>NC_092747.1:35500670-35816054 GCF_047496795.1 Chiloscyllium punctatum | reverse complement strand
TCTAATCACAATCCGTGATTTTCTTTTCTCCATAACTATTAGTTATGCTTGAGTATTCATGATGTCAAAATTTACTTTCTTCCATCTACATAGAGTCATAGAATCATAGAAATGCACAGCACAGAAACAGACCCTTTGGTCAAACTCGTCCATGCCAACCAGATATCCTAAATTAATCTAGTCCCATTTGCTAGCACTTGGCCCATATCCCTCTAAACCCTTCCTATTCATATACCCATCCAAATACCTTTTAAATGTTAAAAGTCACACAATACCAGGTTATAGTCCAAAAGGTTTACTTGGACGCATTAGCTTTCGGAGCACTGCTCCTTCATCAGGTTGCTATTTTAAATGTTGTAATTGTACCAGTTTCCTTCATTTCCTCTGGCAGCTCATTCCACAAATGCACCACTCTCTGCATGACAAAGTTGCCCTTAGGTCCCTTTTAAATCTTTCCCCTCTTACCCTAAACGTATACCCTCTAGTTCTGGATTCCCCCACCACAGGGAAAGCACCTTGTCTATTTGCCCTATCCATGCTCCTCGTGATTTTATAAATATCGATAAGGTCACCCCTCAGCCTCCCACTCTCCTGGGAAAACAGCTCTAGCCTATTTAGCCTCTCCCTATAACTCAAATCATCCAACCCTGGCAACATCTTGTAAATCTTTTCTGAACTCTTTCAAGTTTCCCAACATCCTTCCAATAGGAGGGAGACCAGAATTGCACACGATGTTCCAAAAGTGGCCTAACCAATGTCCTGGGCAGCTGCAACATGACCTCCCAACACCGGTACTCAATGCCCTGACAACAAAGGCAAGCATATGAAACACCTTCTTCACTTCACTGTCTATTTTTGACTCTACCTTTATGGAACTATGAAACTGCACTTCAAGATCTGTTCAGCAACACTCTCCAGGACCTTACCATTAAGCGTCCTGATTTGGCTTTTCAACATGCAACACCTAACATTTATCTAAATTAGATTCCATCTGCCATTCCTCGACCTTTTGGCCCATCTGATCAAGATCCCATTATATTCTAAAATAACCTTCTTTGCTGTCCACTACTCCTCCAGTTTTAGTGTCATCTGCAAACTCACTAACTACACCTTCTATGTTCACATCCAAATCATTTATATAAATGATGAAAAGCAGTGGATGCAGCACTGATCCTTGTGACACTCCACAGATCACATCTGATTATCAGTCATGTATTAGAAAAACTTGACTTCAGATTTAATTCAAGCTCAGCATATTTTAAAACAACACTTAGCTCAATTTTTAAACATTAGAGTCTTAACTTCAAGGAATTGAATCCCAACTATAACAGACGTTTGTAATCCGGTTTCTCTTAAGGGTTAAATGTTGGCCATCTGGTAGTAGATAATGCGAGTATTCCTGAAAAAAAATGACTTGTTGCAGTTTTCATCTTGCACTCAATTCTGACAGCAGAGTGTTGACTGATTGGAAGGTAGACTTTCATTGGTAGAAACATTACCCATCTTCCCTCTCTCATGAATGCAGAATACTTTACAACATTAGTCAAAGCACAGGAGAATTACTTTGACAATATTTATTCCTCAGTCAACAGCATATAAACAGATTATCTGACCTCAATCACATTACTGTTTGAGGGATCTTGCTCTCCAACTGCCATTCATTTCTACATAAATTTGAACCGATTTTAATCTATTAGAAATGCTAAACAATGCTAAAATGTAATGACTAAATTCTATTTTGGAGCAATTATAAAAATTCTTGTAGGAAAATTTTTTTTTGTATTATAAAGAAACAATGCTTCTAAGAATTCTATTTATTTCAGAAGTTGTATGCAAAATAAATTAAATCCATTAATTATTTGATGAGTTTTTAATGGAATTGCTTTTATTGATAGTGGGCTGGATTTTCAGAGAGATGAACGACTCCTGGACTTCTAAAGATAGCAGGCATCATTTGATCCTGGGATTCCCCTAGTTTTTAGCAGCGTGGGTTAAGAATGTGGCTAAATTGCATAATGAGCCCACACTCTGCCCTCCCCGTCTGGCCAGGTTTTTGGAATTTTTGAGGAATTGGGAGAGATTTTCAATGAGTTGTGATGTACAACCCCTCACTGTTGACATGATCTAAAGGCTGAATGAGGGAACCTTTTGAAATATAAGTTTGAAAGGTCCCTTGGCAAACTATGGCTTTGCATCCACAACACGCCCATGGTCTGTCATACATCCCGTGTCAAGCTACATTCCTATTTAGCCCTTATACATTCTGTGGAGAATCAGTGAACACAATCGTACGGACAGCATTTGTGTTTTACCTAAAATTTAATTCTTTCATAGCTTTCTTAAAGAACTCTTTTCACTCCAGTTGTGTAGAGATGGCTCTCACCCACACAAATAACATTAACAAAAACTACTTAATAATTTTTAATCGTGTGTAAACAAACATTGAGCAATTGGCAGAATAGATGACAAAGAAATGGTCAATTAAGCAACGCTTCCCTTTCAGGCAGAGCTGTTTCCACAGATCGTGGGTAGCACGGTGGCACATGGGCAGCACGGTGGCAGTGGTTAGCACTGTTGCCTCACAGTGTCAGAGACCCGGGTTCAGTTCCCGCCTCAGGCAACTATCTATGTGAAGTTTACACATTCTCCCTGTGTCTGTGTGGGTTTCCTCCGGGTGCTCCGGTTTCCTCCCACAGTCCAAAAATGTGCAGGTTAGGTGAATTGGCCATGCTAAATTGCCCGTAGCGTTAGGTGTAGGGGAATGGGTCTGGGTGGGTTGCTCTTCGGAGGGTTGGTGTGGACTTTTAGATTAGATTAGATTAGATTAGATTACTACAGTGTGGAAACAGGCCCTTCGGCCCAACAAGTCCACACAGCCCCGCCGAAGCGCAACCCACCCATATCCCTGCAGCTACCTCTTGTTGGGTCGAAAGGCCTGTTTCCACACTCTAAGTAATCTAAGTAGGTACTCTCACTTGAGGCAGTGGCACTGAGCCAGAAAATTTCCCAAATACTGCTATCCACTTCCAGGATGAAAATCCAGCCCAGTGACTACACTTCATTGCCTGTAAAGGGCTTTTGACTGCCTTGCTAGTCACTAACATGCTGCCTATCTTTGCAATGCAATTTGATGTAGCAAGTCTTGGAAGATAAATGTTTCTTGTAGCTAAAATGTATTCCACAAATTATACTTGTAGAAATGTAAGCATTAACATTTTTGGTACTTGTACTTTCACAGCAATTAAGTATGATGGAGTTGATGTCATTGGATACACAGCATGGTCACTAGTAGATGGTTTTGAATGGGATGCTGGCTACAATACCCGACGAGGATTGTTTTATATTGACTTTCAAAGCAAAGAGAAGGAGAGAATGCCAAAATCATCTGCTTTTTTCTATCAGCAAGTGATAGAAGACAAGGGATTCCCACCTATACCAGAAAACAAACCTATTACAGGAACCTTCCCCAACAGTTTTGTATGGGGCATCTCTGAAGATGTCATACAGGTATTTCTTTTAAGTTCTTTAAAAAAAAAATGAAGGTTATTATATGGTCAATGCAGAATACAAGTTTGTCAACACTGTAGTTAACTGATCACTGCATCTAAATCAGTCACATCCCTTCCGCCATGATGGTTTCCCATCAATTATAACCTCTTTGCAAATGTTGACATATTTCAATGATTGTAGTTCATTCTGCACATCAGATATTGCAATATTGCTGGATTCTCAAACACTTATGTTTTCATTTTAGTGCATCGCATATCCCCATCTGAATTTTAAAAAATAATTTTTCAAATATTACTTCAGAAACATTGCAAATACAAAATAACTTAGGTCTCTTTAAACTTATTATGTTGTAGGGTAAAACCTTTTTAAGAAACTTAAAATATATTTTGAGGAGGTAAAGCATTTTCTGTTTACATTTAGATATTGAATAACATATCTTATGAGGTGAGCTTTTACTTTAATATTAGGGGAATGTAGCTTAAATTCCTGTTATTTTTCTTTGGAACTACTGTATGTTAGCTAGCGTGCAGCAGTTTGAGAGTGAGGAGCAATGAGCCTATGTTGAGAAGGGATAAACCAGGATAGGATTAACAGTCTCTGGGACAAATGTGATTAATTAAAGAAAGCCAGCATGGGTTTGTAATGGGCAAATCATGTTCAATGAATTTGATTTTTTTTAAATGCAGTTGGCGAAGAAATGTGCTGTATGTGCTGTATGTGGACTTCCAAAATAAGGTGCCATGTAACAGACTTGTCAACATAGAATATAAAAGGGACAATGACAGCACTGATACTAAATTGGTTTAGCAACTGGAATCAAAGTGGTCCTTTTCTTTTCCAGACTGGAATAGAATGGCATTCCCCACATGCTGATATTTTAACCATTTTTTTTGTCGATACCAATGACCTAGATTCAAACATGCAAGGCAAAATTACAAATTTTGCCAATGACAAATCACTTGGAAATATTGTGAACTGCAAAGAGGACAGTGATAATCCTGTCACTATGATTAGATTTAATAGTAGTTAGGTTTAATGATAGAATAGTCAGACAGACAGCAGTTGAAATTTAATGTAGAAAAATGTTAACTGATAAATTTTAGTCCGAAGAATGAAGAAAGGCAATATAAAACATAGGATAACATTGTAGAGAGGATGCAGGCCCTGAGGTCACGTGCATACAAATTTTTGATGACAGTTCAGGTTGAGAAAGTGATTAATAAAGTGTCCATGATCCTGGTTTTATGAAAGCAGTATTTGAAGACTAACTTACAATATCATTGCTTACCTTACTCAGTGGGGATTTTGAATTCATACCCTTCGCAATTTACAACTGAGATTAGACATCTTGTAATGCAAAAATATTCCAAACTTCAAATAGGGTTTTGGTGCCGATCCACAGGTCAGCATGAGAAATAAAACCGTTTTCTGTGTGAAAAGCTCAAGTGAAATCTGATCTGGGTTATAAACAGGGGCAACATCTTCAAAGACATGGGGAAGTTTGTGTGTCCTGATTGCCCCATCTGACCCGAGAAATGGAACAGCAAAAGGAATGAATGAACATATGTAGCAGAAGCGTTGACTTGCTGTGTAGTTTCTGCCCTTCTGTGTTTTCAGGTAGGCCTCAATCTACACTGCCAGAGCCTTCAGCATGTTATAGGAAAGAGCCTTATCCTAGACAAAGTTACAGTTAGACAGCACGGTGGCACAGTGGTTAGCACTGCTGCCTCACAGCACCAGAGACCCGGGTTCAATTCCCGCCTCAGGCGACTGACTGTGTGGAGTTTGCACGTTCTCCCCGTGTCTGCGTGGGTTTCCTCCGGGTGCTCCGGTTTCCTCCCACAATCCAAAGATGTGCAGGTCAGGTGAATTGGCCATGCTAAATTGCCCGTAGTGTCAGGTAAGGGGTATATGTAGGGGTATGGGTGGGTTGCGCTTCGGCGGGGCGGTGTGGACTTGTTGGGCCGAAAGGCCTGTTTCCACACTGTAAGTAATCTAATCTAATCTAATCTAATCTAAAAAAAAAACACTTCGGTCTCTGCCCATGTTGCAACAGCCACATTCTCTTCCTGCCCACCAACTAGAAATGGTGTAAATCAGGGATCAGTTGTCATCACAGAAAGTTGATGGAGGGCTTGAAACACATTTTGATACTTGAACTTTCTTGGTTTTAAGTTTTAAAGACTTCCAAATTTAAAAAAATGTGTTGTTTTGTAAATTGTACAAAGATGGTCCATGCAGAATTTGATTCCTTACAGCAGATTATTGGGTGCTTCAAATGACTGTAAAGTTCCAGAATATTGTCTGAGGCATGGGTACCCATGTGTACTGTGTGTTGATCTGGGTGGTAGATTGTTGAGGATTTTAATGCATATGTTGTCAGCATTCAGTTTAGAACATTGAATTTAGTTCTGCTTTCATAACACCGCATCTTGGATTTTAACTTCTCTGTTAAAGCTTTCTGTTAGTTACACAGGGCTAATGTCTTCATAGTAGGAAGATTCCCACTCCTGTCTTATTTAAAGGGATTGACAGCTACTTTTGGGTTAAATGCTGACTGACTCCTACTGATGGCTATTGTAATTGTAGAAATTCTTCGTGCACAAGTTTCTAAATGAGACCAAGCCAAGGCCAGTGTAGTATTTTTATGTTTTGTATTTGGCAACACATCTGAGAATTCTACTTATTCTTTTGTTAGCCTTATAGTACTTGTTTTGAACTTTCAGAGGGTCATGTTGTATAACATCTAAGCATTTCTCCGAATGAATAACTAAGTTCATAGCCCTACAGGGTTTGCCCATTCTTGGCAGTGATAGCATGAAAAGACATCTGAATGTCAAAGGACCCAAATTTTGTCCTATTCTCTTATCAGAGCCATGTAATCTATTTTTCTCATCCAAGGTCACAAAATACACAAAAATGTACATATCACACTGATCTCTTCTATGAGATTACTTATGGTGAAGCACAACAGATCTAACACTGATCCCTGCTGGGCTCCAGGAGTAATACATCCCCACAGAGAATCACCGCTGTTGACAAGAACATCTTGTCCATAAGAATGCAACCAATTCCTTATCCAACCTCAAAAGCAGTAGCCTTGGGCAATATCACTAGATTGTTAATCCAGAACCTTGTTCTAGGGACATTGGATTGCATTCCACCATGGCAAACTGCAACAAAATCTAAAGGAAAGAATAAAACTGGGTCGACAACCTGGCATTAGCCTAGGCATCAGAAATGACAACAGCAAAGAGATTGGACCTACAAAGTCCAACTTAGCATCATTTAGAGATTTGTGCCAAAAATTAGAAGTGTTGTCTCAGAGACCAGTTAACCAACAGTCTGGCATTCATACTCATGGAATCATATTTTACAAATAATGATTCTGGATTAGTGGTGCTGGAAGAGCACAGCAGTTCAGGCAGCATCCAAGTAGCTTTAGAAATCGACATTTCGGGCAAAAACCTTTCATCGGGAATATATTCCTGGTTTCCAGCATCTGCAGTCATTGTTTTTACCTCTTTTACAAATAATGTCCCAGTCACCATCCCTGGCTATGTCCTGAACCACTGGCAAGAAAGAAACCATAGGTGGTGGTACCACAGTGGTACATAGTTGGGATGAAGTTATTCTGGGAGTCTGCAATGTTGACTTCAAATACCTGTAATTCTCATGGCATCAAGTCAAGGAAATCTCCTGCTGATTACCCCCTCTGCTCATCTTGGTAATGAATCAGTACTCCATGCTGAACATCATCATCCTCACCAATCTACCAGTCACAAATGTGTATGTTTATGACAATTTCAGTAAGAAAGATTATCGCACAGTTCTTGGACTGGTGAAGTCCCATACACATCTTGTGGATAGCCTTAATGGGTTTGTATGGCACTAACACTGGTGTTTAATTCCAATAGACTTCAAATAGACTTAGGAGCTCAAAACTCGGCATTTGTGAGGTGTTGTGGGTTCCTGTTGAAGGGCTTATGCTTAAAACATCGATTCTCCTGCTCTTCGGATGCTGCCTGACCTGCTGTGCCTTTCCAGCACCACACTCTCGACTCTGATCTCCAGCATCTGCAGTCTCACTTTCTCCTACTTGTGGGCCATCAGTCAAAGCAGCATTATTATAATCAAGCATGACGTATTCCTCACTTTTCAACTACTGTCAAACCAGGGGATCAAAAATTGTGGAAAGGAGAGTGTGGAGGAGCATTGGACATACCTAAATGTATTAATCTGGTCAAACTTATCAAACAGTAGTAAGAGTATACACTGACAGTACTAAGAAATCCCACATTCAATGGATCAGATTTAAGCTCTGCAGTCCTACTGCATCTAGTTGTGAATGGTGATGGATAATTAAACAATTAACAGAACATAAAGGCTCCAGATATATCAATATCCTCAATGATGAGGAATCCGGCACAACAGTGCAAAAAGAAGACATTTTCATCTGTCTTCAGCCAGAAATCCCAAGTGGGTGAGCCATCTAAACCTGTTCTCAGAACCCAGCATCATAGATGCTAGTCTTCAGCCAATTCGATTAATTCCATGTGACATCAAGAAACAGCCGAAGATGTTGAATACTGCAAAGGCAATGGAGCGAATACGATTCCTCCAATTCTCGGATACCAAAACAGTCTAGGGTTAAATGCAGCAAGACCTGGAAAATATCCAGATTGGCCTATAAATGGTAAGAAAGATTCATACCACACAATGCTAGGCAATGACCATCTACAATCAAAGTAACCCTAACCATTGTTCCTTGACATTCAGTGGCATTACCCTTGCTGAATTCCTGAGCATGAAGCAGAAACTGAAATGGACCAGCTTTATAAATGTTATGGCTACAAGCCAGGTCAGAGGCTAGTAATCCTGCAATGATTACCTTAAATTCTGATTTCCCAGTACCTGTGTACTAGCTAGTCAGGAAAGTCATGAAATATTCCCCACTCACCTGGATGAGTGCAGTTCTAACAACACTGAAGAAGCTTGGCACAGGACAAAACACCTGCCTCATTTACTTCACATTCCAGAATGCCTCCATCACTGGTACTTAGTAGCAGCAGTGTGTACTAACTACAACTGCAGAAATTCACCAAGGTTCCTTAGACAGCACCTTCCAAATCCACGATCACTTCCAGG
Organism: Chiloscyllium punctatum; assembly: GCF_047496795.1. Classification (NCBI taxonomy): domain Eukaryota; kingdom Metazoa; phylum Chordata; class Chondrichthyes; order Orectolobiformes; family Hemiscylliidae; genus Chiloscyllium; species Chiloscyllium punctatum. Next base: position 35,807,396 of record NC_092747.1, on the reverse strand, counting down.
TAGAAGGACAAAGGCAGCAAATACTTGGGAACACCATCACCTGTAAGTTCCCATTCAAGCCACTCACTATCCTGACTCGGAAATATATTGCCGTTCCTTAAACATCACTGGAGAAACATTCTGGAACACTCTCCTGAATGGCATTATGGGTCTTCCTTCACCCAATGACTACAGTGGTTCATTACCACCTCAACGGCAATTAGAGTTAGGCAACAAATACTAGCCCAGACAGCAAAGCTCACATCCCTGGATGAATTAAAAAACCAAACTCGTTAATAGTGTTGAAAAATAATCAAGGTAAGTCTTGCGCAACCTAAATATGACAGACCTAAACTGGCCAAATAACGCTCCAGTCTCAATTAACAAAAAAGTGATGGAAGGCATTTTCGACAACACCTGCAAAAGGAATTAGCCTGCTTATGATCATTCCAGTTAGGCTCCACAGTGGAATTCAGCTCCTGACCTCATTACAGCCTTAATTCAAGCCTGGACAAAGAGCTGAAGTCCAGAGGTGAGGTGAGAGTAATTGCCCCTGACATCAAGATAACATTTGAATGAGTGTGGCATCAAGTAGCCAAAGGAAAACAGGACTCAATGGGAATCTGAAGGAAAACTCTTTGCCGGTTGGAGTCATACCTGGCACAAATGGAAGCTGTTTATGGTTGTTGGAGATCAGTCACCTCAGCCCTGGGATATCCCCACAATTCCTCAGGATAGTGGCCTAGGCCTAAATATCTTCAACTATTTCAATGACCTTCCCTCCACCATAAGGTCAGAAATGTGGATGTTCATTCACAATAAATATTCAGCACCATTCATGACTCCTCCACCACCAAGGCATGCCCATGTCCATTTGGTCAACATTCAAGCTTGTGCTAATAAGTGGCTTCAGAAAATGAGGTAACCACCACCTCACAACATTCAATAGTGTTACCATCACTAAAACCAACTAACAGCATCCTGGTGGTTACCATTGTTCAGAAACTGCCATATTAATGCTATGGCTACAACAGCATATCAGATCTGGAAATTCTGCAGTGAGTAACTCATCTCTTGCCTCCCCAAAGCCTGTCCACCATCTACATGGCGCAAGCGAGAAGTGTGACAAAATAATTGACATTGCCTTGGATGAGCGCAGCACTAGCAACACAAAATGGACTTTAAACCTTTCAGGACAAAAACAAGACAAGCTTGATTGGCACTCCAAACACCATCTTCAACATTCTCTCCTTCCATCACCAATACTCAGCAGCAGCAGTGTGTACCATCTGTAAGATACACTGCAGTAATTCACTAAGACTTCTTAGGCAGATCCTTCCAAGCCCGTGACCTCTATCACCAAGAAGGATAGTGGCAACAGATGCATGGGAAAACTACCACCTCCCCGCTCTGGCCATGCATCATCTTGACTGGAGCCTAAATTAATGCTCTTTCACTGTTGCTGGGTCAATGTCCTGGAAATCCCTCCCTACCAGCAGTTCAAGATTTCCTTTTCAAGTGAAATTAGGGTTAGGCAATAAATGCTGATGCAGCCAGTGAAGCCCATATCCTGCAAATGAATAGACAAAAAACATTAGAAATAGGAACAAGAATGGGCCATTTGGCCCCCTTGAGTAGGCTCCTGTTAGTGATTCAGTAAGTGATCTGATTGTGGTCATAACGTTATGTCCCTGATTGTCTAACATAAAATTTGATGCTGAGTAAAAATACACAGGAGTTGGTCAACGAGTCATTTGTGAAGTAGGATGGATAATGGGAAACCAAAGGATGTAGTTTATTTTGATTTCAAAGCGCATTCAATAAGTTCCAGCACAAGAGGTTAGTTCTTGCACAAAATGATTACTAATGAAATCAGAGACAATATCTTATTTTGGATTGAGGATTGGTTATTGAGACAAGGTCGGAATGAACACGGGATTTTCAGGTTAGCAGGATATAACTAGCAGGATATCACAGGAATCATTACTTGGACTTCACTATTTACAACTTTTTATAATTAGCTATTTCTGTTAATGAATGATCTAACAAGACTGATTCGAGCATATTCATGTTTTCTAGCAGGTTTGATACAATCTTCAGTGCGAAAGCAGGCAGTGAGAAGGAAGTAAAGAGGCTGCAGAGAGATATAGACAGGATAACTGAATGGGCAAGAACACAGCAGATCGAACTCAACGTGAACTTACTTGAATTTTAACTTTAAGTATTCACATTGTTAGGAAAAATAAAGTATGGATTTTTTTAATTGGGAGACTGGGAAATGTTTATATTTGAGAAATTAGATATCCTTGTACTTGAATAATGAAGTTAGTAAGCCGTTTGGAAGGTAGCTTGTATATTACAAGGGTGTTCAGAGCATCAGTACTACAACTCTACAAGGCATTGGTAAGGCTACACTTGGGGTACTTCATGTGTTTGATATCTTTACATAAGGAAGTATGACTCGTCCTGGAAAGAATACAATGAAGGTTCACTGGACTGGTTAGAGTCACAGAGTAATTCAACACTAAGACAGGCCCTTGTGCCCAATTCGTCTATGCTGATCAGGTTTTCTAAACTGAACAACTCCCATGTGCCTGGGTTTGGCCCATACCCCTCTAAACCTTTCCTAGCCATGTACCTCAAGAAAAGTTTTGGCTTTGTATGGGAAGAAAGCAGGTTGTACACGAAAATGATCACTCTTTGAAAAAGTTACTTATTCTCTGAGTCTTTGGCACTCTCTGCTTGAAACAGAAGTGGAAGCAAAAGGATGAAAAGTTATTAGAGGTTGGTGGGAATATAATTTTGAGGTTACAATCAGATCAGTCATGATGTTATTGAATGGCAGAGTAGATTCAAGAGGCTGAATGACCAATTTCTGCTCCTTGTTTGCATGTTCATATGTGAGCAAGACATGCTGGACAGAATGTTGTCCTCTTGTGCTGAAAGATCCTCAGTACCGTCCAGACTTTGATACAGTATGTCAGGGGAAAGACAGCCTGCACCAGGACTCGGGATACCTGGGGGGAGAGAGAAACAGGCACTGCAGCACTCACTGGGTGCCAGGGCAAATAGCTGTATAGAGAGACAGAGAGCTGGTGGCATTGTGGTAAGTCAATAGATTGGCAATCTACAACTGCAGCTAATGGTTCCTGGTATAAGAGGACTGATCAGTGAGGGTAGATTGAGTTGACCAGACCTATATGCCCTGGAGTTTAGAAGAATGAGAGGTCATGTAATTGGAACAGAAAATAACATCTCTTGAGGTTTCGAGCTAATCACTGTAAGGCAAAAGCTCTAATACCTCCTTTACAATGTTAGGCCATCCTTATATGCTAACATTCCACAGTATCTTCTGTTATGGTCATTAGCTGTTTCTGTTTGAAGTTAGTTACATTTGTGCTGACTAAATGCAATACCTTGATTATGAGCATGCATTCCACCTCAATGTCCATGCTATCGACTTGTAGATCCAGTGTACTATTTGCATCCTTGTTCAGATTTGGCAAACTGCTCAGCATATTCAAGGTGACCATTTGATTTGTAGCAGGTGTCAAATCCTTTATGCTGTACTTTGACTAGGGAGCCCTTGTAGTCAAGAGGGTGCAATATCTGTGGTTTGCACCAAATCACCTCCAGTGGTTTGTGACTGGCTTTTACAGTGAGCTGCTTCTGGAACAGGTTGGTGTGAAATCTTGTGATTACAAGTACTAAAGCAAATGTTTCACCCTCTGTATTGGAATAATTGGATTCTGTTTGAGAAGGTTTTTCCAAATAAAATTGGTTTGCTATCTTGCATGATGCACACTCAGTCCATTCTGCAAAGCATCATCTTCAAGAATTGTCTTTTTTTTGGATTGTGTTACTGCAGGGTGCAGTGTTCTGCTGCCAGAGCTGGTTTGAGAGACTCAAACATATATTGATAGCCTTCCTGTCACACGTATGACACAACCTTTTTATGATGATGCTTTATTGAGGAGGTTTGAAACAAATGGAGCCAAGAAATTGAAGACTCTAAGTGCATCTCTGTCGACCTTCATTGCCTTGTGGGGTAGGCATTTGTCTTACATAGAGTCATAGAATCATAGAGATGTACAGCATGGAAACAGACCCTTCGGTCCAACCTGTCCATGCCGACCAGATATCCCAACCCAATCTAGTCTCACCTGCCAGCACCCAGCCCGTATCCCTCCAAACCCTTCCTATTCAGATACCCATCTAAATGCCTCTTAAGTGTTGCAATTGTACCAGCCTCCACCACATCCTCTGGCAGCTCATTCCATACACGTACCACCCTCTGCGTGAAAAAGTTGCCCCTTAGGGCTCTTTTATATCTTTCCCCTCTCACCCTAAACCAATGCCCTCTAGTTCTGGACTCCCCGACCCCAGGGAAAAGACATTGTCTATTTATCCTATCCATGCCCCTTATAATTTTGCAAACTTCTATAAGGTCACCCCTCAGCCTCTGACGCTCCAGGGAAAACAGCCCCAGCCTGTTCAGCCTCTCCCTATAGCTCAAATCCTCCAACCCTGGCACTTTGAGTCAGGATGGATTATATATCTTGAATATATAGAGCTAAAAGAATTGATGTGATTTATATTCACCTGACATTTCTTCCTGTTGAACACAAATACTTCAAAGCAAGCCACTGCCAGTGAGTGAAGGTTCTGAGCATGCTCTTCTTTGGTTTTGTCCATTACTGCTATATCACTAGTGAACACATGCATCCAGACACCATTTCTGTAATTCTGTTTGAGTGCTGTTGGGACAGATCATTACTGACAGATAAACCAAGAAAGGTAGTCTCTGGAAGTCATGACTTCCAAATGATGATGTTCTGAAGGTAGTGACTTCCTGAAGTTCCTATATGAAGGGAACCAATCAAAATCCAAGTTTGGCAATGATCTTGGCGAAGACTTCAGCTTTTGTGAACTTGGGATCTTACTCCATTAGAGTTAGAATTTTGGGCAGGCATCCCTTTTGGGAAATGTTTAAATATTTCCTGTCTAGAGAGATATGTGAGTGTGCCATCCTTCTTTAGTGTGTGTGTAATTGTGGTGATCGACATGATCCAATTGTGTTCCATGTCATTCATCTCACACTTAATCTTTTCTTTATATGAGTGCTGCATTTTCTATGAGAATAGATTGAGACAATTGCATCCTTTGCTGCAATACATCATCTTCTCTGAGGTGCAATTCCTATAGTGTTGAACGTTCTGGGTACAACTGTAAATCCCAATAATGAGTCTTTTTAGTCTTCTATGCTACTGTGGGAGCTGGATGATTTCATGAATAGCCACAATGTTGACACAGCCTTACCACTGCTGCCATCCTTGTGCTTTCCAGGTAAGATATTTGTAGTGTCCATGGCAAACTGCTATAACTGCGAGGCATTGTGAAACTACCAGTGCAAGGGATAGGCAATATATTTAATGTAGTTAATTTAGCTGTTGTCTCTGATTGTGTCACTGAGGGTCAACAAGTCTGGTTCATGTGCTTCAGAAATTGGGCTGGTTGGAAATTTAGAACATAGAACATAGAACAGTACAGCACAGAACAGGCCCTTCAGCCCATGATGTTTTGCCGACCACTGATCCTCATGTATGCACCCTCAAATTTCTGTGACCATATGCATGTCCAGTAGTCTCTTAAATGTCCCCAATGACCTCGCTTCCACAACTGCTGCTGGCAACTCTCACAACTCCCTGTGTAAAGAACCCACCTCTGCCATCCCCTCTATACTTCCCTCCAACCAGCTTAAAACTATGACCCCTCATGTTAGTCATTTCTGCCCTGGGAAATAGTCTCTGGCTATCAACTCTATCTATGCCTCTCATTATCTTGTATACCTCAATTAGGTCCCCTCTCCTTCTCCTTTCCTCCAATGAAAAAAGTCCGAGCTCAGTCAACCTCTCTTCATAAGATAAGCCCTCCATTCCAGGCAGCATACTGGTAAACCTCCTCTGAACCCTCTCCAAAGCATCCATATCTTTCCTATAATAAGGTGACCAGAACTGGACGCAGTACTCCAAGTGCGGTCTAACCAAAGTTTTATAGAGCTGCAACAAGATCGCACGACTCTTAAACTCAATCCCCGTTAATGAAAGCCAAAATACCATATGCTTTCTTCAACACTCGTGTACCAGCACTCGTGTCAATTTTGATTTTATGTGTATGCCAGTTATCTTGAACAAATTATAGGTAAAAACAATGACTGCAGATGCTGGAAACCAGAATCTAGATTAGAATGATGCTGGAAAAGCACAGCAGTTCAGGCAGCATCTGAGGAGCAGTAAAATCGACGTTTTGGGCAAAAGCCCTTCATCAGGAATACAGGCAGAGAGCCTGAAGGGTGGAAAGATAAATGAGAGGATGTGGGGGCAGGGAGAAAGTAGCATGGAGTACAATAGTTGAGTGGGGGAGGGGATGAAGGTGATAGGTCGGGGGGGGGGTGGAGTGGATAGGTGGAAAAGAAGATAGGCAGGTAGGACAAGTCATGGGGACAGTGCTGAGCTGGAAGCTTGGAACTGGGGTGAGGTGGGGGAAGGGGTAATGAGGAAACTGGTGAAGTCCACATTGATGCCCTGGGGTTGAAGTGTTCCGAGGCGGAAGATGAGGCGTTTTTCTTCCAGGCATCTGGTGGTGAGGGAGCGGCGGTGAAGGAGGCCCAGGACCTCCATGTCCTCAGCAGAGTGGGAGGGGAGTTGAAATGTTGGGCCACAGGGCGGTGCGGTTGATTGGTGCGGGTGTAAGAGGTGTTCCCTAAAACGCTCTGCTAGGAGGCGTCCAGTCTCCCCAATGTACAGGAGACCACATCGGGAGCAACGGATACAATAAATGATATCGGGGGATGTGCAGGTAAAACTTTGATAGATGTGGAAGGCTAATTTAGGACCTTGGATGGAAGTGAGGGAGGAGGTGTGGGCGCAGGTTTTGCAATTCCTGCAGTGGCAGGGGAAAGTGCCAGGATGGGAGGGTGGGCTATAGGGGGGACGTGGATCTGACCAGGTAGTCATGGAGGGAACGGTCTTTGCGGAAGGTGGAAAGGGGTGGGGAGTGTAATATATCCCTGGTGGTGGGGTCTTTTTGGAGGTGGCGGAAATGTCGGCAGGAACTGGGCGGAAGTTCAGGCGGAGCGCAAAGCCGGTCGGGAAGGTAAGTGATTGTTATTTGAGTGGGTGTGTTCTAAACCCCAGGTCCTACAAAGTAGGGTCTCCCTCCTTCCCTCCTTCTCTAACCTAAATTAAGAGTCCACAGACTTGCCACAAAAAGAGGGTCTAAGGAAGTTTGGATTGAAGAGTGAGGCTTCAGCTCAGGAGTCTTTGACAAGGAGGTTGAGTGAAGTGATTATGCCACAGTTGAAGAGGGTGAAGACATGACTGCCCAGCTGGTTCAGTGCGCTAGGTGCTTGATGTGGGAGGTCAATGACTCTGGCTCGTATATGTGTGGAAAGTGTGAGCACATTCAGCTATTGACCGAGCATATTGCAGCACTGATGAAAGAACTCGAGGACCTTAGGCTCATCCGAGAGAACGAGATCTTTCTGGACAAGACCTTCAGCCAGGTTATTACACCAATCATGCCAGAAGAGAGCAGACGATGAGGAAGGCAGAGAGGAGACAGGTGCAAGAGACCCCGGGAGAAGTACCTGTCAGGAACAAGTTGAAGCTTTTGGAAACAGTAGAGACTGATGACACTGCCAGTTCGCAAGGTGGCCAGGTCTGTCAATCAAAAGTTGGTGCAGAGGCAGAGCGGAAGAGTCGGACATCGCACAGAGCTGTGGGAATAGGGGACTGCATCGTGAGAGGAACTGACCGGGGTTTTTGTGGCAGCAGACAGGATTTAAGGATGGTGTGTTGCCTTCCTGGTGCCAGGGTGAAAGACATCGCGGACAGAGTGCAGGAAATCCTCAAGGACGAAGGTGAAGAGCCAGAGGTGGTGGTACATGTCGGCACAAATGATGTCGGGAAGAAGAGGAGGAACATACTACAGCGGGACTTTGGAGAACTAGGAAGAAGGCTGAAAAGCAGGACGTCCAAGATGGTTATCTCTGGTTTGCTTCCAGTTCCTTGGGCTGGTGTGGCCAGAAACAGGGAGATAATGGACTTGAACGTGTGGTTGGGGAACTGGTGCAGGAAGCAAGGATTTGAGTTCTTGGATCACTGGGGTATATTTTATGGTAAGCATAAATTCTACAAGAGAGACGGTTTGCACCTTAATAGGTTAGGGAACAGCATTCTGGCAGGCAGGTTTTTTACTGCAACACCGCTACATTTAAACTAACTAGCGGGGGGAGGGGACAAACTGGATGTTTAAAAAGGAAATTGAAGGGAAAGTAGAACAAGAGAAGTCAAGAAAGACAACTATTAATGAGGCAGAAAACTCAGAAAGGGATCATGCTGGAAGGTTGAGTTGATGGGAAGGGTGAGAGCTGTAACAAATTAAAAATACTATACATGAATGCATGAAGCATTAGACATAAGATGGATGAGCTTGAGGCTCTTTTGGAAATTGGCAGATATGATATTGTGGGGATACTGAGACATGGCTTCAAGTGGACAGGGCCTGGGAAATGAATATTCAAGGCTACACATGCTATCGTAAGGAAAGACTGACGGGCAAAGGGGGTGGGGTGGCCTTGTTGGTAAGGGAGCATATTCAGTCCCTTGCGTGGGGAGACCTAGAGTCAGGGGATGTAGAGTCAGTGTGGATAGAGCTGCGAAATACTAAGGATAAAAAGACCCTCTTGGGAGTCATCTACAGGCCCCCAAACAGTAGTCTGGATGTCGGATGTAAATTGAATCAGGAGCTGAAATTGGCCTATCGCAAAGATGTTACTACAGTTGTTATGGGGGATTTTAACATGTAGGTAGACTGGGAGAATCAGGATGGCATTGGACCTCAAGAAAGAGACTTTGTGGAGTGCCTCAGAGATGGATTCTTAGAGCAGCTAGTGCTGGAGCCGACCAGGGAGAAGGCAATTCTGGATCTGGTATTGTGTAATGAACCAGAATTGGTCAGAGACCTCAAAGTGAAGGAGCCATTGGGAAGTAGTGACCATAATACATTAAGCTTCAATCTGTAATTTGAGAGGGAGAGGGTACAGTCAGAAGTGACAGTACTTCTGCTGAATAAAGGGAACTATGGAGCTATGAGGGAGGAGCTGGCCAAAGTTCAATGGTGCAATACCTTAGCAGGGATGACAGTGGAGGAACAATGGCGAATATTTCTGAGTATAATGCAGAAGTTGCAGGATCAGTTCATTCCTAAAAGGAAGAAAAATCCCAGGAGGAGGCATGGGCGGCCGTGGCTGACAGGGGAAGTTAAGAAACATATAAAGTTAAAAGAAAAAAAGTATAACATAGCAAAGATAAGTGGGAAAACTGAGGACTTGAAAGCTTTTAAAGAGCAACAGAGGATTACTAAGAAGGAAATACGCAGAGGGAAAAGTAGGTACGAAGGTAAACCTGCCAATAATATAAAGGAGGATAGTAAAAGCTTTTTTAGGTATGTGCAAGGCAAAAAAATGGTTAGGACTAAAATTGGGCCCTTGAAGACAGAAACAGGGGAATATATTACAGGGGACAAAGAAATGGCAGAAGAATTAAATGGGTTCTTCAGATCTGTGTTCACTGGGGAAGACACAAGCAATCTCCCTGAGGTAACAGTGGCTGAAGGACCTGAACTTAAGGGGATTTATATTTGCCAGGATTTGGTGTTGGAGAGACTGTTAGGTCTGAAGGTTGATAAGTCTCCAGGGCCTGACGGTCTATATCCCAGGGTACTGAAGGAGGTGGCTCGGGAAATCGTGGATGCGTTGGTGATTATTTTCCAGAGTTTGATAGATTCAGGGTCATTTCCTGAGGATTGGAGGGTGGCTAATATTATACCACTTTTCAAGAAAGGTGGGAGAGAGAAAGCAGGAAATTATAGACCAGTTAGTCTGACCTCAGTGGTGGGAAAGATGCTGGAGTTTATTATAAAGGACAAAATTACGGCCCATCTGGATAGTAGTAACAGGATAAGACAGAGTCAGCATGGATTTATGAAGGGGAAATCATGCTTGACTAATCTTCTTGAATTTTTTGAGGATATAACTCTGAAGATGGACGAGGGAGATCCAGTAGATGTAGTGTACCTGGACTTTCAGAAAGCTTTTGATAAAGTCCCACACAGGAGGTTAGTGAGTAAAATTAGGGCACATGGTATTGGGGGCAAAGTATTAGATTGGATTGAAAATTGGTTGGCTGATAGGAAACAAACGGTAGTGATAAACGCTTCCATTTTGGAATGGCAGGCAGTGACCAGTGGGGTACCGCAGGGATCCGTGCTGGGACCGCAGCTTTTTACAATATATGTTAATGATATAGAAGATGGTATCAGCAATAACATTAGCAACATTGCTGATGATACAAAGCTGGGTGGCAGGGTGAAATGTGATGAGGATGTTAGGAGATTACAGGGTGACCTGGACAAGTTAGGTGAGTGGGCAGATGCATGGCCGATGCAGTTTAATGTGGATAAATGTATGGTTATCCACTTTGGTAGCAAGAACAGGAAGGCAGATTACTACCTCAATGGAATCAATTTAGGTAAAGGGCAGTACAGAGAGATCTGGGTGTTCTTGTACACCAGTCAATGAAGGCAAGCATGCAGGTACAGCAGGTAGTGAAGAAGGCTAATAGCATGCTGGCCTTCATAACAAGAGGGATTGAGTATAGAAACAAAAAGGTGCTTCTGCAGCTGTACAGGGCCCTGGGTGAGACCACGCCTGGAGTACTGTGTGCAGTTCTGGTCTCCAAGTTTGAGGAAAGACATTCTGGCTATTGAGGGAGTGCAGCGTAGGTTCACGAGGTCAATTCCTGGAATGGCGGGATTACCTTACACTGAAAGACTGAAGCGACTGGGCTTGTATACCATTGAGTTTCGAAGACTGAGAGGGGATCTGATTGAAACATATAAGATTATGAAAGGATTGGACACTCTGGCAGCAGGAAACATGTTTCCGCTGATGGGTGAGTGCCGAACCAGAGGACACAGCTTAAAAATACAGGGTAGACCATTTTGGACAGAGATGAGGAGAAACTTCTTCACCCAGAGAGTGGTGGCTGTGTGGAATGCTCTGCCCCAGAGGGCAGTGGAGGCCCAGTCTCTGGATCCATTTAAGAAAGAGTTGGATAGAGCTCTCAAAGATAGTGGAATCAAGGGTTATGGAGATAAGGCAGGAACAGGATACTGATTAAGAATGATCAGCCATGATCATACTGAATGGCGGTGCAGGCTAGAAGGACTGAATGGCCAATTCCTGCACCTATTGTCTACTGTCTATGATTTGGTTTATGCGAAGGTTGGTAGGGTGGAAGGTGAGCAAATTATGTTGATTGTAGAAAAAGTTTCTAGTTGCCTGATTTCACCCACACAAATGTGTGAGATTCAGTGTTTGTTCTCTGGTTGGAAGTTCTTTCACTCTGCATCTTGACTTGGATCTGTCTTAATATGACCATCACATATCATTTTATGTTTGCACAGATTACTGATACACTCTTTCTGCTAATGCCATACAACTGTACCTGTGTTGTGATTAGTTGTGTCATGATATAGACTCTGCATGGACAAGCTCAATGCACTTTTGTACCTTGCATAGATCTTGGAATGCTGAACAGTTTACAGTGGAAGCAATAAATTACCACATAGCTTGTTTGCTTTATGTGCTGGCTACAAAGTCAATATCGTTTGCAACACCTCATCCTTGCAGTTGCTGTCGTTCGTCTGCAACGGCTTCATGTTTTCCATTCTTTGCTAGCAGTCAATCGGTACTTTGACCTTTCTTTTCTAGTGGATGTTTTTGGAACATTTTGATAGGTGTTAAAATCATTCTCCACTCCAATTGTTCAGTCTCCAAAGAAATTTCATTTGCATCCTTGTTAGGGCAACTACTGACAAATTGATTCCAGTGATTATTGCTGGTAGGTCATTAATTCTAATTGATGAATTCCAAACTTGACTCTGAAGTGCAGCTGATCTTCTAGAACTCTAAATGGCTTTGGGGATATTTCTGGTCAGCAGATTGTAACCCCTCTTTTCTACATGGTGTGAGACTCGAAGCCGACCGACAGCGCGGCCTCCCAGTCGTTCCTGTCCTCTATCACGGAGGTCCTAGATGACGGAACACGAGAGAGGCTGGACCAGCCGCTATCTCTGGATGAACTGACCAAGGCCCTCGAGTCCTTCGAAAAGAATAAAACTCCCGGAAGCGACGGCTTACCGGTCGAGGTTTATTCCGCTCTTTGGGACTTGATCGGCCAGGACCTGCTGGAGGTGTATGTCAGTATGCTCCGGGCAGGTACCATGAGTGAATCCATGAGGAAAGGCATCATCACCCTCGTCTACAAGCGGAAGGGGGAGAGGGAGGAAATTAGAAATTGGAGACCAATCTCACTGTTAAATGCAGACTACAAAATCCTGTCAAAGGTCATCGCCAACCGGGTCAGGTCTGCTCTGGGATCGGTGATCCACCCGGACCAAACCTGTGCTGTACCGGGCAGGAAGATCTCTGAGAGTCTCGCACTCCTCAGGGATACGATCGCCTACGTGCAGGACAGGGGGGTGGACACCTGCCTCATCAGCCTTGACCAGGAGAAAGCCTTTGACAGGATATCGCATACATATATGAGGGATGTCCTCTCCAAAATGGGCTTTGGGGAGGGAATCGGAAATTGGATCAGACTGCTCTACACCAACATTGTCAGTGCAGTCTCAATCAATGGGTGGGAATCAGATAGCTTCCCTGTAAGATCTGGAGTCAGGCAGGGATGCCCCCTCTCACCCGCCTTGTTTGTGTGTTGCATAGAGCCATTTGCCGAATCCATCAGGAAGGATGCGAGCCTGAGAGGGGTGACTATTCCTGGCAGCGGGGGCCTGCAGGTTAAGGCCTCCCTGTACATGGATGACGTCGCTGTTTTCTGCTCGGATCCGCTGTCCGTGCACAGACTCGTGTGCATCTGCGACCAGTTCGAACGGGCCTCGGGGGCCAAGGTAAACCGAGGCAAGAGCGAGGCCATGCTCTTCGGGAACTGGGCCGACCAATCCTCTATCCCCTTCACCGTCAGGACTGACCACCTGAAGGTGCTGGGTATTTGGTTCGGGGGGGCTGGGGCGTGCGCCAAGACCTGGGAGGAGCGGATCAGGAAGATGAGACAGAAACTAGGCAGATGGGGGCAACGGTCGCTCTCCATCGCGGGAAAAAACCTGGTCATCAGGTGTGAGGTACTCTCAGTATTGCTATATGTGGCACAGGTCTGGCCTATCCCCAGGACCTGTGCCGCCGCAGTCACCCGGGCCATCTTCCAATTCATTTGGAGATCAAAGATGGACCGGGTCCGAAGAGACTCTATGTACAAAGACCGGTGCAATGGGGGAAAAAACACGCCCAATGCCACCCTCACCCTGATGGCCACCTTTGTGTGTGGCTGCATCAAGCTGTGCGTGGATCCCCGGTACGCAAACACCAAGTGTCACTACGTACTGAGGTTCCACCTGTCCCCGGTGTTGCGAAGGATGGGCCTGGCCTCGCTGCCGCGGAACGCTCCGAGTAGTTGGACCGTTCCGTATCACCTGTCCTTCGTGGAGAAATTTATGAGGAAAAACACCTTTGACCACAAGTCCATCAGGAAGTGGTCAGCACGTAGCGTCCTTGAGACCCTTCGGGAAAAGGAGAGGGCGGATCCTGTCGAGCGGTTCCCTGAGCAGACTGTCAAAGCCATTTGGCAGAATGCCTCATCGCCAGAACTTTCCAACAAGCACCAAGACGTGGCTTGGCTGGTGGTGAGAAGGGCTCTGCCTGTGAGATCCTTTATGCACGCCCGGACTCTCTGCCGCACCGCACGCTGCCCTCGAAGTGGCTGCGGGGGGGATGAGACTGTCACACACCTCCTTCTGGAATGTGCCTATGCAGAGGAAGTCTGGAGAGGAATGCAGTGGTGCTTGTCGAGGTTCGTCCCGAGCAGCGCCATGACGCGGGACTCCGTGCTCTACGGCCTGTTCCCCGGGACTCACACCGAGACGAACATTAACTGCGCCTGGAGGATCATCAACTCGGTGAAGGACGCTCTCTGGGCGGTCCAAAACCTGTTGATCTTCCAGCTGAAGGAGTTGACCCCGACCGAGTGTTGCAGACTGGCACATTCCAAGGTCCAAGACTACGTGTTGAGGGACGCGCTGAAGCTTGGGGCAGCTGCCGCCAAGGCGCGGTGGGGAAAGACCACCGTGTAAGATCGGCCTGCCGAAAGAAGAACAGGGGGCCCATACAGACGTTTTTTTGGGCTCTGCTGATGCCTCAGCCAAATATATGTATATATACAAGATTGAAAAAATGCACAGGATTGTAAAGGACAAGAATAAAGTCGAATCTGTGTTTGTAAATATGGACATATGTATGGCATGATCCAATGTACAGACCATCAAATCATTTATGAATAAAGTATATTTTTGAAATAAAAAAAAATTTAAAAAAAAGTGTGAGTACTTTCACAACTAATCTATTCAGTTCTACAACTGTTTGGTCTTGAAACCTGAGCTGCATTCTTTGTTTAAAGAGTATGAACTCTGAGTCGAGACCTGTGGCTATCCAGTCTATCTAGGGGAATTTAGTATCCCTCTTGCTCATTATTTTTGCCTGCTTCAGGCACTATTGATATGCAGGAATGTTCCAGTGATCCTATTACAATGCTATATGCATTTAGCAATGTTTCTATTGTGCTTTCTGCTTTTGCCTTTTATTTTAACTTTGTTATGTTTAAATTTGTGTGCATGTTTTTGTTGTTCAGCATGAAGATAACTCCTGATTGCCATTTAAATTTTAATCAGCCTTTAGGTAGCGCAGTTTTGAATTAACTGGCTGACGATAGGAGTTGGGATGTCATGTTGCAGCTGTACAGCACATTGGTTAGGCCACTGTTGGAATATTGTGTGCAATTCTGGTCTCCTTCCTATCGGAAGGATATTGTGAAACTTGAAAGGGTTCAGAAAAGGTTTACAAGGATGTTGCCAGGGTTGGAGGATTTGAGCTATAGGGAGAGGTTGAATAGGCTGGGGCTGTTTTCCCTGGAGCGTAGGAGGCTGAGGCATGACCTTATAGAGATTTATAAAATCATGAGGGGCATGGATAGAATAAATAGACAACATCTTTTCCTTGGGGTGGGGGAGTCCAGAACCAGAGGGCATAGGTTTAGGGTGAGAGGAGAAAGATAGATATAAAAGGGACCTAGGGGCAACTTTTTCACACAGAAGGTAGTACATGTATGGAATGAGCTGCTAGAGGAAGTGGTGGAGGCTGGTACAATTACAGCATTTAAAAGGCTTGGATGGTATATGAATAGGAAGGGTTTGGAGGGATATGGGCCGGGTGGTGGAAGGTGGGACTAGATTGGGTTGGGATACCTGGTCAGCATGGACGGGTTGGACTGAAGGGTCAGTTTCCATGCTGTACATCTATGACTGTATGCTTGTACAGACCTAGCTTGAATGTACTCAGTTTGAAAAAAAAACCTTATTTTTTTCTGTGTTCCGAACATGGAAACCTCTGATATAGTGTTGTTTCTTGTTTGCTATTTCTCCCCATGATTTTCAAATTTGTATTGCTGACTTATTTGTTCTGCTTTTTTACATCAAAAGAGAACAATCACCACTGTATATCATGTAATAATACTCCTGTGCTATCTAAATGCAGCACAAATGAGTTCCATGAATTGCCTTTACTTGTAGAGAGGTTTCATTACAGGTAATGAATATTACAGAGTGATCTCCAGGAATAGCCTGGTCCAGGGTGCAGCAGTGTGGTTTGCCTATGACCTCTGGATATTTGATTATATCCAGGTACAGGCTCCTCTGCTTTTTTGGGGGGGGGGTTTTAAAGGGACATCACACCCTTATCATCCTCTTTCCACTCCTCGCCTCCCTTTTCTCTTCCCTCACTTCACTGCCCATCCCTATTTCAGCTCCTTCTCTTTGGTACGCAAAGTGGCCTCCTATCAGCCTTGGAACTTGCTCACACAAAAACTGCTGTCACAAAACTGAAAGAAAGAGATACACAACCATAGAGAATCATTCTGAGATAAACGCAATACCATTTGTAGATCACGCAGAACATGGTCAGAAGTCATGTAGTCAGAATGTCAGATGATCAAAACAGCAATAATAGAGAATTGGTTATCCCATGCAAACATAAACCAAAGAATATGGATTTTTTTTTAAGAAACTAGAAAGATTTCATTTGTTAGAAACCAATGCGGAAATGCATAAGAAATGCAAAACAATAAAATTGTTGCAATTGTTGCAAGGAGAAAATGCTTTTACTTACACGTTGAACTGGCTCAACGTTTCAATTTATTTTAATCAGCAAATTTAGTACAATTTGAATTGCAGAATATCTTCATTTTCCTCTAATTATGAGTTGAAAATAAAGGCCCTTATACCAACGTTTTCCCTCAAATTTAAGCGGAAAATTGCATTGTAGAGTAAATGGAACAGAGCCTACCTACCTACCTTTCCATGCAGTGTGTTGTTCTGCAGTTCAACTCCCTCTAGTGGTCACATTCAATAACACACCAGAAACAACCTAGTTATTTTATTTGGACAGAAAATTATCTTAGCAGCAAAATATATCTTCTTGGCGCCTACACATTTATATAATTTTCAGACAAAATAATTTTGAGGCATGAAGAAGTTCCGTATTTTTCAAAAAGTCATGGAATAAGTATTTAAATACATTATTCAGCATTAAGCTTCTGTGCAGTCCAAAACTAATGTCCTTAATTTATGTAGTAGCAATTTTTTTAAAAAAAAATCCTCTTTTCATTTTGGTTTTAGGTGAATTTAGTGCTTATAAAGAAGGGAGTAATAGAACATCAATGTTGGAGATTGTGACTTAATCATGGAATTAATGGATATTGTGACAGGAAAGTTAATTTATACTAACTGTGAAGTTATGCTGCCATTGCAGGAGTAGCTCTGGAGGAAATTCCGGAATGAAGTATTTCCAGATCTGGCATACTATAGGCCAGTATTGTGGAAAATCTCCTTAACCATCTGTCTGATTGTGTGATGGTCATCAAATGAGCAATGATGGAAATGGACATCTCTGAGAGATTACTGTCCACTTTTCATGATCCCATTTCCCACTGTCATTTCTAGAAGCTAGTAGAAGAAATGATTGCCCATTTCAGGGTAATATATGTAAATAAGTCCATAATGACATTGGGCATACAAAATCCTATTTTCAATCACATTTGCCTCACCTCTGACAATATTTAAAATTAGGTAAAAACAATGACTGCAGATGCTGGAAACCAGATTCTGGATTAGAGTGGTGCTGGAAAAGCACAGATGTTCAGGCAGCATCCGAGGAGCAGGGAAATCGACATTTCGGGCAAAAGCCCTTCATCAGGAAAGAGCTGATGATGAAGGGCTTTTGTCCGAAACGTCGATTTCCCTGCTCCTCGGATGCTGCTTGAACTGCTGTGCTTTTCCAGCACCACTCTAATCCAGACTAACAATATTTAAAGACTGATTGCATACATTACAACAGTTTTACTTTTGGGCAAAAGAATACAACAAGAAAAGTGACTCAATTACAGCTGACAAAAGAAATTAAGGAAAGTAATAGATTCACAGAGGAATCATTAAAAAGTTGCAAGGGAAAAAAGTGCAAGTCTAAGGACTAGGAGCACTTTAGAATTCAGGAAAGTAAGATCAAGAGTTGATTAAGAAGAGGAAAATAGAATATGAGAGTACAGATGCAAGAACCATAAAAATGGAGTAGAAGAGTTCCTATATGTATGTTAAAAAGAAATAAAGATTACTGTAGACAAATGAAGGCTCCTCATAAAATAAAACGTGAGATTGGAAATAGAGTATTCCAGTACTATCTGCAACATTATGGTCCAATGTATCCCCCACTCTACTATTACCATTAAGTCAGGGGATCAACCTTAGTTCATTGGATCTGCCAGAAGCAATAGCAGGCATGCCTAAAAATGAGATCAACCTGGTGAAGTTACCAAACAGGACTGTTTATGTACCAATCAGCAAAATCAGCAAGTGATTGACAGAGCAGAGTGATCCCACAATCAACGGATCCGATCAAAGATCTGCAGACCTGCCATGTCCAGTCGTAATTGGTGGTGGACAATTAAACAGCTCACTGGAGGAGGACACTACATAGATATCCCCATCCTCAATTATGGAAAATCCCAACGCATCAGTACAACAGGTGAGGCTGAAGTATTTGCAGTAATCTTCAGCCGGAAGTGCCAAGTGGCTCAGCCTCCTTCAGTAGTCTCCAGCATTACAGATATCAGTGTTCAACTAATTCAATTCACTCCACGTGATATAAAGAAATGATTGGAGGCATAGGCCCTGAAAACATTCTGGCAATAGTACTGAAGACTGATGCTCCAGAACTTGCTGCTTGCCTAGCGGAGCACTTCCAGCACAGTTACGATACTGACATCTACCCGACAAGGTGAAAAATTGCCCAGGTGTGTCTTGTACACAAAAAGCAGGACAAATCCAATCCAGCCAATTACCACCCCATCAGTCTACTCTCGATCATGGGTCAAGTGATGGAAGGTGCAATCAACAGCGCTGTCAAGCAGCACCTGCTCAGTAATAACCTGCTCAGTGATGCCCAGTTTAGATTTCACCAGCATCACTCGCTCCTGATCTTATTACAGCTTTGGTTGAAACATGGACAAGAGAACTGTATTCCAGAAGTGAGATGACAGTAACAGCCCTTGACATCAAGGGGTGGCCAGCCCTTCGCCTGAGTGTGGCAACAAGAAGCCTTACCAAAACTGGAGTCAATCAGTGTCAGGAACAAACCCTCTGTTGGTCGGAGTCATACCTGGCACATAGGAAGATGGTTGTGGTTGTTGGAGGTCAGTCACCTCAGCTCCAGGGCATCTCTGCAGGAGTTCCTCAGGGCAGCGTCTTCAGACCACCTTCAGCTGTTTAATCAATAACCTTCCCTCCACCATAATGTCAGAAGTGGGGATGCTCACTGACGATTGCACAATGTTCAGCATCATTCATGTCTCCTCAGATATCGAAACAGTACACATTGAAATGCAACAGGAGCTGAACAAAATCCAGGCTTGGACTAACATTTGCACCACACAAATACCAGACAATGACCATTTCCAGAAAGAGACAATCTAACCACCCCTTGACATTCAATAGTTTACCATAGTTGAATCTCCAATTATCAACATCCTTGGGGTTACCATTGACCAGAAAGTCAACTGCACTCACCACATAAACACAGTGGCTACAACAGCAGGTGAAAGGTCAGGATTACTGCAGTGAGTAACTTACCTTCTGACTCCCCAGAGCCTGTTCACCATCTCCAAGGCACACATCTGGAGTGTGATGGAATACTCCCTACCTTGATGGGTGCAGCTGTAATAACACTCAAGTAGTTTCTCATAATCCAGGACAAAGCAACTTGCTTGATTGGCACCACATCCATAAGCACCCATTCCCTCCACCACAGAGATATGTACAGCAGTGTGTACTATCAACAAGATGCACTCAAGAAATTTACCAATGATCTTCAGACAGCACCTTCCAAACCCATGACCACTTCCACCTAAAAGACAAGGGGAGCACCATCTACAATTTCCACTCCAAGTCATTCATATCCTGACTTGGAAATATATTGCTATTCTTTCACTGTTATTGGGTCAAAATCCTGGAATTCCCTCCTTAAGGGCATTGTGGGACAACCTACATAGCATGTAAACAGCAGCAGTTGAAGAGGCAGCTCACTATCAACTTCTCAAAGGCAACTAGGAACAGGCGATAAATGCTGGCCTTCCAGTGACGTCCATGTCTCACTGAAATGAGTGAATGAAAATGAAACAAGTTGTTAATTTTGTTAATTTTGTCAATGGTTATCTAAGTGATGGTCATTTAATTGTTATTCCTTTGTTTAGTAATCCACAAGTCATGATTTAAAATCCATCAAGGCAAGTTATGAAACTGAACTTTAAAGGAAAAGAACTGTTTTGTGGGGCAGTACACAAATAAAAATGACCATAATGGTTGCAAGGTTAATCTAAAAGCTCCACAAGTTTGCTCATTTCCTTCAGAGCAGGGAATTGCAATTCCAGATGATCTGGCCTACATTTGACTCCTATATGGTTAACTTTTAATGTCCTCAGGATAGGTATTAATAGGCAATAAATATTGCTTTTCCAGTGCTGTTTACACGTAAAGTAAACTTCTTTACTATAGTGTAATTCTTACCTGTGGCTAGGGATAACTACAACAGAAACTATAAAGGTGTGCACAAAATATATCAAGCAAGTTGTGGGTTCATTCTCCTTCAAAGGTAGCAGTTTTACAGACAATCAGTCGAAACATGTCAGGGCATTGCAATATTACTAAGTAACAGGATTCCCCAAGGTCCAGAAAATCACAGGTGGCACAGATATCACATTAGAATTGGATCACCATATGTGAAAGGCAAAAATAGTAGTCTTTGAATGTGCAGCTTATTCTAGATCAGCATTGCAACAACATACAAATACATGTTTCCATGCCAAAGAGCTCCCACAGTGCTTTCTTTTAAGGATCTTCACTTTGCCAGGAATTTCTAACTACAAAATGGTACATGTGGATTCTTGGATATTAAGGTTACTATCTACAGCCAAGGCTGGTATCTGTATACGTTCTCAGTCTCCTGTCCTCCAGTTGAGCAGCTCTACAATAATATCTGTTTATCCACTGGGATTAGATTGGAAGGATGTTTCTGGCGCCTGCAATAAAGGGGGAACATTCTTCAAACCAGCAATATTATTTAGTGCATTCCACCTGGTCTGGAAGATTTCACTGAACAAAGAAGCTTCTCGATAGTGAAACTATAGTCTTCTCAAGAGCCTTTAGGGATGGGCAACAAATGTTGGCCTTACAAGTGACATTCATATCCATGAAAGAATAGAAAAAATATTGAGGGGCAGTAGGTAGCAGAAAAAAAAGCAGGTATGAGGGATAATCTACTGGCTGCAGGATATTCTCATGTTAACTTGATATAGGAGTCTTTCAGATCCTATGCTTGACCAATTCCTGTCTGCTTAACCTGGGGAGGACAGTTTATTTGTCCACTAGTCCCACCTAACATTCCTTGTTCTACAGTTGGCATCTCTTATCTGCTGACTGCAAATAATTAAATAGAGATCCATTTTCCAAAGACAGCACCTTCCATACTTTGATTTTAGTCTTTTGCATCTTCACTGGCAGTGTCTTCAAGATTTCTGTTGAGATGCATTCACTAATGATTATATGAAGGTCGTATTGATGGTGATAAAATTAAATTGCACAATTCCTTCTTCTAGTAAGATCAGTACAGCATATACATGGCCTTTAGGTATTGGACCTTGTTTGAGAATTACCATAGATCGGTGTTTCTCATTAACTAATCCTCAATTTCTCAAACTTCTAATTTTTGCTATGGAGACCTAGGTAAAACAGTGTAACATTGATTACATTTTAATGCCTGGAAATTGATGTTTCAGATAAAACCTTGGTGTAGCAATGAATCTTCTTCAAGCCAGGAAGGATGCTATTGATGGAACCTTTGTCAGAACCTTTACAGAGTTACTCCAATAGACTATCTGTGTCAATTAACTCAGATTTGACAGCTACTGGCAATTTCCTTCATTGCGGACTTCTCTAGTTCAAGATAGCTAATAGCACCTGAGTGGTAGTAAGCTTAAATAAAGTGGAAGGAAATCCCGTTTGCTGATTCTTCAAGCAGATGAATGTGTGGGTCAGCAACTGTTCTTGTTCGGGGATGGCTAAATGGTCACATGCCTGCATGAGGTGTGAATGAGGAGGGCTGTCCAGTTTGGCACTTCAGAACACCTATCACAGAGGGGATCATAGCACCATATATGACAGCAGTTAATAAGCAAATGCAACTAGATGCCTGTTGTTACTGTGACAGTAATCCGCTAGAGAAGAGATCTGGACGTGGTCAAATCTGGACAAGAAAACATTATTATGCAATGTATTTTGTTGAAAGACCAAGGTTTTCTTACCATGTATTGCTTATTCTACCGATTCCAAGTTCCACCAAACTTAGCAAATTTTTGGCATCTCCTATGCAGCTATGTCTACACAATGCACTTTACAAGTTTGAATTTTTCACAGTCATCTTTCAAGGGCCTAACATCTCAGAATAATCAATTTATTGCAAAGATCATTTACTGATACCTGGGTTAGTTTGCAAGTTATGCATATTGCTGACACTTGACAAACTCTGTCTCAGCGAAATAACACTTGAGAGTTCATTCACAAAATATAAATTAATCTTCCTCATTTGGACTTAGGTGACATGTACAAGACCAGGGCAATGAGGATCTGCATCAATCATCTCAGATATAAACAGCTGATGGACACAACAATGATGAACCCTTTGGAAGTTTATCTTGTCTTCCAGAGGTCAAGAACAATCCCAAATAAATATCCATTCTATCATCAGAGATGTGGTGAACATTACAACAAAGCTACTTGATTAGTAAAGGTCAAGTAGAAATATACCAGTAATTTTTAAAAAATTCATAATCAACTCCATAGATCAAAACCACAGTGTATGTAATCAAAAATGTAATTTAATTGAACAATTTGAGGGCAATGTAATGTTCAGAGATTCAGGGAGGCACTTTTTGTTGCTATGTGTCAAGAGGTTTCGCCTTTGCTCACTTTGATGAATTTGCTTAAATGAATAATTTTCAGAGAAGACAAAACACACTGATGGAACTGCAAATGCTTACGAAGAAGTTTTCAACTGAGCAGTGTAAAGCTTGTTTGCCTGACTTCAATCTAGCAGAAGCACAGATCTGGTGCAGGGATTAAAATCTTGATTTTTCTCTTTATTTATTGAGCACCATGACCTCTTTGAAGAGAATGCGGTTCAAGGCATGTGGAGACTTAATTATTAAAATACCTTCATTCTTAGCCTATCTTAGGCTGTTTTAAATTGCTGCTGTCTAAAGATACCAATTGTTGCCTGAACAAAATTATGATACAACGTATCAGAAACTCCTGATCAATTCCACTTGGCTTCTTCAGAATTCTTCAGAGCCTGAAATCTAAATAGTTTCTTGCTGAAGGCAATGTTGCATCACTACCTCTTGTCACAAGAGACCATAAACATATTTCTGGTTTAATTGCTAGTCTCACAACACCAATCTGATCATGATGTCTTGATCCAAGCAGGTAATGATATTTCTCAGATGTGGTCCCACTTTGTGGGTTATGCTTCAATAACCAAATCTCTCAGTCTTCAACTCGACACTGCCAGGATTTTTAACCCTACTGATGGTCACTTATTGAATCTTCAACAAATTTTGCTGGAGATTTAGAACCCATTATAACTATCTTTGAGAACAAAAATGGTCATCAAATTAGCGATCAGTTGGACATCAAAACTTAAAACCAATATTTTCAACAATTGTTCGCCATTGCATTCTAAAAAACAGTTATATTTTATAATGGATTCACAGAATTGTAAACTTTTTATCTTTTAAATAAAAAGGTAATTCACTATTGCCCTGCCTTCTTATTTTTTTTTGGATAGGGAACATTGGTAGCCCTAGTTAGAATGGCTAGTCCTTTAACTTTACTGACATCATCTTCTATTTTGTGTCTCTTACCAGGAAGGAAATCCAGTCAACAAGAAAACCTCTTCTTTGTAAAGAATACATCAGGTAGATCTGCCATTGACTATACATGAAGGAACTCCTCTGGATCTGCTACCTTCCCATTTTTGAATCCTTTCTTCAACCCTTTGGATTTAGTAGATTTAAACTTATTATTGCTATTCTTCCAGCGCAAAATTTTGCATCCCACTTTTCTTTTTTTATTGGGATGTGGATATTGCTAAAAAGGACATTATTTACCATCCATCACAGTTGCTATGAGGACATAGTGGTGGACCTCCATGAAGTTGTGGAGTCCATGGGATATTTTTTGTAGAGGTTTGATATAATTGAATGGCATGCTAGACTATTGCCAAAGAGGAGTTAAAGAGTAAACCATCTTGTTGTAGGACTGGAGTCATGCATTGGTCAGTCTGGGGAAGGATGGCAGGTTTCTTTTCTCAAATATCATTGAACAACCAGTTAGATTTACAGTCACATACCAGATTCTTTTGCCGGATATGGAATTAAATTTTAAAAATATTATACTGGGATTTGAACTCATACTGTGGATTTTAGACTAATAACATAAGCACTATTGATATATTTCCTTTTTGTTATGATAATTGTAAATGTTTCTTCTTCATGTACATAGAACATAGAACATTACAGCGCAGTACCGGCCCTTCAGCCCTCGATGTTGCGCCACCCTGTCATACTAATTTGAAGCCCATCCCACCTAAACTATTCCATGTACGTCCATTTGCCTGTCCAATGACGACTTACATGCACTTAAACTTGGTGAATCTACTACCGTTGCAGGCAAAACATTCCATACCCTTACTACTCTCTGAGTAAAGAAACTATCTCTGACATCTGTCTTATATCTATCTCCCCTCACTTTAAAGTTGTGTCCCCTCGTGTTTGCCGTCCCCATACTTGGAAAAAGGCTCTCCCTGTCCACCCTATCTAACCCTCTGATCATCTTGCATGCCTCTATTAAGTCACCTCTCAACCTTCTTGTCTCTAACGAGAACAGCCCCAAGGCCCTCAGCCTTTCCTCGTAAGACATTCCTTCCATACCAGGCAACATCCTAGTAAATCTCCTCTGCACCCTTTCCAAAGCTTCCACATCCTTCTTATAATGCAGTGACCAGACTGTACACAATACTCCAAGTGTGGCTGTACCAGAGCTTTGTGCAGCTGCAGCATAACCTCCTGCATTATGTCTATTTGGCTTGGCCCTATTTCCACAAACCCATTTCAGTTCCAATGTCATAAAGTAAATCAGTAGGAATAACCTGATGCTTTTTACGTGGCTTACATTTTCGTCTCTGATATCAGGTTTGGAGGGATACATTGTAAATAAAGGATGCATAAAAGTGCATTCATCAAATTGAGGAGAGTAATCTGTGTGTTCTAAAATGTTAAAATAATTTCATAGGATAGATATGGAGAAACTACAGTCAGTTCTGCTATAATGCATGTTTCTTCAACGGGAATTGGGTATAACGTGATTGAAGAATTTAGACTGTTGTTTGTAGAACGCAAACTTTGCTTATCTGTATTTGGCTACAACATGATTCTGGCCCTATTATTTTTAAATGGCACGGCTACTGCGCACTTTTTTTACAACTCAAAATCACATGAGAATGGAACTAGTGCATTATATCAGAACCGACTGTATTTCATTTTGTGGGGAAATGAAGATCAAGGCAGCATAATCTTAAGACAAGAGCTCATTAAGGAGGGAAATCATGAACAAACTATTTCATACAATGCGTAATCAAAATCCAAAAATTAATCTTCCGAAAGACTCTTGATGCCGGAACAAGTAAAGCTTTAAAAATTTGAATATTTAGATTTCTGTTAGTTCTACCATGCAATGTGGAGCAAAGATGGTATTTTGAGTTAATGCAGATCAGGTATAGTCTAATTGAATGGCAGACCAGGTGCTGGATGTTGTATGGTCCTCTCCTTTTGTAACCGTTTTACATGTTCAGAGAGAAGAAGCCAACATTTCATAGTATTGTTCAAAAAGACCAATAACTACAAAAACATTCCATCCTGATGTCCTCGTGATGTTTGGGAGTTCTAGCAACATTTTAAACATGTTTGTAGAATGGTAATTATAACTGTATTTTAATAGAGTAAGAAATGCTTAAACGTGTTGTAAAACTCCACTTACAAACAAGAGCAATCCAGAGTATCATGTACAGTAAGTAAAAGAGGGAAAAATGTCAAGCATGAAGAATCAATTAGCCACAAATGAAATAAACAAAATATTGTCTTTGCCATTTTCTCATACAAATCCTGCCAGTCTAAGTGAAATATTCCTGTCCCTAGAGATTCATTATTGAAGCGAGCCATTTAATAGATGTTTTTAGTATTAGCTGTTTATTTAGTGTTAACAGAAAAAAACATTCTTAAACAGAATCAAAAGATAGAGTTTTCAATGATAAGTTTCACAACTTATGAAATCAGACTATAGGATTCATTTATTCATTAAAAGTGATTTTATGAAATGGTTTGACACAGTTGGTAGGTCTCTTGCCTTTGAATCAGAAAGCCACTTGAGACCCAGCAGTGTTACACGTTAAGAGAGAAGAAGCCGGCATTTCATAGTATTGTTCAAAAAGAGCAATAGCTACAAAAACATTCCATCCTGAACCAACACCAATAATAAAGAAATTAACTAAGTAGTCACTCCATGGCTGTTTCAATCTTACTGTGTGCTGAAATATTCCCCCATTGCAAGATGATTGGCTTTAAGTAATTAATTTCTTTAGCCAGACTTTCCTGAGATTGTAACAAGGGGCGAGATAACCAATGTTGTTCACTAACTTAATCCAACTTAATACCATCTTTTATAAATTCAGTCAGTGGAATCTTATCCATCAGGTCCTAACAGGAACAAATTGATTTGCACACTCTATGATTGCTCTTTCCTAGCTCAATCTAATTATCATACCGCCTCCAAACAGCAAGGCTTGGTAAGATGAGGCATCCATTCTGTCAAAGAGAGGGTTTCTAATTTAAAGGGACCACAACATGAGTTATAAGAGCTCAGCAGCATTTGCATTTTTAGGGCTTTTGCAACCCAAGAATGGAGAAGATCTGCTTCCCAGATCTCTTTCTTTTACCTGAGTGTCCTGTTGCAGGATCTGAGGGACTGCAGGAAAGTAAACATTTCTAAGGACAGGAGTTTAAAGATAATTTCCTCAACCACTCTGAAGTGGCTAAGGAAGTCAACAACAAGAGCATGCCACCTTCAACCTGGAGACACTGTACTAAGTGCATGGCGGGAAAGGTGAGTGGCATGCACCTCCAGGTGCCAGGTGCCCACTCCAATTTGCTCAGCATTTTCTTGCACAGAACTCCTTAAGCCAACACTTCTTGTAGCTGCGCTCATTCATCTCCCTCCAAGTATCTCATATTTCCTCTCAGCAGCTAACACTCAATCTTCAACTTCATCCTATTGCCCTCTTGCACCCATCCCTCTTAGTCATTCTCCACAAATGGTATCCTTCCCTCCTGTCCACAAAACTCATTGTAGACTCTCATGTCTCTCTGTGTCTTCTTCCTGAGGAAGCTGAGAGACAGTTATCTGTAAGGGGTTGGGATGACTGGGAATGGGCTTCCACAAGTGACAGGCACCTGAGCAGCCATTGGCAACATGTGTCCCTGATCCATTGAGAAGGCAACCTTGTTCTTGTTGGCTGCAGATTTATCAGCTTCCTGCTTTAAGATTTTGAGCATCCTATGGCATAGATGCTCATACGTATCAAGAGACCTCATCCTCTGCCCTTTGAGTGTCTCTTTTCTTCTAACTGGATCTCAATGATTGTAATTTCATCAAGTTCCTCTCTCCCTTCCGATTCCTGATTTACAGCTATTACTGAAATGCTTTTTTGTATCCCATAAAGTGAAGACAAAAGGATTACCTTTGTTCATTTCAGCCATCTTTCCTTCTGCTCTATGGTTAACTCCCCATTATCACTCTTTATAGATCCAACATTCACTTTATGTACTATTTCTTCTGTTTAAATACCAGTGGAAACTCCTGTTATCTGTTTTTCCATTCTTTGCGAACTTCTTCTCATTTCTTCCTCTGCATCAACCATTTAATCATTCTCTGCAGCTCCTTATATCCTGACCAATCATCTGATCTGCCTCTCGCCCTCGTGCGGTTATATGTTTATTTCCTTAGGTTTGATGCTTTCCTTAAAATCTTTAATTAACCATTGATGGTAGATCCTTCCATTAGAATTTTTTTTATGAGTATACTTATGCTGAGTATTGTTAAATATTCCTTAAGTGTCTCCCACTGTGCCTATTGATCAATCTCTGAGCCAATTTCCCAGTTGACTTCAGCTTTCATGCCCACACTGTTGCCCTTCTTAGACTCATTTTTCTCCTTTTTAAACTGGAAATAAAATTCAATCATACTGTGGTTGCTGTTGTCTAGAGTTCCTTTACTCTGGAGTCATTTAGAATTTCATTGCACTGCACAATATTATGTTTGATATATCCGGCTCTCTGTGCTTCTCTAAGAAGCTATCTTGAAAGGATACTATAAATTCCTCATCCAGGCTGCTATTTCTAGTTTGTATGCAAATTAAAGTTATCCATGACTATTGTTGTCCCATTATCATAAGCATCTGTAGACAACTTTAGATTAGATTAGATTACCTACAGTGTGGAAACAGGCCCTTCTGCCTAATCAGTCCACACCAACCCTCCGAAGAGTAACCCATCCAGACCCATTTCTCTCTGACTAATGCATCTAACACTATAGGCAATTTAGCGTGGCCAATTCGCCTAATCTGCACAGCTTTGGACTGTGGGAGGAAACCGGAGCACCTGGAGGAAACCCACACAGGCACAGGGAGAATGTACAAACTCCACACAGACAGTTGCCCGAGGCTGGAATCAAACCTGGGACCCTGGTGCTGTGAGGCAGCAGTGCTAACCACTGAGCCACCATGCCACCCCCTTTCTGTCGTGTATTATTTCCCTTCTTATTTCTCATCTCCACCCGGATTCTATATCTATCTCTCCTGAATCGTTGTTACCTATAAATATTGTATTAATGCCATATTTGATTTACAATGCTACCACTCCACCTATGACTAGTTTCCTGTTCTTCTTGAATTACATAAACAATGAGGAGAATAATGAGGACACGAGGGAATAGCTGTCAAACTATGTTTATTTATTTCATTTTGTGCTCTTAATTCATTTATTTTGCCATGAATGCTACATGCACAGATACAGAGCATATAATTTAGACTTTTTGTTATCTTTTTAATATGTAGACCTGACTGTTGGGGTATTCTTAGGGTAATTCTCTTTGTCCATTTCAGCCATTCTCTGACCTTCATTTCACACAGTGGTGTAATTTAACAAAATCTGACACTAAACTACACAGGGGATGCTTGGATAAAATTATAGGTTTTTAATGATTGTTTTAACGGAAGGAAAGGGACTACAGTGGTGGAGATTAAGGAGGAAATGCCAGAATTTAGGTCCTGCGCTGCTAAAAGTATGTCGGCCATAAGGAAATCAATACAGAAAGAATCATTTCTTTAATTGTGCCCACTGCCTGCTGCTTTGAATTTGCCTTTTGAGTTGCTTGATCCCGCATTTGCCTTGTTTTGTTTAATGTTATTTCTCGTTTCCTCGATATGCGAATCACTGGAACATCAGTTTGAGCACAGTCCAGTTGAAGATCATCCCAAGGTTACAGATTCCATTTTCCCCTGGATTGATGCCAGTTCCCATGAGCCAGGCCCACATTTCCTACATCAGTCTTTGAGTCACACATTCATTCTCTAATCTTATTTGTCCTCTGCCGATTGGCTTGTAGTTCAGCTAGTAATTCAGAGATTATTACTTTTGAGATTCTTTCTTCTAATTTATTTCCTAACTTATATACTGTCCGAGAAAAGAAATTCCTCTTCATTCATGTCTACCTGTTATCCCTGTCATAAAGTTGTTACACTCTTCTAAAGTCCAATCAGTACAGTCCCAAATTATTCAATCTCTCTTCGATCCACCTAGTGAATCTTTTCAGGACTGCCTCTAATGCCAGTATACCTTTCGTTAGATAAGGTGACCAAAACTGTTCACAGTATTCCAGTTGTGGCCTGACTCATGCTTGGTATAGTTTTAGCAAAACTTCCCTATTGTTATACACTATTGTCTTTGAAATGCCAACATTCCATTTGCCTCCCTATTACCTGTTGAACTTGAATGCTCGCATTTTCAGATTTATGCATGAGAAACCCCAACTTTCTGCAGTCTTTCTCCATTTCAGTAATATTCAGCTACTCTACTCTTCCCCTTTATTCCCTGATTACTTAATAATTTTGAAATGTTATTAGTGATGAATGATGCAACCATTTGATTACCTACTCCTTTCTATGTTTGCAACATTCTTTAGTTTTGCATCGCTCTGAGAACCTAGTTCCATTCTAACTGTGATCTCAGGCCAATCCCTCTAGTTCACTCGTGATGGCTGTACCATTAACCATCCATGTCCTAAGCTTTGAAATTCCCTCCCTAACCTCTCTATACTTTCACATCACTCTCTTTCTTTGAGATCATCCATTAAAAATTCTGCTCTTTAACTGAACTTTCTGTTGGCTCTCTCTAACATGCTGTGGCTCTGTATTGAATTTAAACAGGTTGCCTAGTTCTGTGAAACACTCTGCAACACTTTTCTCTGTTAAACAGACTATAAAATCAGTTGTTGATTATGTTTACACTCTTTTTCGAGAATGACTGGATCACATTTTGAAGAACTGGCAGTGGGTACAATGACAGAAATGATTTCTTTCTGTATTGATTTCCTTATGGCCGACATATGTTTAGCAGCGCAGGACCTAAATTTTGGCATTTCCTCCTTAATCTCCACCTCTGTAGTCCCTTTCCTTCCTTTAAAGTATTCATTAAAAAACTATTTTGTCCAAGCATCCCCTGTGTAGTTTAGGGTCAGGTTTTGCTAAATTACACCCCTGTTTTGCTACATTAAAAGTGTTGTATAAATGCAAATTTCTGTTGTTTTACTGTTTCACAATTTTCTTAGGTCACTTCCACAACTTACTGGACAATGTGGGTCTAATGTCTGGCATATGCTACTTCATGGATGATTTGGCTGTTAACGTTTTTGTTCTGCTCAGATAGCTACTGGAGCAGTGCTTTAGGGATGCTGGGAGCACAAAGATCACTGGCTTTAAAAGCAGATTTGATATTGGAAATAAAATCCAAGCTGTATTAAAAGAGGTTTGCCAGACAAAAAATTAAATCTCAAATGTTGATTTGATTAACAAACTTATTTAGTCTTATAGTACACACAGTCACTTTTAATGTTCCTGTTAGATCAATTGCCATGGAAATTCTGAGGTGTTCTTACTGAGTCTCATTAACTATAGAACTAGGGTTACTATTTAAAAATAAGAAGTCACCCATTTAATACAGAGATAATGGGGATTACTTTTTCTCAGAAAGGGTCATTAATCTTTGGAACGTTTTCCAATAAAAGGTGATGGAAATGGAGTCTTTGAATATTTTCCAGGCAACAGTAGATGGATTTATGATAGACAAAGGGCTGAAAGATTACCGAGTAAGGCAGGAGCTTTGATATGAAGTTATAATCAGATTAGTCATAACATTATTAAACAGTGGTTTGGTGTGAAGGGCTGAATGGCCTTCATTAGCTTCATGTTCATGTGTTCAATTGTATGAAATAAGGAAACTTAATAACGGTGATCTTAGAGAAAGCTTGCTGAATGTAGTTTTACATCAATACATTTATATGTAAAAATATGTCTACTATGAAGCTATAACTGACAGAAGGAGAAGGCACATCATGGTTAGTACAGGTTAGAATATAGAACATAGAACAACACAGCACAGAACAGGTCCTTCGACCCTCAATGTTGCACCGAACTGTGAACTATTCTCAGCTTGTCCCCCTACACTATCCCTAAATCATCCATGTGCTTATCTAAGGACTGTTTAAATCTCCCTAATGTGGCTGAGTTGACTACACTAGCAGGTAGGGTATTCCATGCCCTTACCACTCTCTGCGTAAGGAACCTGCCTCTGACATTATATCTTAAATCTATCACCCCTCAATTTGTAGTTATGTCCCCTCGTACACGCTGATGTCACCATCCTAGGAAAAAGACTTTCACTGTCTACCCTATCTAATCCTCTGATCATCTTGTATGTCTCTATCAAATCCCCTCTTAACCTTTTTCTTGCCAATGAGACCAGGTTCAAGTCTCTCAGCCTTTCCTCATAAGACCTTCCCTCCAGACCAGGCAACATCCTGGTAAGTCTCCTCTGTGCCTTTTCCAATACTTCCACATCCTTCCCAAAATATGGGGACCAGAACTGTACACAATATTCCAAGTGTGGCCGCACTAGCGTTTTGTATAGTTGCAACATGATATTGCGGCTCCGGAACTCAATCCCTCTACGAATGAAACCTAACACATTGTATGCCTTCTTAACAGCACTATCCATCTGGGTGGCAACTTTCAGGGATCTATGTACTTGGACTCCAAGATGCCTCTGCACATCCACATTACCAAGAATCTTTCCATTGATCCAGTACTCTGCCTTCCTGTTATTCTTCCCAAAGTGCATCACCTTACATTTAGTTGCATTGAACTCCATTTGCCACCTCTCAGCCCATTTCTGCAGTTTATCCAAGTCCCCCTGCAACCTGTAACATTCTTCCACACTGTCCACTACTCCACCGACTTTAGTGTCGTCTGCAAATGTTCTAATCTATCCACCTATGCCTGCGTCTAAGTCATTTATAAAAATGACAAACTGTAGCGGTCCCAAACCAGATCCTTGTGGCACACCACTAGTAACTGGACTCGAGGCTGAATATTTTCCATCAACCACCACTCGCTGCCTTCTTTCAGAAAGCTAGTATCTAATCCAAATTGCTAAATCACACTCAATTCCATGCCTCTGCATTTTCTCCAACAGCCTACCATGTGGAACTTTATCAAAGGCTTTACTGAAGTCCATTTATACCATGTTAGCTGCCCTACCCTCATCTACATGCTTGGTCACCTTCTTAAAAAACTCAATGACGTTTGTGAGATACGGCCTGCCCTTGACGAAACCGTGTTGACTATCTGAAATCAAATTATTGCTTGCTAGATGATTATAAATCATATCTCTTATAGTCCCTTCCAAAACCTTTCCTACAACAGAAGTAAGGCTCACTGGTCTATAATTACCTGAGTCATCTCTACTGCTCTTCCTGAACAAGGGCACAACATTTGTAATCCTCCAGTCCTCTGGTACCAAACCTGCAGACAATGACAACTCAAATATCAAAGCCAAAGGCTGTGCTATCTCCTCCCTTGCTTCCCAGAGAATCCTTGGGTAAATCCCATCCGGCCCAGGGGACTTGTCTACTTTCACTCTTTCTAAAATTAATAACACCTGTTCGTAACTAACCTCGATCCTTTCTAGTCTAATATCTCGTACCTCATTTTTCTCCTCTATAATATTCTCTTTTTCCTGAGTGAAAACCAATGAGAAATGTTTGTTTAGCAGTTCTCTGATCCCCACAGGGTCCATACTCAATTTCTCACTTCTGTCTTTGACTGGCCCTATTCCTACCCTAATCATCCTTTTATTCCTCACATACCTATGGAAAGCTTTAAGGTTCTCCTTTATTCTATTTGCTAAAGACTGCTCATGTCCTCTCTTTGCTCTTCTTAACTCTCTCTTTAAATCCTTCCTAGCTGATCTGTAACTCTCCATCGCCTCATCTGTACCATCTTGCCTCATCACCACATGAATCTCCTCCTTCTTCGTAACAAGAGATGCAATTTCTGTTGTAAACCACTGTTCCCTGACCTTATCACTTCCTCCCTGCCTGACAGGGACATATCTATCAAGGGCACTCAACTCCACATTTCCATTGTCTGCATCCCCTGCATTTTGCTACCCCATTCTATGCATCCTAATTGTTGCCTAATCGCATTATAATTGCTCTTGCCCCATCGATAACTCTTGACCTGTGAGATGTACTTATCCCTTTCCATTGCTAAACTAAATGTAACTGATTTATGGTCACTCTCTCCAAAGTGCTCACCTACAACTAAATCAAACACCTGGCCTGGTTCATTACCAAGCACCAGATCCAGTGTGGCCTTCCCTCTTGACAGCCCTTCGACATACTGTATCAGGAAACCCTCCTGTACACATTGGACAAAAACTGATCCATCCAATGTACTAGAGTTACAGCATTTTCAGTCAATGTTGGGGAAGTTAAAGTTCCCCATAATGACCACCCTTTTCCTTTCACTCCTACCCAGAATAATTTTGCTAATCCTCTCTTCCACCTCCCTGGAACTCTGCGGAAGCCTATAAAAAACTCCAAGCAGTGTGACCTCTCCTCCTGTTTTTAACCTCAGCCCATACCACCTCAGTAGACGGGTTCTCTCAGCCACCATTATACTATCCTTGACTAACAAGGTCACGCATCCCCCTCTTTTACCGACTTGCCTGTTCTGAATGAAAGATCTAAACCCTGGAACCTGCAACACCCATTCCTCACCCTACTCTATCCATGTCTCCAAAATGTCTCCAGACTCTATAAAAGATCTTAAAGTAAGGGAACCCTTAGGAAGTAGCGACCATAATATGGTAGAGTTCAGTCTGGAGTTTGAAAGGGAGAAGGCGAAATCTGATGTAATGGTGTTACAGTTGAATAAAGGTAATTATGAGGGCATGAGAGAGGAACTGACTAAAATAGACTGGAAGCAGAGGCTAACCGGGAAGACACTAGAGCAAAAATGGCAGGAGTTTGTAGGTATAATTGAGGACACTGTACAGAGGTTCATTCCCAAGAAAAGAAAGATTAACCGGGGAGGGATTAGACAACCTTGGCTGACAAAGGAAGTCAGGAAATGTATTAAAGAAAAAGAGAGATCCTATAAAGTGGCTAAGAACAGTGGGAAATCAGAAGATTGGGAAGGATACAAAAGCAAACAGAGGATAACAAAGAGTGTAATAAGAAATGAGAGGATCAAATATGAAGGTAGGCTAGCCAGTAATATTAGAAATAATAGTAAAAGTTTCTTTCAGTACATAAGAAACAAACGACAGGCAAAAGTAGACATTGGGCCACTTCAAACTGATGCAGGGAGCCTAGTGATGGGAGATAAGGAAATAGCAGGAGAACTTAACAAGTACTTTGCGTCAGTTTTCACAGTGGAAGACAGGAGTAATATCCCAAAAATTAAAGGGTGTCACGGGGCTGAGTTGAGTATGGTTGCCATTACGAAAGAGATAGTGCTAGAAAAGTTAAAAAGTCTTAAAATTGATAAATCTCCTGGCCCCGATGGGATACACCCTAGAGTTCTGAGAGAGGTTGCTGAGGAAATAGCAGAGGCATTGGTTGAGATCTTTCAAGAGTCACTGGAGTCAGGAAAGGTCCCGGACGATTGGAAGATGGCTGTAGTAACCCCCTTGTTCAAGAAAGGATCAAGGCAAAAGATGGAAAATTATAGGCCAATCAGCTTAACCTCGGTTGTTGGTAAAATTCTAGAATCCATCATTAAGGATGAGGTTTCTAAATTCTTGGAAGAGCAGAGTCTGATTAGAACAAGTCAACATGGATTTAGTAAAGGGAGGTCATGCCTGACAAACCTGTTGGAATTTTTTGAAGAGGTAACAAGTAGGTTAGACCAGGGGAACCCAGTGGATGTGGTCTATCTGGACTTTCAAAAGGCCTTTGATAAGGTGCCACACGGGAGACTGCTGAGCAAGGTGAGGGCCCATGGTGTTCGAGGTGAGCTGCTGGGATGGATTGAGGATTGGCTATCTAACAGAAGGCAGAGAGTTGGGATAAAAGGTTCTTTTTCAGAATGGCAGCTGGTGACGAGCGGTGTCCCGCAGGGTTCGGTGCTCGGGCCACAGCTGTTCGCATTATATATTAATGATTTGGATGAGGGAACCGGGGGCATTCTAGCGAAGTTTGCCGATGATACAAAGTTAGGTAGACAGGCAGGTAGTACTGAGGAAGTGGGGAGGCTACAGAAGGATCTAGACAGGTTGGGAGAGTGGTCCAGGAAATGGCTGATGGAATTTAACGTGAGCAAGTGCGAGGTCTTGCACTTTGGCAAAAAGAATATAGGAATGGACTACTTTCTAAATGGTGAGAAACTTAATAAAGCCAAAGCACAAAGGGATCTGGGAGTGCTAGTCGAGGATTCTCTAAAGGTAAACATGCAGGTTGAGTCTGTGATTAAGAAAGCGAATGCAATGTTGTCTCTTATCTCAAGAGGGTTGGAATATAAAAGCAGAGATGTACTACTAAGACTTTATAAAGCTCTGGTTAGGCCCCATTTGGAGTACTGTGTCCAGTTTTGGTCCCCACACCTCAGGAAGGACATACTGGCACTGGAACGTGTCCAGCGGAGATTCACACGGATGATCCCTGGAATGACAGGTCTAGCATATGAGGAACGGCTGAGGATACTGGGATTGTATTCGTTGGAGTTTAGAAGATTAAGGGGAGATCTAATAGAGACGTACAAAATAATACATGGCTTTGAAAAGGTGGATGCTAGAAAATTGTTTCTGTTAGGCGAGGAGACTAGGACCCGTGGACACAGCCTGAGAATTAGAGGGGGTCATTTCAGAACGGAAATGCGGAGACATTTCTTCAGCCAGAGAGTGGTGGGCCTGTGGAATTCATTGCCACGGAGTGCAGTGGAAGCCGGGACGCTAAATGTCTTCAAGGCCGAGATTGATAGGTTCTTGTTGTCTAGAGGAATTAAGGGCTACGGGGAGAATGCTGGCAAGTGGAGCTGAAATGCGCATCAGCCATGATTGAATGGCGGAGTGGACTCGATGGGCCGAATGGCCTTACTTCCACTCCTATGTCTTATGGTCTTATGGTCTTATGGTCTTATGGCCACAACATCGAAGTCCCAGGTACCTATCCATGCTGCAAGCTCACCTACCTTATTTTGGATACTTCTGTCGTTGAAGTAGACACACTTCAAAATAGTTTGCTGTCTGCCAGCACATTCCTGTGACCCTGAAGAAATAAAGAGGCAGTAAATGGAGAAAATGGTCATCCTTCTGTGCACTGCAACTACACCTCCGGTTCCCATCCCCTTGCTGAGCTAGTTTAAACCCACCCGAATAGTACCAGCAAATTTCCCACCCAGAATGTTAGTATCTCTCTGATTTGAGTGAGGACGTCCTGTTTGTAGAGGTCCCACCTTCCCCAGAATGAGCCCCAATTATCCAAGAACCTGAAACCCTCCCTCCTGCACTATCCTTGCAGCCACGTGTTCAGCTGATATCTCTCCCTATTCCTTGCCTCACTATCACATGGCATGGGTAACAAACCAGAGATAACAACTCTGTTTGTTCTTGCTCTCAGCTTCCATCCTAGCTTCCTGAAATCCTGCCTTACATCCCTATCCTTCTTTCTACCTATGTCATTGGTACTTACATGGACAACGAATTGAGGCTGGTCACCCTCTCCCTTCAGGACCCCAAAGACATCACAGACCCTGGCACCTGGGAGGCCACACACTAACTGCGAGTCTCGTTCGTTCCCAACAAACCTATCTGAGCCTGACTATCGAGTCGCCATTGACTAACACTCTCCTCCTTTCCTTCCTTCCTTTCTGTGCAACAGGGACAGGCTCTGTGCAAGAGACCTGGGCCCCACTGCATACCTCTGGTAAGTTGTCCTGTTTCATGAATTTTAACCATTTTCTCCATTTACTGCCTCTTTATTTCTTCTTTTTTCTACTACTGTAGATTCTCTGTAATGTGTAACATTAATTGTAATATCTTTATTGGTTTGTGCATTTTTAACACTATCATTTCAATGAGACATCATGCTCAGCTTCTATATAATTAACAACTCAAAATTTAAAATCCCAAGTTACATACATCATGGTCAGCCAAATGGATGAGCAGGCAATTTGTGACTATTTCCTTCTCAAAAATGCTCTCCGCTTGGTGTCTGGGTTTGTGGAAAAACAACCAGACATGACTCACTCTCTGAATTTCTTTTACTCACTGCGGGGAATAGGTTCATTTTTTGGCAAACCACCCACATTGAATCTGATGACGTCTCTAAATGCTCCCATTTTGAAATCTGCCAGCTTTTTCAAATACTGTAATGAAGTTTTGCACAAAGATCATTGCAATTTGGTTATCATCTGCATGCAGGAAAATGGGTTCAATTTGATAATTCTTCCAAAGAGCAGGCACAGATATGACCACATACCAACATACTAAATAGAAGAAGAAATTGGTCACTTGGCCCATTGAGTCTGCTCTTCCATTCCAAAAGATCATGGATGATCTGTTTGTTTCAAATTTCACATTTCTATCTATCCTCAATAACCCTTGATTCCCTTACCTAACAAGACATTATCTACCTCCTTCTCATAAATATTCAATGATTCTGCTTTTGCTGACTTCTGAGGCAGAGTGTTCCAAAGCTCTCAGAACAAACATCTCCTCAACCTTGGTCCTTTTCTGCTGTACTGTTATATTATTATATCAGGTTTATAATAAATAACTCAGGTAAAACTGGAAGGACTTGAACTGAGGAACACAAAAATCTCATTTAGTGACTTATTATTCTCCTGTTAAAGATCAGGAAATAAGCATCAGAACACCATTTAACCACAGTTCAGAACTTCCCACGCACTCATCTGTGATTTCCGACCCTTTTATTTTATTGCTGAGAAATTATGGGCAGCATATCAATTCCATTTCGTGCTGCCACAGGGATAAGACTCCCACTGACATGTCCAGGTTTGTAACATTTATCTCTGTAGAATCTTACTAATGAAAAATGTATTTATCAAATAATCTGTTAATATCTTTTCATGATTAATTTTTATGGAACCTAAGAAAGGACAGTTTCTATTGTATAAACTGTGACATCTTCAAACACTTTACAGTTGGTAAATTACTTTAAAAATGAAGGGATGGGCTTTACCAACAAGGACAGGTTGGCCAAACGGCATGTGTAGGCATCAGGAATGTATTCAAAACCTTTACACCTACACTGACATTTTTTTAGTAATGGGAGTGCCTCACGGGGAGTAAGCCAAATTTGTTCTGGCAGTCTCCCAGTGAGCTCCTGATGGTTGGCACGGGGAGTGTTGTCTATTTTTGTGGATGCTCCAACTAACAGAGACATCCCCGGCAGCAATAGTTATCTCTTTTGGCAATGGTACAACCTTCCCATCTCACTGGAGTCTCACAAATTGGCCTCAGTGCCTCCCATAGTGTGAGTTTACCTCCAACACCGTGCTTTCATCTAATCCGACAATGCTTATGTTATTCCCTAAAGAAACTGGGTGTGGTTGCCATGGTATTAAGGATTCAACACTTATTGGTTAGCTGTTATGAACAAACATTAAATTAACCAGTTGCATAGGTGCCTGGGCTAATATTAAGCTATTATGTTACAACATACGAGGATGCTTTCAGTAGAGTGTCATGCTTCAATGATCTGAGGTAAGATGGCAAATGGGAGTTTTAGACCCTCAGGTCATATGCTAATAGACTAATGACATTATTAGCCTGTCTTTTAAAGGCACACTGACCGTGAGACAGGACACAAACCCTAGAGCACACTTCCCTGATTTTGAGGGTGCCCGGCCATTGAGATGTCTTCATCTTTTAGTTGCCATTGTTTGTGGTCAGGATGCTGAGGGTGCTGAACTGTTGACCCTCTGATTACGAAAGCAGATTTGAGGGGGCAGTGGAGGAGGAAATGCAACTGCATGTCCCACTGCCTATTGTTATGAGTTGACCTTCACTTTCAGACCCTGCTGCTGTGCAGAATTCTATTTGTCATCAATTGTTTAGTAAATAATAACAGTTTAGTAAATAATAATATTAATAATAAGGCACTCTGAGCTGGAACTTGCAAATACCAAACTGCATAAGTGAACACTTATTCTGCTCTGGTAGCTATGACTGTGGGTTGAATGCTGACTAACATATTCAAAGAATTACTCCATCCTTCCACTTTTATGAATATTACGGCAGGATCACGCAATTTAACATCTCACTATACAGAACTCCTTCAGAACAGTACAGCAGTGACAACTAGTTTCTGTGGTCATGCCGTGGAATTTGGCATGAACCCACCAACTTCAGACTTGGAAGTAAATAACTTACTGAACCAAAGTGCCATGTGCAAGAGGGGGTTAACATGGTTCTCTTGATGTTTCAAACAAGAAGCTGGCTTTGGTACTTCATATGATTTTGCCAATAATTCTCTGGGCCCATCAAAATGTATCTCAGTGGTCTTTTAGTTCTTTCATTTTAAAATTAAGCTTGTACCCGATTGGCCCAGTTTGTTGGGTGCCTCCTTCGTGAAGTTGTGTGAAGACAAGTGCCTAGAGCAATCCACTGCTTGGTGACTCTCGGCCCTGGTGGTCCTAAGCTACAGAAAATAACTAATGACATATAATGCTCACTTATAAACTCAAGGCTACAACAAATCTTTGTTTTCTCTTTTTAAATAATTAAGAAGGAATTCTAAATGTATCCAGAGAATAAAATCATATTGTTTTGTTCAATAATGTTGTGCTATATTTTTGTCTTTTTTAAAAATTCTTAGGTGGAAACATCTCCTACAACCCCTCAGTTTGTTGATCGCAATATCTACAAATGGGATGTTAATGGCACTGGAAAGTTGCTGAAAGTCAAAGGAGTAATGGGCCAACTGCGTAAGGCTCAGTGCACTGATTACAGCACTATCAGACAAGAAATTCACCTCTTGAAGAATACACATGCCACTCACTTCCAATTCTCCCTCAACTGGTCACTGATCCTACCGACTGGCAACACCACACAGGTGACCAGAGCAAACCTGCGCTATTATAAATGCTACGTCAGTGAGCTTCTACGTGTGAATGTTACTCCGGTCGTTGTTCTGTATCATCCTATTCTTGAAGATCAGCGTTTGCCGTCAGTGCTAGAGAACAATGGGGGCTGGATAAACCCAGAAACAATTCAGGCTTTCGTGGAATATGCCAGGTTATGTTTCAGACAGCTGGGAAACAAAGTGAAGTTCTGGATAACAATGAGTGAGCCAAATGGCATAAAGCACATAGTAGCACACAAACCAAACTTCACCCTTTTAGGCCACAATTTAATCAAAGCACATGCTTTAGTCTGGCATCTCTATAACAATGAATTTCGTAAGACTCAAAAGGGACAGATCTCAGTTTCCCTTCATGCTGATTGGGTAGACCCGGCCAACCCTTTCTCTAGGAATGATATAGAAGCAGCTGCTAGAAGTTTAGAGTTTGATATCGGTTGGTTTGCAGAGCCTATTTTTGGCACTGGAGACTACCCATTCATCATGCGAGACTGGCAGACCCAAAGGCAAAACACTGGATGGCACAATTCTTATTTGCCTTACTTCACCAATGAAGAGAAAGAGCTAATCCGTGGCTCTGGTGATTTTGTGGCATTGAACCACTACACAACTCATATTATACATCTAGAAGGTCAAACTGGAGCCAAGACCGGTTATGAGTTCAAAGTGCAGCACCTGAAAGATACTACCTGGTTGGCATCACCAGATGGAAAAGCAGTTGTGCCAGGGGGTTTACGCAAACTCCTCAGGTGGATAAAATCAAAATATGGCAACATCCCAATTTATATCACATCAAATGGCATTGATGATGATTCACCCTCCAAAGACAAGTTGCGTGTTTACTACATTCAGAGTTACATTAATGAAGTTTTGAAAGGTAAGCCATTTGCCATGTCTTGATTTAACAAATGTACATGTTTTGTTGGAAGTCTAGTGTTTGTGTTGCCTGCTACTAGGAATACTGGTGTTTATCTGTGCCCTATCATTGTCAAACATTTCCTGTATATCCAAAATTTCCTGCATATGCAAAATATCACCAGAGATTATTTGAAAAATTAAACATGCAATTGTTCTCAACTTTTGTAATGTGCTTTCACCAATGTTAGATTTTTATTTATTGGTTTGTTTTTGCAATTCACTTGCACTGAAATGTTTTAGTTCATCCCAAGAAGGATTCTCTATTCTGTGGATGAAAACTCTTTCTGTCTCTTTCCACCTCAGCAGCCTTTGTTGCTGACTTTCCTGTTTTGTTTGATTTTGTATCTTGTTTTTCTTTTTGTTTCTCATGTCTCCTTGCATCAGACAAGTGAATTCAAGTTAACAATTGGTCTTCTTTAGCTGATACCCACAATGTGATTGAAGCTTTCTCAAGTTCTCACATCGCTATCTTTACAACAACTTGCATTTGTAGAGTGGGGAAACATATCAGAACTCCTTACAAAGGCAAGAGAAAGATCGAGTCATGAGCACAGAGATATGTTTTAAGGGGGCTATATTAAAGAGGACAAAGGTGGGAAAGCAAAATGGTTTTACAATGTTCTAAAGAACGGGAAGATCAACTGAAGTATTTTGGTGTCAATATTAATTCTCTACAAATAAGTGGGTTTTGAGTCCATTAAAATTGGGTCCAATAAATTTGCCAATGATTGAGCAGAATGTGTAAAATGGAAGTGTTGGGGCATGCAGCTGGAGAAAGGAGCATGAAGCAGAACCATGGAACCATTTGAAAATTTAGTTCATGCGTCTTGAAATCAATACAATAGGATGTTTCAAAAGCTTTAACAATGAGAGCTAGGAGGTAAAGAGTCACCATAGTCCCAGATTGCTGCTCTTTTATCAGCAAGAGATAACTGGTGGTGTTTTTAACCTAGGGTCATCACACCTCAGGCAAGGGGAAAAGGTGGAGAAGGAGAGTCCATCATGGTCACCTTAGCCTGTGCAAAGTCAAAAATCACTCAACACAAGGTTATAGTCCAACAGGTTTAATTGGAAGCACACTAGCTTTCGGAGCGACACTCCTTCATCAGGTGATAGTCCTGATGAAGGAGTGTTGCTCCGAAAGCTAGTGTGCTTCCAATTAAACCTGTTGGACTATAACCTGGTGTTGTGTGATTTTTAACTTTGTACACCCCAGTCCAACACTGGCATCTCCAAATCTTAGCCTGTGCAGGAATTGAACCCACACTGATGGTGCAACACTGCATCACAAACCAGTCATCCAGCCAATTGAGTAATATACATTCAAGACTTTGTGAGAGAGAACAAATATTACAGAGTCAGAGATGAGGTTAAGTTTGA
Source organism: Chiloscyllium punctatum (assembly GCF_047496795.1). Taxonomy (NCBI): domain Eukaryota; kingdom Metazoa; phylum Chordata; class Chondrichthyes; order Orectolobiformes; family Hemiscylliidae; genus Chiloscyllium; species Chiloscyllium punctatum. The sequence continues at coordinate 35,764,493 of NC_092747.1, read as the reverse complement.
GACAGGTAGTGTTGGAAAGTCACTGATGACAGCATTTGAAAAATCAAAAGAATGGAAATGTGGGTTAGGATTCTGACAGCAGACAGGGAAATTTTGAAACAAATGGATAATATTCTGGAGGTGGAAAACTGCATCTTGTTAGGATGTGAAGTGAGAAGGGCATTTTAATGCTGAGCAAATCATAAAATGATAAAGCTGGAGTCAATGCATGCAGGTGCTGGAATGAACCAAAGACAGTTCATCAATGTTCGCAAGATTCCTTGCTTATTATTTTTTATCTTTATTTAATTTCTTCTGTCACTTCCTCCTGTTTCCCATAAAAATAAGGTTTTGGTTGGGCTTTGGGGTGACCTCTCGTTGAGGATTGATGACCCTAGTAATACTTGAAATGGTTCTTACGGCCCACAGAGGGAGTCAGGGATTCTCAGTTGATGCAAGTTCCAAGGGGAGCAGTAAATATGTCCTCTTGATGTGGAAGTGGGAGAAGTAGTGAGGAGAATATTTGACAACTGGGAGAGGACGCAGACAAAAGATAAAATGAAATCACTGCAAAAATTGGTTCTGTGTCAAAATCCTCTTGTATTACCTCAAGGGCTACCTTCCATTTGAATCACTAAGCTATTGCTTGAGGTGGATGGAGGTGGATAATTGCACTTTAAGAAAACAGCAGGGCACTCTTCCACTGACCTGCCTAACATTCAGTGCCTAATCCAATTTACCCCTCATTGCCATTGAACTGTTGATTGTGAATGTACATAAATGAACTGACACATTTATATCTACAATAAATAGCATGACTGCAGGTTGAATTCATTTTATAGGAATTGAGAAAGACATAAAAAATTAAACTTTATTGTGCGTGTTGATGGATTGTCTGTCCATTATAAAACTTGATTGAAGTTAGCTGGAAGAAAATATAGTCCTGTGTTTAATGGAGAAATGATCTGACATTGCCTGCTTTTAACACCTGCCAAAGCCATGATGTCCTGAAGATGTGCAAGACAGCATATATATTCAAACTCAGGCCCGTTTTTACAAAATGTTCACACTGTGGTTGTGCATGTCATGCAATTTACCCTTTCATGCCTTCAATTTGTTTTCCAGCCTTAAAATTAGATGGAGTAAACGTTCGCGGGTATTTTGCTTGGGCCTTGAGAGATATTGATGAACCAAACTATGGCTTCTACACTTCTAATCGAGCAGCTAAGCTCTCTGTTGAACATTACAGAAGAATTGTAGATAATGGCGGATTTCCAACATCAAAAATCACCAGTACAAAATGTTATCAAGACTTAAATTCTTCTGCAAAATGCAATCCTTCATTCTTCAGAAAACAGTTGCTAATTTTTGCATTATGTATTTTAAGTGTTTTTACTGCAACTATGTTTTTAATTATTTATTATTCGACAAAAAGATGCAGAAAATATAAGTAAAGCATTCTATTTAAAGAGGTATTAACTTGTCTTGAGGAAGGCACTCATTTATAGTTTGCCAAGAGTGATTTGTAAAGAAATGTTCTTTCTGGTCAATAATCTGACTTTAATTTTTCATCTAATTTTCATTTTCCTTCTAAAAAATGTTCAACAATTCTGTTTTAAAGGCAGTGACTCAAATTTGCAGTCATTGAATAAGTCTGGATAATAATTACATAATTGGCCTTTGAGCAATATTATAGTCACGCCATTCTTGTTTTCACCCTACAGCCACAAACACGGGATCATTTTAATTGTGTGTGTTGAGTGGTAGCAAATTGGCAGCAAATTTTACTCTTTCCCACTTTCTTTTGAAGTCAATAAAAATTGGGAAAGTCAGGGAAAGACATAATACATGGTCTGCTGATTGAAATTGCCTGTTTTAGACAATTACCTCAAATGTCCCTGCACACTCTTCAGCATTACATAGCTGTCAAGAATAAGGATGTCACCTCCTTCACACAAGGCTATCTGTAGCTTCCAAATGAACAACTTGCTTGTGATCAGCTAACTCAGGACACATCAGAGATCAAATATGGATATCTCTTAATCTGCAGCAGGTAATGAGTGTAACCATTGACCAACCATGCCTCCTGTTGATGTAAATTTGAGGAATATAATACATGTAATATAAATCACTTTGAGCAGAACAGGAGTGTCAAAGAAGTGATAGAGTTAGAACTTTAATGCAATCTTTCATCTGTAAATTTAGGTCTATACCCAACTCATGATTACACATTTTGTTTTCCATTTATTTCAACATAGAAGATAAAGTGTACCTGCAAATCTAAATTTCCAATATTTATGTGAAGCACCAAGATCTCAAGGGGAGTTGATGGCCTTGTGGTATTATTATTATTATTATTATTAGACGATTCAGGTAATGTTCTGGGGACTTGGACTCAAATCCCATCATGGTGGAACTTGAATTCAATAAAACTCTGGAATATAGGGTCTAATGTTGACCATAAAATAATTGCTGGTCATCAGGAAAAATCAGTCTAGTTCACTGGTATCTTTTGTGAGGAAGGAAATTTACCATTCTTATCTGGTCTGGCCAACGTGTGATTCCAGGCCCACAACATTGTGGTTGACTCTTAACTGCCCTCTGGATAATTACAGTTGGATTACAAATGCTGACCTAGCCAGAGGCACCCTCATCCTGTGAATGAATAAAAGTCAAGAGTACTAAACACGATAAGTTATTTCTCAGCTTATTAATATTTTGAAATATATGAAGAAATTTGGGGAGGTCCATTGTGCCAAAGTGCTATGGAGCAGATCTCTCAGCTGCCTACCATTGATCCCAGCCCAAACTTACATAGGGCAGACTTCCAGCACCGGTAAAGGAACAGCAACAACATTCTCCTCAGGTCTTTGGCTGCAAGGGCTCTGGAGAGAGGACATAAAAATAATGTTACCATTGCTGGAAAGACCGAGAACCAGGGATCACAGATTAAAGGTAAATGGCAACAAAAAGGAAAAGCGACATGAAGAAAAACTATTTTACGAAGCATAAAGTTGGGATCTGAAATGCACTGATTCAGCATAAGATGGAGGTAGACTCAACAGTGGCTTTTACAAGGGAATTGAATAATTACCTGGCGAGAATAATATGTAGAATTGCAAGAAAAAGGCAAGGGAATGACAGGAACCAAATCGCTCATGCTAATGGACACAGGCAGGATGGATGACCTTGTGTGCTGGAACGCTTCCATGAATCTTTAATTCTCTCTTCATTGCATCAGTCACCAGAAATATGTAGAAGGACTACTCATTCATAGCATGCATCAGTGCCTGACCACGCTACAGTGGGGAACGATAACAACTTTATTCTGTATTTTCTAATGTGATCATTAATTCCATACATTGGACAGGTTGCCAGGGGCAAGAAATAACTGATTGGAGAGGGATAAAATTGATGAATGTCAGCCAAGTCATACTTACAAGCAATCTAATGGCTGGGAAGGTTCTGCAGTTGTTCAATTATTTCTAGTCTGATTCTTGAGAGAATTGAGGTACAGCAAAGTATCAGACAAAGGATCAAGACATAAGGCATGTATCAGAAACTTAATGGTAAATTTATACTGTTATGTGAAAGGCATTTGCCATTCAGATGTTTGTGTAAATCCCCCAAGCCATCCTCGAAAGTGTTGTTTCTTTTAGCTTGACACAAAATATTTTTCACTTGCCCCCATTTCTATATCTTTGTATTAAAATGTTGATTAAAATAGGATACTTTAATTTAATAATTCCCAGCTTATCAGGAACAAGTCTACTCAGTTTGCTAATCATATCATTGTAAGAATCTACTGCAGATTAGGTAAAGCCTTTTATTCCATGTAATGTAGACAGCTCTGCATTGCCCTGTCATGAAAAGAAGTGTGTACAGCTATTTAAAAATGAACTGATATATATTTAGTTGAGAGTGTGGTGCTGGAAAAGCACTGCAGGTCAAGCAGCATCCGAGGAGCAGGAGAATCAACGTATTGGCCATTAGCCCTTCATCAGGAATGATTTCCAGCACCACACTCTTGACTCTGATCTCCAGCATCTGCAGTCCTCACTTTCTCCTAGTTGATATATCTTTAACGTCCTTTTTCAACTTACTGCTATAAAGGGTCTATTCTGATGCATGTACATTTGATAGAAACACATTGGCGACTCTTACACGAGTCTGAGTATTAAGGCTATCGTGAGATGTGTAGCAGAATCAGGTGATAAGTTCATTGAAGTCTGTCTCTATGTGAAGATCATCTGTTTTCATCTTTTCTGCTTTTCACCAGTGGTAGTGGTGAGATGCTAATTGACACTCATTATTAATTGTTAAATGCCTTGTTAGCACCACAATTTGCCTTATTAATCTTCAGACTCCCATTTTACCACATTTACCAAACAAGCTAATTTTCAGGAAACCTTGACAAGGAAAGCAGAGTGTATACCTGACCAATTCAGCTTGTTGCTTGCTCTGAATTATCTCTACATTACCTGCAACCAAGCAACAGCTCAGGGCACAGCATTCAGTCATTGGCTCCAGCTGCAGTCACTCCTCCTCCATGGATACTGGCATCTGACATGTCAGTTCATTACTGTATATCCATCCTCACACTTCTACTATAGAAGCACAGAAATGCTGGGCGTACCAGCAATGCATACTGAAAGGCTGCAGAAAGTCACTTTGCACACAGGGATAGGTACCCACCTCTCTCACTTAGTACCTCCTTGCATCTAGGCCTTGTCTCGCTGCTAGGCACAGTCACACAATCAGGCATCTTGCCTTGCTGCATTTCATTCCTCACTTTAGGGGCCCAGATATTGGATATGGCAAGGTGCTATGGCAATCTCACACCTACCCCATGTGCCAGTAACTTACATGCAAAACATGCTGCACGTGAGCAAGCAACCATTTATCCAAATCCTTCAAATCCTTGGAGAAATTGTCAAGGGGTCCTAGCATAGTAAGTTGTGGACAGCCTCCAAGGGAATGGCTATGCTCAGGCTTCTGGTTTTGGTATTGTTGTTCAGGGAGTCCATGGCTCTGCTGACCAGGGTATGGGCCACTGTCAGTCCATCTACTCAGTAGAGACGAGTCTTGGGGTGGTTGGGGTTGTGTAGAGCTAATGAAGTTGGGAGATGTATTGGCACCAATCAGGGGTCTGGGCACATCTTACCTGTGCCTGCCTGCCTACTCGTGTTGGTTGAGGGGTTGGGGCATGATCAAGCCATTACGTCTGTCCTGAAAACCTAATGGGTCAGCTGTGAGGTTAGGAGTGTGAAATTGCCACCACAGATATGGTACTGAGTCTTGGCACATTAGTCTTTGGGACTGGGGTCTACAGCCTCTTGGCAAGGGTTCAGCACATTTATGAAGGGGGTGCAGGAGGATTTCAAAGGGAATGATACTGTAAAACATGGCTGGGAAGGATGCGATGAGAGAGGGAGGGAGCAGTCTGTGGTCAGTGGTACCCGGCTTTGTGACAATTGTATATGGGAGAAACTTAAATTAGCACAACAGACATGGTTACCTTATAGGTTAGAGTTAGAGTGGGAAGGTTAGGCAGGTGTACGGCCAGGTTTAGTGGAAAGTTTGTTAAGTGTGAATCCTGTGGGGTTAACAGGTTGGGCCAGTACAAAGAGGATGTTGATAATTGGAGGCTCACGGAAACTTTCAGGCTGGGGCCGGGAACCACTGGCAGAGGAACACTCATTGTTTCCTGTCATTGTACTGGAAACTGAAAGTGTGCAATGGGAGGACAATTGCTTTCTGGAATAATTGGAGTGGGTGTAGTAAGTGTCTTGTGAGGGAGGGAGCTGCAGAATATACTATTCATTATGGTGTTGAAAGTCACTGGCCCCTGAAAGGTATCGCATTTGGGCCTGTAGGCTACATACTGCCTGGTCAATCCACAGCAGTGATCCCTTTGGAGGCAACATCTCTCTGGCATTGCTACTGCTAGTAGCTAAGCCCTGTGTACAAAGGGATCCAAATGTTAGAGATCATTAGGGAAGCAGATACATAAAAGGTACAGTCAACAACATTGTTGTATAAAGTTCAAATAACAAGTGCCACCGAAGAGCCTCAATCTTATTTTCTTTCCCTCCCTTTCACTATGTCTAAGTTTCACAGCTGGGCTGAAGAGATCCTGCTTTGATGCAGACACCATTGACCTGGAGATTTGACGGGACGATCCTGGGTAACTTGTTCTGGATGAGCCAGTCTGAATGAGGGTTTTCTTACCAGAAGCAAATTGATCCTCCGCAGCTTGAACTTACAAAGGTCAGGGGATGGGGGGTCATTAGGCAGGTGAACTTTGGAAATCAATGTTGTTGACTGTACCTTTCATGTATCTGCTTGTGAGCCTTTCACTCCAGCAGATAAATGTATTTTCACAACATCCAGCAACAGTACCTGGCCATATTGTAGGCCTCATGGAAGGACATTAATGCTGAGCATCTACCACATAAGCTACAAGCAGCAGGAAGCAACGTGTATTTGTGGCATTGTGTGCTACTGGCACCATTGACCCTCCTATAGAATGCGTACAGTGTGGAAACAGGCCATTCGGCCCACCAAGTCCACATCAACTCAAAAAGAGCATCCCACCTAGACTCACCCCCTACCCTATCCCGATAACCCTGCATTCCCCATGGCTAATCCACCTAACTTTAACATCCCTGGACACTGTGGGCAATTTAGCATGGTCAGTCCACCCCTAACTGGCACATCTTTGGACTGTGGGAGGAATCCAGAACACCTGGAGAAAACCCATGCAGACACAGGGAGAACGTGCAAACTCCACACAGTCACCCAAAATCAAACCCATATCACTGGTGCTGTGAGGCAGCAGTGCTAAACACTGGGCCTCCCCTAATGATCTCTAACATTTGGATCCCTTTGTACACAGGGCTTAGCTACTAGCAGTAGCATTGCCACTCAGGTGGAGGGAATGACCACCCCGACAGTGCCCTGAGTAGAAATTACCTTGGATGAGAAATCTATATTGGGCGTCCCAATTGTGCAGACTCCCTCTGCTCTATTATGGGCTGCCATCCTCTGCAATGAGAAAACAGGGGAGCCGGTCAGGAATTGGATTACAGTAGGTTGAATGGGTGGTAGTCCTGGTCCATGTGAGGATGCTGTGGATGCTTTGAAGGGCAAAGGAGGCAGCATGGTGAGCATGCCAGGTTAGTGATATGGGAGGTTGAGGGTGCTGAATGAGTGATGGAAGTTGTTTGAAGCGATCATGGAAGTGGTAGCGTGTACAGTGGTATAGCTGGTGCAATACCAGAGGCAGAGTGTGTGAGAGAGGTGACAGTCTGGTACTAATTTTGGCAGAACAGGAAGACCTTCTTACTGCACTGCTGACAGTTCCTCTATACTGTGGAGATGGCGTCGACATGAGTGGTAGCTTCAGATTATGTTTGGCAGGATCCAGCAGTTTAATGTCATCTGCCAATCCTCCAGGACGTGTACAGCCCTTCTCTGTACGATCCCATCCACCAGGACTTCCAAGTCCCTGACAGAGAATTGCAGTACCATCTTTCCCCATTTCTAACATTTTCTGACTAACTGAGCAGTGCAGCTTCAGAATACTAGCACCTGTTGAGGTGTACCACAAAGTTTTAATGAAGGTATGGGTGCAAGGAATGCTAGTGTTTCACTGAAGATCAGCTGACTGGCAAGTTGTTATGGGAACAACATGTGATAAGGTGGGGCAGACATCAGACATGAGATGCTGTAGACAATTGATGAGCTGAGTTTGGTAAGATACGGAGAAACCTACCAGTGTCAAACTTCCCAAAAAGTCAACACAACTCAGACTTAGCCAAAAAAAAAACAAGATTCAGTCCATGATCTAATAGTTTGATAACAGATCAAGAAAGTTCAGACACAGGCAGCTCTGAGAAAAGACAGGAAATCAATGATGAATAATGATTCTAACACAACAGTCTATCATTTAAATTGAAATAAAAAGTGCTGAAAATATATTTTTAGATGTGCATATTTTTGTTAAGTTTGCTTATTGTTCTTTGTAATGAATGTGCTCTGTAAATAAACAGTTTTCCTTTGTAAAATTTGCATGTGACATAATTAAATTGACTGAAAATGTTAATTAAAAAGTGTAACACCATTGCTGTCTGTTTTCTTAGTTTTGTTTCTTTGAACCAGTTATCAAATTGTTAACTGACTACCCAATTGTCCCAAGTAGTCAAATGTAGCCACAGATATCACTGGCTCATTCAGAACTCAAATGGTGCTTTTGTTTTCCACTTATGGGAAATTGTGGTGGTAAGCTGCAGTTTTGAAATGTTGCAGTCCATGTGTTGTTGGTAGACCCATAATACCATTAGGGTGTTCAAGAATTTTGACCCAGCTATACAGAAGAAATAGCAATATATTTCCAAATCAGAATGAGTCTGGCTTGGAGGTGAACTTGCAGGTGATGATGCTCCCAGATGTCTGCTACCTTTATCCTATTAGGGTTTGGGATTTGGACGGTGCTTCCTAAGGAGCCTTGGGGAGTTTTGCAGTGTATCTTGTAGATGGCATACACTGCTATCTCTGTGTAAGTGGTGGAGGACTGAATGTTTGAGGATGTGGTGCCAATCAAGCAGGATGCTTTGTCCTGGATGGTTTCAAGTTTGAGTGGTATGGGACTATTTAGACCAGTCAGATGTATGGTCAGGTGGATAGGCTTTGGGGAAATGGGTGATGAGTCACTTGCTGACAAATTCTTGGTCTCTGAACAAGCCATATAAAAATAGTGGTTACAAGTCAGTATTTAGTGGCTACTATTCAATGGTAATCTCTAGGATGTGGGGTTTCATTGATGGGGTAATGCCATTAAATGAATATGGTGCTGTAAAAACAACAGGCCAGGCAGCATTCAAGAAGCAGGAGAATTGTTCCTGATGAAGGGCTTATGCCCAAAACATCGATTCTCCCACTCCTCGGATGCTGCCTGACCAGTTTGGTTTTTCCAGCACCACACTCTCGACTCTGATCCCCAGCATCTGCAGTCCTCACCTTTTCCTAATGCCACTAAATGTCAAGGGATGACAGTTAGAGTCTCTCATTTGAAATGGTCTTTATCCAGCATTTGTGTGGTACAAATATAACTTGTTACTTATTGATTACCACTAAGGCTGCCTGGTTTTTTTGAAGTGCAACACATCTGAAGCTTGACACAACCAACTCCCATCCTTACAATCGAAAGATTCGATCACAGCCTGGGAATGCAGAAAATGATAAAATGAATAAATATAAACTAATATTAACCATTGGCTGGAGTCATGCTATACCTTTATGCTGAAATTGTGCCTTGACTTTATAAACGTAAATCATTTATGTTACTGTATGATGTAACAATGGGAGAGTTAATGTGGTTGCATGTGTGTGGTGTGTGAAAGGACAGAATGTTCTTGTGCCAGATAAAGCATTTTAAGTATTGAAAATAGTCTTTAAAACTCAAAGCTCCTGCCAGCTCCCTATAATTAATAAGCTTCTTTTCAAAACGAACTTTTACATTCACTTCTGAAATAACTTAATATTACTGAAATAATGCTTACAGTGAAGCATTTCCCATTGTAACAATACAGAGAAAGATTACTGGACTGGGGGGGCGGGGGGGGGGTGGGGGGAGAAGCACAGGTGGGGGCTCTTAGAAATACATTTAGAACCTTCAAGGTGTTATTTTAAAATGATTTTGATAAGGGTGCAGTAAGAAAGATGATTTCAGGATTTTTTTCCACGGACTTAATTTTTTTCCCTTTTCTCCAAGAAGTGATTCATTAAGTTTTGGTTCCATATGTTAATTCATCTCATAAATCCTGCACTGGCCAATATTTAACAAATATACTGTTTCCACTTCAATGAGAAGTGAAGACAATGGAGTGCAGGTTTAGTGTGGGGGTTTTCAGGTATATGCTGCTCAAACTGGGAAAACAGATTCTAAGATATGTGTCAAATATTCAAATGGCAAGTTGGAACACTGTCCAAGTATACTGAAAAATGCATGATTGCTCTTATACTTGTTGTCGTCTTGGCTGAATAGTGGCTTCCCTGCCTGAATCAGAAGTTTAAAGATCATATTACACTTCCAAATCTTGAGTGCATAGTCTAGCCTGATAGTTCAATACAACATTGATAAAGTAATGCAATGCCTGAGGTACTAAGTTTTGGTTCAGATTTTAAACCAAGGTCCATCTATCCTTGCCAAAGTTTGCAAAAGATACTGTAGCCCCTTTTGCGATGCCCAGAAGCAAGATATTATACAAATACAAGTCATAACTTTTTAAAACTGTTATAGTGTGGCTTCTCTCGTTAGTCTCCCCTGTTCTTGATCTTTCTTTTTTCAGGTGGTAGAGGACTGTGGTTTAGGATGAAAAGCAGCCATATTGACAGCTGGCTGCAATTTGGGACGTTGCTGCCAGAAAAATTTGGCTAAAGACCCGCTTCCTATCACTTCACATTTCTGCATCACAAAATCCATCTTTTACTTCCCTCTCTCGCTCTCTGTCCACCCTCGACATTTTAAAGTACCCACTCAACCCTTGGCCCTCAAACTCCACCACTTATTTTGAGTTCCTAGCTGAGGGTCATCCAGCTGATGCTAGATTCATGGTAAAAATGAAAACTGACTTGCTACACATTAATGTCACTGTACATCTGAAGATATTCAAGTGTTATTTCAGTACATATGAAAACACCAAAATCTTCCATGTGACTAATACCAAGAAACCCTTACTTATATGATGTAATCTTTATTAGTGCATTTCATAATGAGGAAAAATAAACTTTTTATACAAGAAATAATGAAACTTTTAACCACAAATATTCTTAAATGTATCAGGTTTTCTCACTCTAAATATTAGATAAACATTATTTACAGTCAAAACAAATCCAACAAATGAGGTAAAAATGAGGTATAAATAGTTACATCCTTAAATAAAACTCCTGGTCATACTGAATCCCAATCAGAGGCATAATACTATGTTGAAAATGTGGCCCAAGTGCAACCACTTGACTCATGCACATATAAAGTGACTACACTCAGTAAGAATACATGATTTTTGACTAAATATGTGGCACTAACATAGTATTTTTTTCACTATTGTTTACCAGTAATTGCACCATGTTGTATATGAAAATAATACTGTAAAAATGATAATGTGCTTTAAGACATGCCCGGTATAACTGGTGTACAATGAAGACTGCATTCTCTGCAGAAAAAAGTTTTAATAAGATTTCAGTAAAAAAAAAATCCTGTTTTTGCTAACCCAGAGTGAACAATAAATTACTGAAATGCATAATTACCTTTTAAATACATACTTTCATGGTTGCTGGAGGAAAGATCCAAAGACTTCATGAAATAATCTATCTGTCTATACATGCACATTATTCTCAACTCTGTTGCTTTTCTTGACTATTTCCATCACAGATAAAGTCAAGCTAAAACGGTGTCAAAGCAGATCTGACCTCAAAAAAGGTCATTGTGAAATTGGCTTTGCTGTGCAAACATCTGGCTCACAATAGCAAAAATCATCTTAAAATTCTATGGCAAGATTTGGGATCCAAGAGCTAGAAATACCAGCTAGACAGCCAGGCATCACAGCTAAATGTTAAACGCTTAAAATATAGATACAGAATATATATATTTATACTTCATATAGATTTTTATTATCTACATATATAAAATAAAAGTGTTGATGCTTCTCAGAAGCACTTATTCCTTGGACTGTGCAAAGCACAGTATAATATTCTGTATGGATTTATGAACCTCAAGTTTCACACATGAGGCCCACTATAATTAACTAGACTTCAGGCTTAGTTTCCACTGAATATACTTGGATAAATTAAAAATACAAATATTCAACAGTGACTTTTCAAACAGCTCTAGATGCATGGTTTTATACAAATCTATCCAGCAAATGGCACAGGAATTGCAGAAAGTTTGAATCAGGCCATGAAGAAAGGGACTGCAATACAATACTATAAAATCTAGCTATGGATGATGCTGATCAGCAGCACTGGTGTATTTGCAATCTAGAGGATAACTATGGCAATCAGGACAGTAAAGTACCATGAACAGCCTTGGCAAGTTTATCACTCAATACAAAAAAAATTTACAAATGTCTTTGCTAGCAAGAAAGCCATTCACCATTACTGTGAGCTATTTATATATTTGCCTTGAGGAATCAACTTTCCCATAAAATGGCTTCCCTTCCAATATACAATCTTCCATTTTAGATTTTGGTTTCTGGACCTTCTGAATTTATAGGCTGAAATGAATTTCTGATCCTTCCAGCATCTGCTGCACAGAGATATCCAAAGGCTTTATTGTACCATTCTGGAGTCCGACCCCTAAAGACATCAAGATGTTTAGATATTAGTGTAATGAATTCTCTCAGACTGAGACAAATGTACATAAATATTGCAGCATGAAATGGTGTCAGTCTGCAGTTAAATTTTGGAGTTAACAGCATGCACTCAGCCACAATGATAGACCACAAATAACAAATATATATTACATACTGGAAGAAAGACTTTATGTTTTTTAAACCAGAAGAATATCCACACTGTTTTAATACACCATCGAAACAGACATAGCTATAAACTAGAAAATAAAAAAAAGAGAAAATGCTGGAGGTGTCCAGATTTCCAGGTACATAATAAAGAACAAGTTCACATTTTGGGTATATTTCATGCTAAGATTTGAATGAACAGTATGACCTGAATGCTGACCTATCTTCTACTATCAGATGCTGATTCATTAGCTGTGTGTTTCCAGCAGTTTCAGTTTTTACTTCATTTAGATAGTGATGTTACATTCAATAATAATTAGTTGGCAGTAGAAAGCAGTAATTTAATTGTGCTGTACAACGAGATCATTAAATCAGTACACGGAGGCTTAAGCATCAGCAGAATTACAAAATTGACTTACCACCTTGAAACACAATGCCCAACACCTTTCTTTGTACTGTTTTTTGGATTTCTTCTCTTGATATGTTCTGCAATCTTAGTTCAGGATGTGCATACAGAGGATTTTGGTGCAGGAGCAGGCCAATCAACGGGACCATGGCTGATCTGGTTGTGGCATCAAATCCATTTTCCTATCTGCTGCCCAATCAACCTCATCCCATAAATCCTCGATCACCTTTTATAGTGAAAACCTAAATCCTTTAATAAACTTACTCAGCCAGTATCCACTAAGTTCTGCATAATTTCCACAAGCTAATGATTCTCTGGGGGAAAAGAAAAGTAACTTTCATCTTAAAAGAGAAACATCCTGATCTCAGGCAATGACCATCACCAATAACAGACAGAAAGACAATCTAACCACTGCCCCAGATACTTAACAGTGTTACCACCGAATCTACCTCTATCAACATTGTGGGGGTTACCAGTAACCAGATACTCAACTGAACCTGCCATATAAATACTGTAGCAAAAGAGCAGATCAGAGGCCAGGAATACTGCAGCAAGGAACTCACCACCTGACTCCCTGAAGTCTATCCTCTGTCTACAAGGCATAAATTAAGAGTGTGATAAAATATGCCCCATTTTCCTGGATTAGTGCAGCTCCAACAATACTCCAGAAGCTAGACTGGCACACATTCACAAATATTCACAAACATTCACTCTCTCCACCACCGATGCTTAGCAGCAGTGTATACTATCCACAAGATGCAATGCAGAAATTCACAGCTCCTCATACAACCACTTCTACCTAGAAAGACAAGGGCAGCAGATATAAGGGAACATCACCCTCCCAAATGGCATTGTGGGTTAGTCCTTACAGCATGAGGACTGTGGCGGTTAAAGATGACAGCTCACCACTACTTTCTCAAGGGCAATTAAGGACAGATAATAAACTGCTGGCCAACCAGCAATGCCCACATCCCACGAGTGAAATAAAAAAACCCTCAAACAATGCCTCTATCTGGTCTCTCTCAAAAGGAAAGGCATCTACCTGCACAAACCAATTAAATCCTCACAGGGATTTTGTCCCTTATTTTTAATTACCTGAAAGCATGGATCCTATAGTTCCCCACTTCATTCTCCATGGTCATGCCTTAGTCAAAGTTGCCTTGTCAATCAATTATCACCCCATTTCTATCATAGACATTGTTGAGAATATTTGAAATTTGGCGTTCTTGAGTTTTTCCTGAACAGTGCAAGACAAGATATCTCAGTGGCACGTGTCTCTCTTCAATAATATTCAAATATTTATTCCTGCACATTTGGACACTGGAGAGTTATTGAAGAATGAAGGTGAACACTAAGACTTTTCTCACTTTTTGTCACTGTGGAAGAACGTTAAAATTGAAAAAGAATGCTAAGAGTACAATAGCTCAGTTACCTCAGATCTGCTCTGCTTATGTGTGTCATTCGTGATTTTCCCGAGCCACATGGCTCAATCAGCCACTGACTGTCAATAACCATGGCTCGGACTCCACCCACCAAAGGTGCATCATCGTGTTCTATAGAAATGGCCACAAGCGCACATGTTCCCTTTGGTAAATCGGTTCTCCATGTTCTGAAAGAGTCAGAGATAAAAACTTTTTTTAAAAAATCGAATTTACAAGAGAAAAGTGATAAAAGATTGTTTCTTAGATCACAATGCCCAATAAGATAGAGCCTTATTAACATAATTGAAGCTTCTGGTAGTCGCATATTTAGTTTAGTTTACCTTCCATTTAATTGATTAAATAAATGAACACCAAATTCAAGATGACTAAGCAATATGTTTGGTTTCCATGAATATTCAAAATTCTAATATTATTAATAATATGAACGTTTGTCAGGTATCTTGGGCAAAATCACCATAAACATAGAAAACAGGAGCAAGAGTAGGCCATTCAGCCTGAGTCTGCTCTACCATTCAATATGGCCACAACTGATCCTCTAACTGAGGACCATATTCCCTGTATCTTTAATCATCCTTGACAAAGTCAGGTGTCTAATAAATCTATAGTTTCACCAGTCTCTCAGTGAATAAATTTCTCTCATCTCCGTCCTAAACAATCTTTCCCATATTATAAAATTGAAAACCCTTTTCGTTAACCCTCCAGCGAAGGGAAACATCATCCCTGCTTCCAGGTTGTGAAACCATATTAGAACTTCATATTTTTATACATTTCAGTAAGATTCCTTTTGTCCTTAAACTCCAGTGACAAGCTTACCTGACCCAATCTCTCCTCATACAACAACTCTGCTATTCTAGGAACCCGATGAGTGAATCTTCACTGTACTCTTTCTATGGTGGGTTTACTTAGGAAAGGAGACCAATAGTCCAAGTGTGATCTCAAGGCTCTGAACAGAGCAGTAGGATACCTCTGCTCTTGATCTCAAACCCTCTTATAATGAATGGCAACATGCAGTTTCCCTTCCAACGTGATTTCTGCATTTGCATGTTTGCTTTCAGTGTCACAAAGTGTGGCACTGGAAAAGCACACAGCCCAGGCAGCATCTGAGGAGCAGGAGAGAGGACGTTTCAGGCATAAGCCCAAACAATGACTCTCTTGCTCCTTGGATGCTGCCTGACCTGCGTGCTTTTCCAGCTTCACTCTTTTCAACTCTGACTCTCCAGCATCTGCAGTCCTCACTTTCTCTTGCTTGCTTTTGGTGAGTGATGTACAAGTACATTCATTGTGTTGTGATACATATGACATACCCAGACCAGACGGTGATGGTGGCTAACAACAAACCAGTTCTCTTTTAGACAGTGTAAGCTTTAATACTGCTGTTTGAGAGAATGAAGTTATGCAAATATAATTGTTACAGTTACACCCCTGGTGACATAAGCACTAATTTGGATGATTTACATTTAGGGAACCTGGGCCACATTTCTGCAAAGAATACATTAAACCTTGCTTGAATGCAATGCTATTCTTTTAGCTAAATTTTTGTTCCTTTGGTTCAGTCAGAAAAGTAGATGCAAGTTAAACAAGACATAATTGCCTTTTATGTTTGCATTTTTTTTAAACCTAAAGTTTTTAAAAGTCAGAAATTATGGTCCATCCTTTAAGGTTGCATCAAAATACAGTGCTGGCATTTTCACTAGTTGGTGTCCTTAATGCTTGCAAGCAAGTATGTTTGTAAAGAGACCTCAGTGTGCTTCAGCAGCTACTATATTCAAAGCACCTCCCTGCTGAAGATGCAAGCCCATTATTTGGATTAACACTTCTTTCCTCATATCCCTTAACACCTTTAGTGAACAGACATCTTTCAATTTCAAATTTAAACATACAAATGACGTGTGATAGATTTAATTGTAAGAGGTCCAGATTTCAGCCACCTTGTGCAGAGGTGTTTCCTAGTTTCACTCCTGAAAGTCTAAATTTTAGAGTCAGACCCAAGTACACTAGTTTATGCTCCCTTTTTGCCGACACAATTTGTTCCTCTTTGATCTTCTAAGTTAGATGGAATTCTAGTTTGTGGAGCCCAGCTATTCTGTGGCTGCATTTATAGTGTACTCGCTCCAGGCCAATACAAGCTGTGGCGCCAATAGCTTTTCTCAGTATTTCAAGTGTGGTCTAGGTAGACCTTTCTACAGTTATACCAAGGCTGCTACCGCTTTATAGCTAGAGGACTAGGGTATAAAGGCCAGTATTCTGGATTATTCTGGATTGTCAGGAAGAGCACAGCAGTTCAGGCAGCATCCAAGGAGCAGCGAAATCGACATTTCAGGCAAAAGCCCTTCATCAGGAATAAAGGTTTCCAGCATCTGCAGTCATTGTTTTTACTTTATAAAGGCCAGTATTCCATTAACATCCTTAAGTTTCTGTTCTCATGGTTTAGTAATCCATGTACATGAACACAGTCATTGGAAGAATTGGGAATGAGGCAAATTTAAATACAATTATATTTCCCCTCTTATTTCCGAGAGTCATTCCATGATTTTCCCTTTTTAATCTAGTTCTTAAAGCGGAAGGGTTTCCGTAAAAGCTATGATTTTTTGTTGCTAAAATCTCAGGATGAAATTAAAGATACCGATTATTAACAAAATATTCAAAATAAGAGTTTTGCTACTCTATGGAGCACACATACATAAGCATTCTGAAATTAAGGAAGACTGATGAGATAGAGTCGGAGTCATAGAGATGTACAGCCTGGAAACAGACCCTTCGGTCCAACCTGTCCATGCCGACCAGGTATCCCAACCCAATCTAGTCCCACCTGCCAGCACGCAGCCCATATCCCTCCAAACCCTTCCTATTCATATACCCATCCAGATGCCTTTTAAATGTTGCAATTGTACCAGCCTCCACCACTTCCTCTGGCAGCTCATTCCATACGCGTACCACCTTCTGTGTGAAAAAGTTGCCCCTAAGGTCTCTTTTATATATTTCTCCTCACTCTAAACCTAGGGCCTCTAGTTTTGGACTCCCTTGCCCCAGGGAAAAGACTTTGTCTATTTACCCTACCCATGCCCCTCAATTTTGTAAACCTCTATAAGGTCACCCCTCAGCCTCCAACAGTCCAGGGAAAACAGCCCCAGCCTGTTCAGCCTTTCCCTATAGCTCAAATCCTCCAACCTTGGCAACATCCTTGTAAATCTTTTCTGAACCCTTTCAATTTTCATAACATCTTTCCGATAGGAAGGAGACCAGAATTGCATGCAATATTCCAACAGTGGCCTAACCAATGTCCTGTACAGCCGCACCATGACCACCCAACTCCTGTACTCAATACTCTGCCCAATAAAGGAAAGCATACCAAACGCTGCCTTCACTACCCTATCTACCTGCAACTCCACTTTCAAGGAGCTATGAACCTGCTCTCCAAGGTCTCTTTGTTCAGCGACACTCCCTAAGACCTTACCATTAAGTGTACAAGTCCTGCTAAGATTTGCTTTCCCAAAATGCAGCACCTCACATTTATCTGAATTAAACTCCATCTGCCACTTCTCAGCCTCTTGGCCCATCTGATCAAGATCCTGTTGTAATTGGAGGTAATGTTCTTTGCTGTCCACTACGCCTCCAATTTTAGTGTCATTTGCAAACTTACTAACTATACCTCTTATGCTCACATCCAAATCATTTATATAAATGACAAAACGTAGAGGTCCCAGCATCGATACTTATGGCACTCCACTGGTCACAGGCCTCCAGTCTGAAAAACAACCCTCCACCACCACCCGCTGTCTGCCACCTTTGAGCCAGTTCTGTATCCAAATGGCTAGTTCTCCCTGTATTCCATGAGATCTAACCTTGCTAATTAGTCTCCCATGGGGAACCTTGTCGAACGCCTTACTGAAGTCCATTTCAATCACATCTACAACTCTGCCCTCATCAATCCTCTTTGTAACTTCTTCAAAAAACTCAGTCAAGTTTGTGAGACATAATTTCCCACACACAAAGCCATGTTGACCATCCCTAATCAGTCCTTGCCTTTCCAAATACGTGTACATCCTGTTCCTCAGGATTCCCTCCAACAATTTGTCTACCACCGAGGTCAGGCTCACTGGTCTATAGTTCCCTGGTTTGTCCTTAGCACCCTTCTTAAACAGTGGCACCACGTTAGCCAACCTCCAGTCTTCTGGCATCTCACCTGTGGCTATCGATGATACAAATATCTCAGCAAGAGGCCCAGCAATCACTTCTCTAGCTTCACACAGTTCTGGGATACACCTGATCAGGTCCTGGGGATTTATCCACTTTTAAGCGTTTCAAGACATCCAGCATTTCCTCCTCTGTAATATGGACGTTTTTAAGTGTGTCACCATCTATTCCCCTACATTCTATATCTTCCATATCCTTTTCCACAGTAAATACTGATGCATAATGCTTATTTAGTATTTCCCCCATTTTCTGTGGCTCCACACAAAGGCCACCTTGCTGATCTTTGAGGGCCCCTATTCTCTCCCTAGTTACCCTCTTGCCCTTAATGTATTTGCAAAAACCCTTTGGATTCTCCTTAGCTCTATTTGTCAAAGCTATCTCATGTCCACTATTTGCCCTCCTGATTCCCCTCTTAAGTATACTCCTACTGCCTTTATACTCTTCTAAGGATTCACTCAATCTATCCTGTCTATACCTGACATGTGCTTCCTTCTTTTTCTTAAACAAACCCTCAATTTCTTTAGTCATCCAACATTCCCTATACCTACCAGCCTTTCCTTTCACCCTGACAGGAATATATTGTCTCTGGACTCTCGTTATCTCATTTCTGAAGGCTTCCCATTTTCCAGTTGTTCCTTTACCTGCGAACATCTGCCCCCAATCTGCTTTTGAAAGTTCTTGCCTAATACCATCAAAATTGACCTTTATCCAATTTAGAACTTCAACTTTTAGATCTAGTCTATCCTTTTCCATCACTATTTAAAATCAATAGAATTATGGTCGCTGGCCCCAAAGTGCTCCCCCATTGACACCTCAGACACCTGCCTTGCCTTATTTCCCAAGAGCAGGTGGAAAACTTGACCATCTCTAGTAGGTACATCCATATACTGAATCAGAAAATTTTCTTGTACACACTTTTATATTGAATACACGTGGCAATAAATGTGGTGGCACGGTGGCGAGCACTGCTGCCTCACAGTACCAGAGTCCCAGGTTCGATTCCAGCCTTGGGGAGACTGTCTGTGGGGGTTTCCTCCGGGTGCTCTGGTTTCCTCCCACAATGAATTGGCCATGGTAAATTGCCCTGTTGTGTTAGATGCATTAGTCAGAGGGAAATGGGTTTGGGCAGGTTACTCTTCGGAGGGTCGGTGTGGACTGGTTGGGCCGAAGAGCCTGTTTCCACACTGTATGGAATCTAACCTAATTAACAAACTCCTCTCCATCTAAATCCTTAATACTATGGCAGTCCCAGTCAAATCAGCAAGTATTAAAAAATATTTGTTCACATGAATTGTAACAATCTGTAGATCAGTTACCAATAGTAGTTTATTTGCCAAGCCAGGTCATTTTCCTTTGTGCAGTGCAGTGTAAGCTTACAGCCAGCAGCATGCAGAGGTGGAGGGTCTGAGGCAGGCTGACAACTGACTTGGAATCTCAGTAAATATTTAAGTAATTCAATCAGCTCTGATTTCAGTCGTGCAACAAGGACAGGTGTTTCAGGTGCTGATAGCTGTCCCAGCAGGTTAATTGGAATATAGTTAAGCCAACCTCCCCCCATTCAGGTTTCCATTGCAACATAACCATAAAAGCGTTGGCACTCATTTTAATGTCACATTTGAATCATTTATTGCCATATGCATTCAATATAAAAGTGAAAAGTGTGTGAAAAGTTTATGAATCTAGCAAAATTTTCCATTATTAAAAGAAACGATTCAATCCAAAAATACAGAAGAGAAAACAGTTTTGTTTGGGATTTCTTATTTTTCTTCATGTACTGTTCATCTGTGGCAAGAAAATTCTATAATCAAAAGAAAATGGTTGTGGGAAAGAACTACAGAGATATAGAATCATCCTTTCATTCATTCCAAAAGGAAAGAAAGGAAACAAATACACAGACAGTAAGCAGGAGTAGCAATGCCCTGCTGGATTTTGTTTCATGGTTTTGCTAATATAGCTCCAACATCCCTTGAGACTGAAGGCGATAAGCCAATAGGAATTTTGATTTATTAAGGAGGCTTCTCTTGTCCACATCATGGACTATTAGTGGGTCACGCCCAGCAGATCCCTTTGCATGACTTTACATTTCCCCAGCAGTCCTTCGACTGACTGAACTGGTCCTCACTCTGACCGATTGCCATCCGCACGCCTAACCCCGACCCCACGGCGAACCCCACCCTGCCTCGATTCCTGTCCCCCTTAGTCCATGAACTCCCCACCTACGTTCGGGACACCACCCACACCCTCCACCTCCTTCATGATTTTCGCTTCCCCGGTCCCCAACGCCTTACCTTCACCATGGACATCCAGTCTCTGTACACCTTCATCCCCCATCATGAAGGGCTCAAACCCTCCGCTTCTTCCTTTCCCGCCGTACCAACCAGTACCCTTCCACTGACACCCTCCTTCGACTGAGTGAACTGGTCCTCACTCTGAACTTGCAGAACATTTCAGAGAACACCTCTGGGACACCCGGACCAACCAACCCAACCACCCAGTGGCTCAACACTTCAACTCCCCCTCCCACTCCAACAAGGACATGCAGGTCCTTGGACTCCTCCATCGCCAGACCATAGCAACACGACGGCTGGAGGAAGAGCGCCTCAACCTCTGCCTAGGAACACTCCAACCACAAGGGATGAACTCTGATTTCTCCAGTTTCCACATGTCCCCTCACCTCACCTCACCACCCCCCCCCCCGCCCCCCCCCACTCCGGCTCAGTCCCAACCCTCGAACTCAGCACCACCTTCCTAACCTGCAATCTTCTTCCTGAACTCTCCGCCCCCACCCCCATTCGGACCTATCACCCTCACCTTAACCTCCTTCCACCTATTGCATTTCCAACGCCCCTCCCCCAAGTCCCGCCTCCCTACCTTTTATCTTAGCCTGCTGGACACACATTCCTCATTCCTGAAGAAGGGCTCATGCCAGAAACGTCGATTCTCCTGTTCCTTGGATGCTGCCTGACCTGCTACGCTTTTCCAGCAACACATTTTCACCTTTGACTTTTCTGTCTGGTTTGGGGGTTCTGTGCCCTTATTTTGTCCCATACCTCTTGAGATACCCTAATTCACAGAGGGCTGACTAGCTTGTTAATCTGCATCAGCTGTGGGTCTACTTGGAAACTTCCCTGGTCCCCACCTCAGTTTGCAAAGGGGGTTTCAGATGGCCAATGTGACACCTCGCTCATTCAATTGAGGTTTGGACCTCCTAAATCCTGGTGACACTGCAACGATGCTCATTTGGCCCTGGTTTGTGGTGTACAGGGATGCTGTTCCAGAGAGGACTCATTCCGCGAGTTATCTAGACATTTGCCAGCTTTGGGCACGCAGAGTATACTCAGTCAAATGACAGGGCTCTGGACCAGAGGGCCATCCACCCCCCCCCCCCCCCCCACCCATTGGCCCTACTGTGTTCTATCTCTCTCTCTCTCTCTTTCTCTCTCCAGACTAATTGCACAAGACCCACAGCTTGCCTTTTAGCTCTAGTATTCTGGTCTGGTGTGGCCTACTTTATTGCATCGAGAACACCTTGGCCTCATCCAGCAGATGTATAAAAGGTTGTTTATTAAAAACCCTCCTTTGGGCGTTTCTTCAAAGGCAAGCATTTCTCTTGTCTAGCTCATGGAAACAGTTTGGAAAGCATCTGCTTCACATTCCTGATCGAAGTGCAAGTTGAAAGCAGTTTGTTGCAATAACTGTATATTGGGCTGTGATGATTCTCTCCTCCAAAAACATTCTCAGGCTGCAGGGAGGCCAATTGTAGATTCTTCCAGCAGTATCAGCTGGGATAATTCAAAGGTGCACTGTATTATTACAGGGCAGAGCCACCAGTTGAAAGCAATTAGCTTTTTTTATTGAGCACTTCCGAATTGCTTGTGAGGTGCCTCTAGGTCCAGCTCATAAACACCAAGTATGGCAGCTATTGTCTGATCGTAATCAAGAGACAGTTCAGGAGTCAGCATTGAATAAACCTCATGAGCTTCCCTTGGTTAGCTGACCTCAGACCTACATAATGTCCAGCAATGCCTGTGGCAGGGAGATGCAACACACTGACTTTGGGCCAACACTTGAGTGACCTGACTGGATAGCCCTGGACAAAACATGCCCAGACCGTACTGGTGGTTGCACACTTCCCCAACTGTGCTAGCCCTACTCCCCAGAATAGGAGCTATAGAACTGACCACGACCCAATCCCTGTACACAACCCCCTGCCCCATACCAATGTAAGCGGACACCTGACTCTGGACAATCCCCTGGACTGGCAATGGAGGCTGATCTGAGTTACAGTGCCTGGCTGATGGTTGTCTCCACAGACTTCAGTGAGGATGACACCCTTAAAACTTTAAGATATGGCTGCTTGCTTGCTGCGCACACAGTGTATTTGCCACTTAAGCAGCTGGCACATGGTGCAGATCAAAGACTGATGTAATGAACCAATGTACAGCAAGGTGTACTTTCCCATGACTGAGGACTGCTGAGCAGCAAGGCAAGCTGCCTAGTTTGTCACTTAGCCAACTGTTACGGAATGCAAGGCAAGGCACGGGTGCTGCAATTATCCTGGAGGCACTAAGTGAGCGAGTGCAAAAAGGACAAAGTAATCAGCTTCGAGTTGCAGCCTGAGCCAATCCGCAAACTTGCTCCCTGTCCACGTGCTCAATGCTAGTTGCTGCAGTGGCCTGCAATGTGAGTCTGTACGTTCAGAGTGCACTGCCAGTGTATTGGAGAAGTGCCGAGGTGGTTATGTGAAGCTGGCAGATAGCAAATGCCAATGTCCATGGATAAGTGGTGTGTGCATCTGGTGCCTGAAGATCATGCTTGAGGGTGTAACTTGTGTAACAGAGACCATTCAGAGCAAGTAGGTGAGCTGAATGCACAAGTACTCTGGATTGCATGGTGAGCTTGGTTAGACAGCTGAATACTAATGAGGCGTGTTGGGCCATCAACAAGGTGTTTACCAAGAAATACTCCCCCCTTAACTGGAAACTGGTCACTGCCTCAAGGGACTCACTGCCCTGCTTGTGAACCGTGATGGAACGAGTCTCCCTAAGGCAGAGATGGGCCTCTGATTCTGCCACAAACCTCCCAACAGCCCATATCACTCAGATCCCTGCAAGATTCCACCCTGGGATTCATTGTAATTTACGAGGTTAAATGATAATTTGATCAAAGTTTCCAAAGATATTAAAGGGAACAGGTTGAAAATAAGTTATTGAATTTTAAACTGTGCCTAGTTCTGAGCCAAACCTTTGTATATGAATGAGGAGAGGGGTGGGGTAATTGCCCCTCCCCTTCTCACCTCTTGGGTGACTATAACAAAGATCTATATTTTCTGGAATGAGTACAGGGACTGTCTCTCAAGAGTGCATTTTGTAAAGGTATCATGTAAATATTCCCTTTTTTAAGAAGGCACGTCCACTCCAAGAAAACACCATTCAAAGTAGTTAGGGCATAGTTCTGTACACAAGGTGGTTGCGACTGTTTATATATCCATATTTTGGTTTCAAACATCATCAAAAACCTTCATTTTTTTTTTAACACTAACTTGTAATAAACACTAAAACACTGGCCAAAAACTTACTACTGCCTTAAGGTAAAATGAACTGCATCTAAAATGGAAGAACTGGTACTTCCTTCTCTCTACGCAAAATACTTATTCATCAAATCCCAAACTTTCATGTTCCATTTGAAATTTGTGCATCACAGTTTGTTTTTATGTTTTGTTTTGAGTCATAACAATGTTAGAGGTGTTCAAATAATTAGCCCTTGTTTAGGTACTTACAACTGATTGACAGTTAACTGTCATTGACAAGCAATTTCCTCTTACAGTCTCCAAAGGTTGCCAGTTAAATTCAAAATGTTAAACTAAATTTAAGATGTGCTCACCCATTTCCCAATGAAAAATTCTTACTCTCACCAAATGTTCAACTATTACTTTTGGTTTATCACTCTATTGTGTGTTTTGAATGGTGGTGCATTATACATTCAAAAGTTACCTCAGTGTGACAAAGTCCCTGCTGGGGTGAGGAGCCATGCTGTTCAAGACATACTGAAAAATTTCAGTCTGCTTGTCCAGGGACTCCACAACTTTCCACTGGAGCAGGTCATCATCCCACAGATGGCGCTCTCGTAGTACCCGATTTAGAACTACAGAAGGTGGTGCCTCTACTTCAACGGATATTTTCCACAGACGGAGAGGGTGACCATCACCAACCTACCCAAAAACAAAACAGCTTTTATTATTGGAATCATTAAATTGGACAATTTATAAATTAACATTATAAAATAATTATAGATTAGTGTTTAGTATTCCTGCCTCTGAGCAAGAAGGACGTGTGCTTAAACCCCTTTTGTTAATTAATTATTTTCCATGGGATATGGTCATCACAGGCAAGGCCAGAATTTCCTGCCCATCCCAAAGTACCCTTGATCTGGGTGGCTTACCTGGGATCTCAGCAGGATGTCATGGGTCAACCATAGGGTAGGTCGTGGCCTAATGGTATTATCGCTAAATTATTAATCCAGAGACTCAGCTCATGTTCTGGGGACTGGGTTTGAATCCCACCATGACAAATATGAATTTGTTTGAATTTGAATTCATTTTTAAAATTCTTGAATTCAGAATCTACTGATAACCATGAAATCATTACAAATTGTCACAAAAAAAACCCCATCTGGTTCATTAATGGCCTTCAGGGAAGGAAATCTGCCATCCTCACCTGGTCCAGCCTTTATGTGATTCCAGGCGCACAGCAATGCAGTTGACTCTCAACTGCACTCTGAAAATGGCCTAGGAAGCCATCTAGTTGTATCAATTCCTACAAAGTCTCAAAGAAATGGAACCAGATGGATCAGTTGGCATCATCCTAGGCAGTGGAAACGTCAACAGCAGAAACAGCCATCGAACGCACAGAGTCCTCCTCACTAACACCTGGGGCTTTGCCAAAATTGTCTCACAGACTAGTCAAGCCACAGCTTGATATAGTTATAGTCATGGAATCATACCTTACAGACAATTTCGATCACGATCCCCGGATATGACCTGTCTTGCTGGCAGGGCAGACCCACCAGAGCTGACAGCATAGTGGCATACAGTCAGGAGGGAATTGCTCTGGGAGTCCTCAATATTGACTCGAGACCCCATGAAATCTCATGGCTTCAGATTAAACATGGGCAAGAAAACTTCCTGCTGATTACCACATACCATCCTCCCTCAGCTGATGAATCAGTACTCCACCATGGTGAACAACACAGAGGATGGTAAGGGCACAAAATGTACTCTGGGTGGGAGATTTCAAAGTCCACCACCAACAGTAGCTCAACAGCAGTTCTATAGATCGAACTAGTTGGGTCCTAAAGGATATAGCTGCTAGCTGGGTCTGCAGCAGATGGTGAGGAAACCAAGAGGGAAAAACATACTTGACCTCACACTTACCAAGCTGCCAGCTGCAGATGCATCTGTCCATGACAGTATCTCTAAGAGTGACCATCACATAGTCCTTGTGGCGATGAAGTTCTGCCTTCATGTTGAGAATAACCTCAGTGTTGTGGGGCTCAATCACTGTGCTAAATGGAACGGACTTCAAACAGATCTAGCAACTCAAGGCTGGACATCCATGAGGTGCTGTGGGCCATCAGCAGCAGAACGGTACTCCAGCACAACCTTTAACCCCAAGGTCTGGCATATCCCTACTCAACCATTACCATCAAGCCAGGTGATGAACCCTGGTTCAATGGAAAGTGCAGAATGGCAGGCCAGGAGCAACAGCACCAGGCATGCCTGAGAATGAGGTGTCAACTTGTTGAAGCCATAAAAACAGGGCTACTTGCCAAATGGCATAAGCAGCAAGTGATAGGCAGAGCTAAGCGATCCTAGAGCCAACAGATCAGATCTAAGCTCTGCAGTCCTGTTGCATCCAGCCGTGAAGGGTGGTGAACAACTCACTGGAGGAGGAGGCTCTACAAATATCCCCATTCTCAATGATATGCAGGGCTCTTCCATCAATGCAAAAGATTAGGCTGAAGTTTTCACAACAGTCTTCTGGAAGTGCCAAATGGATAATCCATCTCGGCCTCTTCTAGTGGTTCCCAGCATTGCAGATACCAGTCTTCAACCTATTCGACCCAGTCCACGTGATATCAAGAAAGGTTGGAGACACTGGATACTGCAAAGGCTACGGCCCTGATAACATTCCAGCAATAGTACTGAAGACTTGTGCTCCAGAACTTACCACTCCCCTAGCCAAGCTGTTCCAGTACAATTACAGCACTGATATCTACTCGGCAATGTGGAAAATTGCTTAAGTATATCCTGTACATAAAAATCAGGACAAATCCAACCTGGCAATTACTACCCATCAGTCTACTTTCGGTCATCAGTAAAACGATGGAAGGTGTCATCAACAGTGCTATCAAGCAGCAATAACATGCTCAGTGATACTCTGTTTGGGTTCCGCCAGGGCCACTCAGCTTTTGATCTCATTACAGCCCTGGCCCAAACATGGATAAAAGAGCTGAATTCTGGAGGTGAGGGGAGAGTGAGAGCACTTGACATCAAAGCTGCATTTGAGTGACTGTGGCATCAAGGAGCCCGAGCAAAACTGGGATCAATGGGTATCAGGAGCTAATTCTCTGGTGATTAGAGTCACTTCTGACACATAGGAAGATGGTTGTGGTTGTTGGAGGTCAGTCATCTCTGCAGGAGTTCCTTAGGATAGTGTCCTAGGCCCAACCACCTTCAGCTATTTCAATGATCTTCCTTCCATCTTAAGGTCGGAAGTGGAGATGCTCAGCACCATTTGTGACCCCTCAGACACTGAAGCAGTCCATGTTCAAATGCAACAAGATCTGGACAATATCCAGGCTTGAGCTGACAAGCGGAAGTAACATTCGTGCCACACAAATGCTCGGCTATGATCATCACCAATAAGACACAGCCTAACCATTGAACCTTAACATTCAACTGTGTAACCATTACTGAATTCTCCACTAACAACATCCTGGGGGTTATCATTGACCAGAAACTCAATTGGACTCTCAATATAAACCAAGTCTACAACAGCAGGTCAGAAGCTAAGAATACTTGGTGAGTAATATACCTCCTGACTCCCCATAGCCTGTCCAACACCTACAAGGCACAAGTCAGGAGTGTGATAGAATACTCCCCACTTGCCTGGATAAGTACAGCTCCAACAACACAAGATGTTTAACACCATCCAGGACAAAGCCGCCTGCTTTATTGGTGCTACATCCACAAGTGTCCAGTCTCTCCACCACCTGACACTCAATAGCAGCAGTGCGTACCATCTACAAGATGCACTGCAGAAATTCACCAAGGATCCTCAGACAGCACCTTCCAAATCCATGACCACTTCCATCTAGAAGGACAAGAACAATGGGTATATGGGAACACCACCACCTCAGAGTCCCTTCCAAGCCACTCACCATCCTGACGAGGAAACATATCAATGTGCCTTCAAAATCCTGGCATTCTCACCCCAAAAGGGCATTTTGGGTCAACCCACAGCAGGTGGACTGTAGCTGTTCAAGTCAGTAGCTCACCACCATCTTGTCAAGGCAGCTAGGACCTGGCAAAAAAATGCTGGCCAGCCAGCGGTGCCTACATCCCACAAAAATGAATTTAAAAAACCAGTGCTGGGAATCTGGAGTCACATGTCAGCTAGCCCAGGTAAGGTAGGCAGATTTCCTTCCCAAAAAAAAGGACATTAATGAACAAGATTAGTTTTGATAATTGAATGGTTATCATCATTACTGAGACTAGAATTCAGTTTCAGATTTAACTAATGATATCTTGCAGACTTACAACCAGAACTAGTTTTTTAAAAAGTCCCAGTGAAAGCAGTGAAGGTGGTTGGGAATCCTGGAACTGGGTCTTAGCACCATTTTTATTTTTTTAAGAGCTTGTGTGTCAACCCAACTGTAAGAAAATCTGGAAGTACTGGAGAAACACAATTGATCTGGCAGTAGCTGTGGCACAGTGGCTCAGTGGTTAGTGCATCTCAGTGCCAGGGCCCCAGGTTCGATTCCAGCCTCAGACGACTGTGCGGATTTTGCACATTCTCCCCGTGTCTGCGTGGGTTTCCTCCGGGTGATCCGGTTTCCTCCCACAGTCCAAAGATGTGCAGGTTAGGTAAACTGGTCATGCTAAACTGCCTGTAATGTTCAGGGATGTATAGGTTAGGCGCATTAGTCAGGGGAAATATAAAGTAATAGGATAGGGGAATGGGTCTGGGTGGGTTACTCTTCAGAATGTTGATGTGGACTTGTTGGCTGAATGGCCTGTTTTCACACTGAGCAGAGTGATGTTGGACTCAAAATATTAACTCTGCTTCTCTTTCCACAAACGCTGCTAGACCTGCTGAATTTCTCCAGCACTTTGCTTTTATCTCAGACCCTCCAACATCTATTATTTTGTTTTTATTTATTTACACTGCTGAACATTAAAAATATGAAAAGTGATTAATTGAAAAAAAAATTTAGCAGCATGACAGGGTGGATACCATGAGGATTTTCCCCTGGTGAGGTAATGCTTTACCCGGTGTTAGTCTTGGGAGTAAGGGTCATCCTTATTTAAAGAGATATGAATCTTTGGAATTTTGTACCCATGAGAGCTGAATACTTAAATCACTGAATGCACTCAAGAGAGACTGATACACTCGTTCGTACAAAGGGAGCCAAGGAACATGGGGAGTATAGGAAGGTGACATTGAAGTAAAAGATCAACATGACTTTACAAATTACAGAGGAGGCTTGATGGTCAAATGACTACCAGTGCTTCTATTTCTTAACATCATGCAGTTAGTGGGGCAACTTGGGTGTTGCATTTCCAACATGAAGACATGGATACATTTTTAAAAAAAGTTATTAAATTTTACAACACTTTGGGACATCCCGATGTTGCGTTGGATGTTAAAGAAATGCTATTTTTTATTTCAAGTCAGAATACCACCAGTTGTGAGCTTCACTATGAATGTGTCATTGATACTTATACTCATTCTGCATACTTCAGTAAAACAGAAAATCAAAAACAAGAATACTTGACAAGTTTTACAAGCAATATAAAAGAGAATAAAATGCTGAAATACATGACACATCAGTCAAACTTCTTTAAAAGAGAAAAGCAAAGGATGTGGCATTTCTACTGAAGGGAACACACCCAAACCAATAAACCTCGCCATTTCTTTTTACAGATGCTGACTGATCTGTCGTTGGCTGGGACAGGAAATTCTGCATTTGTTAAAATGCAGTTAAAAACTGAAAATTATTATTATGTTTCATGACATTGGGAGAACTTTTAAAATAAATTTCTCAATTGTTATTTCAACATGCATATAAAATCTGAATTTTGGAGTTGTATGATATAAGATCTCAGTCAGCCAGTAACAGCAAACTTAAGTGAAGTGAATAATCTGAGGCTGAGAATTGGAAAACAGTTTCTTCTGGACAGATACCTGCACTTCACCAATTGTAGGAAGAATCCATCTGCCTCTCTTGCAGTTTGGAAGAGGGATCTGCGTCCAAGACACCATTTTATATTCTCCAAAAAGTGTTTGTTTGTTTTTATTTCCTGTACTAGTTTATCCTCATTAACAAAAAGGTGGTTTAAACAGACATTTGTCCAATAACCCTGCATTTAGGTTATCGCATTAGATGTTCTGTATCACTGATTATTAATGACTGACAGAACAGAAAATAAACAAGTTGCTTGTAAACTTTGATGGCTGGCTGTCAAGAGTCAAACTAGAGTGATGCACTTTAATGCAATCTTCTCTTCTCAGAAATGGCAGCTTTTTCTCCTTTGTAGTACTCAAAGAAAGAAATCAAGTCTCTTGTACAGGATAATTATAAAGAATATTTTTGGACATTCCACTTTTAACCAATGCATTAAGTAACATTTATGTATGCCACCAGAGCTTTCTTTACATATTTTAGTATCTTATTTGCAACCACTACCAGTTGCTGACAATTTTATTGACATTAACACTGATGAAATGTCATTCCAGTCGGTAGTGAGAAACACAATCTTGTCAACAGAATAGAATTTTAAAATTATTGAATTTTAAGATATATTTTGTACAAGGTTTATATTGTTCATCATTGAAATGATAGGAATACATAAGTTTCAAACAAAAATTATCCAAACTTTCAAATACGGCATAAGCACTTATGTATGAGCTTACCTTTTTGTAAGCAAGTTCAGTGTTATCAGGGCATGGACATGAAACCCAGCTCTTAAATTTCTCCCTGGATTCTTTCTGAAGGTTCTGGATTAGATTCTCCAGGTAAGTCTGATAATTTGCCCCTTCATCTTCCAGTTGCTTTCCGAGTTCCTCCAGTGTCAGCGGATGGGCATCGGCCTCAATGTAAGAGTTCCGGGACTGCATCATCATATCTTGAGGGATCTGTTCAGAGTGGTGGATAATTGGATAAAGGTAAGCCACAGACACTGAAAAGTAGCTTCACAATAACAGTTGGGCATATCACTGTGATCCAGCTGGATCCCCAGACTCTAAAGAAAGCGCTCCAGATTTTCAGCTTTTAGTAACAATTGAATTTTGTACTGCAAAATTGTATTAAAATCTTAAAACGAAACAGTAAATCCAATTTTATCCAAGTACCTGATGAACTGACCACTGCTTGGGCGTGTGCTTGCATTTACATTTGAAACCAATTAACTACGAATTAATAAGAACTACCAAAGATACTTGCAAGTGGCTGGTACTGCTGTAATTCACTGTAATCAGTTCTGTGGTTCAAACAAAGCTATGTGCTTTCACATTATTTGAATCCAGCTTAGAACAGGAGGCTGCAGGGGTGAAGATGAGGATGTTAAAGCTTGAAGCCAGTAAAATTATCAACGGTTCTCCAGATAAGTCACCACGGAAAATTTTGTTCACAGTTTATCCAGGCTTCCCAAAGTTCTGACGGCCAATCAAAACAACTCCTGAATAAATTATTGACACCACTGTTTGTCATTACATGCAAATTCCATTTGCTCTTTAATGGCCTTTTATATTTGAAAACACCAATGTTGATGTCTTGCGAGCTTAAACATCTTAATCCTTTGGCTGTTCCACATCAAGTTTTCCACCAAGCCATCATTTCTTCTTTAAAACTAATTATCAATGGAAAGAATAATGTGTTCTCTCACATCTACTGACTTTGAATCCCATTAGTCTCTTTTCAGCTCATTTAAAGCAGGTCAGGAGCCACTGCAGAGCTTCTCACAGGCTGTGGGTGGAGGTTCCAACTGGGATTGCCAGCCAACATTTTAGAGTCAGAGACAGCAATACCTGCTGTGGCGGCCCAAATGCTAACAGTTGTGTAGACTTTTAAAAACTGTGGGCATGGCTTAACTGCCCTAGTCCTGGAGACTGAAATTTGTCCTAATAAAAATAATGGAAAGGGTGGTTGCTTTATAATTTTGACTAAAAGCTTTCCCCCACTCTCACTGCTCGTAGGTCTTTTAACCCTTCCTTATACATACCCCCATGCAAAACGTATCTCCCCACTTTGATAGGCTTCCCATCCCCACTTCCATAGGTCTCGGGTCCCAGCAACTTGCAAGCACCAGAATGGAGTCACAGTGGGAATAAGTTTGAGAAAAACATATAGGGCATCTCAGCATGGAACTGAAACAAAATAGAAATTGCTGGAAAAGCTCAACAGGTCTGGCAGCATCTGTGGAGAAAAATCAGAGTTATTGTTTCAGATTCAGTGACCCTTCTTCAGGGTAAAACTACCTCTACTGACCTGCAAAGCTATGGTAAAATAAGCAAGATATAGACCAACAGATCCATTGGGATGGAGGCAACTTCTTCAGTTGAGTAAGCTCAGCCAACAGCACAGTTTCCCTATCTGTGGAGATCTCCAGTAAATTGGCAGTCTCCAAACATGACTTGGGACCAGCCACAAAATGTGAGGGAGATTAAAATTTCCACTAACCAGCAATTGACTGACCACCTCAGGATCCAATTCGGACTGTGCCCCTTCAAAAGATCTCCAGTGGTGAGAATACATCAGAGAGTGTCATCCTCAAGTGGCTTGCTACCTATTTTCAATATTTTACCAGCTTCCAAGTCTGTTATCATGACTATGGTAACAATTCAGCCATAGCAGTCTCAGACTTACTCTAGCCACCCCAAGAAATTGCATTTAACTTCCAAATGCCAGAATTAGTTCATGGTTAAATTTGTTTTGTCACAGTTAGTTTTGGATCTCAAACTTCCTTAGTTGTGTGATACCTTGTCAAAAGGTCTTCTGACAGCAATGTACCAATAATATTTTGCCCCAAATTCACCATAACTGTCATCTCTTCCAAGAGTTCTACGCCCTTGGTTGAGATCAGCTAAGACAGCTCAAATTGAGTTTGAAGCAGATCACGTTATAGGAATGGAAATTTGGTAACTTTGCAGTTTGAGGAGAAAGTGAGGACTGCAGATGCTGGAGATCAGAGCTGAAAATGTGTTGCTGTAAAAGCGCAGCAGGTCAGGCAGGGCTTATGCCTGAAACGTCGATTCTCCTGTTCCTTGGATGCTGCCTGAACTGCTGTGCTTTTCCAGCAACACATTTTTAACATTGCAGTTTATCAATTTTATTTATTCTGATGGTCATGCAATAATAATATAATTATAAAACAATTCTCTAAATCATCGTAGATTGATGTTCTTTTGTTTAGTTGCTCAACAGTAGCTCACCTGAAAAATTTTGTTGCATTCTATGATCATCTGGGCCAGTCCCTGTGTAGCTGCAAGGTTCTCATTCAAATCTTTCTGATCAGGTTTTCCTGTTGCGTATTTACGATGCATTACCCTATTGTAAATCAGCAGGAAAAGGCTGGTTAGTTGTTGACTTTAATCTGAAAGCATTAGGCGCACACACACAAGCAAGGTCTCAAGGTGACAGAAGCTACTTTTTACAATTCCTGATAATAGTGCTAAAATATTGTTTGTCCTTCTGGTTATCTGTTGGGTGAATTACTCTGCTTTCTGATGAACAATCACCGATTCTTTTAACTTTGTTTCTCTCCAGAAATGCTGTTTGTATTTTAACTACTTGACTCTACTTTTGTTATACACACTTGCTAACTGGAAAACAATTCATGGTGTCAGATGATGCTATAGTTTGGGATAGCAACACTGCTTTAATTTTGGACCATCGCCTAAATTATAAAATGTTTCTGAAATGATTTATTAATACACAGAATTGGAATGGTTATGTTGACAGTTTCAGTGCAGTCACTTCTAACAGCTACACATATGCATACCTGCATAAATTTTTCCCCAATTTGCTCAGCCCCCCTTAACAGTGGGAAATTGCTGTAGATAGCGCAAAACAAATTAAACATAAAAGGCTGTCTAGAGACCTCCAAAAAGGTTAATTGAGTGGAAATGCCAGGATATTAATTTGATGTCACATAATGGATGCATTTATCTATATTTTTTACCTGGAAAGTAAATATACTTAAGCTCACTGAATTGGTAGTCAGTGAGGAAGAAATTAAAACAGCCAAATTTAGCAGTGCTTGGTTAAGAAATGTTAAATCACATTCACATCCAAAAGCAAACACAAAGAAATAAAACAGGATTTAAACCACCTTATATCTTAGGCTCTAAATTTGGCTTTATATTAATCAAAGTCAAATTAGATTATTCTAAACAAAATCTTGGGAACTGACCTATTCTTATGATGCATTTTGTTAAATCCACTTATTAATTCATTAATTGCTAAGTGCTTTTTGATGACTTCAATCAGATGGAGCACCAACCTTTTATAGTTATTTTTACAAACATTATGCATTAACTGTGCTGTAGCCCTCCCACCTTATTGTTAGACAATAGACAATTGTTGCTAATAACAACTCAATATCGTGGCGGGGTGATGCTGGAATAGGTGGCGATGGCACTGGACCTATGAGCTGGAGGTCCAGGTTAGTGTTCTGGGACAAAAATTTCTGAAGAAACTCGGCAGGTCTGCCAGCATCTGTGGAAAGAAAGCAGAATCAATGATTCAGGTCTGGGGACCGTTCAGTTTCTGGACCTGAAACATTAATTCTACCATCTCTTCACAGATGCTGCGATATCCACCGAGTTTCACCAGCAATTGCTATTTCAGATTTCTAGCATTTGCCCGGTAGCGACTCCATGTTGTGGAATTCTTCGATTTTTTTGTTTAGTGCTCTGGGACATGGGTTCAAAAACCACCATGGTAGCTGGTGAAATTTAAACTCAAAGAATATCTGGAATTGAAAGCTTGCCTTAGTAATGGGAACCACTGCAGCTAATAATAGTTAGCTTGCCCTTCAGGTAAGGAAATCTATATAGTTCTTCAGGTCAGGCAGCAACCCAGGAGCGGGAAAAATCAATGTTTCAGGCAAAAGCCCTTCATCAGCCCCAAAATATCAATTTCCCTGCTCCTGGGATGCTGCTTGACCTGCTGTGCTTTTCCAGCATCACACTCTCAACTCTGATCTCCAGCATCTGTAGACCTCACTGTCTCCAAATCTATAGTTCTTACCTAGTCTGGCTAACATGCAATTCCAGCACAACAGTATCATGACCAACTCTTAACTGTTTTGTCTGGGAAGTCACACTGTTCAAGGGCAGTTAGGGATGGACAACAAATACTGGCATTGACAGAGACATCCACAGGAAAAACAGATCAAAAAGAAATTTTAGAAACACATAGGTTTAAAGGACAGACCATAGATTTTTTGTTATTCATTCATGGGATCTGGGTATCGCTGGCTGGGTCAGAATTTGACCATCTCTAACTGCCCTTGAGAAACCATGGTGAACTAGAATGGCTACAATCCATTTGGTATAGGTACACCTTCAATGCTGGTAGAGTTTGTTCCAGGACTTTGACCCACATTTGTCTCAATCGTCCTTTAGGACATTTAACGCCATCAGTTCTGTTACTTTCACCAGTGGATTTTGCTGAAGGAGAATATGGTGGAAGCAGTGTATGTAGATTACCTGTAGGCAATCAATTGGATGTCTCGTGATTTGAAAGTTTACATAATGAGATGAATTTGAGTATCATGCTGAGCAGCAAAGTTGTATAACCC
This sequence comes from Chiloscyllium punctatum, assembly GCF_047496795.1. Lineage (NCBI taxonomy): Eukaryota > Metazoa > Chordata > Chondrichthyes > Orectolobiformes > Hemiscylliidae > Chiloscyllium > Chiloscyllium punctatum. The sequence goes on along the minus strand of NC_092747.1, from coordinate 35,728,868 downwards.
AAAGCTCATGCCAGTTATAAATTTGTTTTCTCTACATAAACATGTTTTGCATTTAGCATTAGCCGAATGGAAAGATAAGTGACAACAGAAAATTTAATGACGGTCAATTTTGTTCAGATTCAGACCCTTTGTTTCTTTGCCTCCCAAGGTTTATTTTCTCATTCTTGTCCATATTAAATTTTAACTGTCAATTTTGGTGGGTTTCATGGAGAGATTCTCTCCATAACCCCTAGCGGGGTTCACACCATCTTCCCAAATTCACCTCATTGCCTACGCACCATGTCCCTGTGTTGCTCTACTCGGCAGCAGTACCAACCACTGTTGGGGTCTTTGGAGAATCTTGGCACCACCTTTAGAGCCTGCCTATACACGTAATCAAGGGCTGGCAGACTGTGGGTGCCATGGCATGGGTTCTGTCGAATGCTTCAGACATATTGGACAGAGGGAAATTGGCACTCCATTTTGCTGACATTGACCTGGCAGGTCCTGGTAGCTTGTGTGCAGCTGTTGCCTATGGAGCATGTTTGGAAATGTCCAAAAAAAAGAGAAGAGAAGACTGCAGGAGGAAGGGGTGAGCTGGAACTGCCAGGTAACTACTCTGACTTTCACATCAGGAATCATCATCTAGTTTTATCCAGGTGGTGAGAGAATGGGAAACTGCAGATCAATGCATTGAGATGATATAATAATGGGAAACTGCAGATCAATGCATTGAGATGATGTAATAATGAGGATGTTAATGCATGCTAATACATCCTAACAGGCTCCTTGCAGCTTACTAGCAAGAATCCTGGCTCACCATTCAAAAGTTAGTTGAACATGGTATTTTTTTTTTGCTCTAGACATTAAGAACACCTTGCTGGTCACCTGATGTGATTTTCACCAATTGCTGCAATTAAGAGAAACAAATAGGGGCGACACGGTGGCTCAGTGGTTAGCATTGCTACCTCACAGCACCAGGGTCTCAGGTTCGATTCCAGCCTTGGGCGACTGTCTGTGTGGAGTTTGCACATTCTCCCAGTGTCTGCGCGGGTTTCCTCCGGGTGCTTCGGTTTCCTCCCACAGTCCAAAGACATGCAGGTCAGGTGAATTGGCTATGCTAAAAATTGCCCATAGTGTTAGGTGTATTAGTCAGAGGGAAATGGATCTGGGTGGGTTACTCTTCAGAGGGTTGGTGTGGACTGGTTGGGCTGAAGGGCCTGTTTCCACACTGAAGGGAATCTAAATCTAAAAAAAAAATAGATAAGGCCCCATGAGGGGGATGTAATTAACAGCACAAATCATGGTGGCTTTTTAGAAAAGATTGCTTAGGCCAAATTTAAAATATTACGAGCAGTTTTGGGAAGCTGATAATAAAAGACTGTAAAAAGAGTATTAATCTGCCAGGATATTGTCTATGAGGGGTTATCAATTCGTAGATTCTAAAAGAACAATGAAAGATAATAGGAGCAATTTCTTCACTTATCAGGCTGAGAGAGCCTACCATATACTGCCACAGGGAGCAGATTATATAGAAGTTATTTCAACTTTCAAAAGGAAAATTGGATAAACATTTGGGAAAAAAAATGTCTATGGGTAAGAACAGTTCCCTCTAGCAAAGAATTGTCACAGACAAAATATAATGGCCTCTGTGTATTCAACTTTATGATTCTAACTGGATCAAGCTTTGCTATTCCAGATCAAAAATCATCAAAAAAAGATTCAGACTTGAAAAGCACCGACTCAGGATTAGAACTACAGAAACAATACGGGATTTGAAATATGGCAGAATACTTTATTTATTAGTTTTTAAAATCAATGGTATATTGATTATAAAATATTATAAATATTATAAAATCACTATAGGTTTAGTTCAGGATCGGAACTTTGTTGGCTGGCAGTGCTGTTAAATTATTTTGAACCTCTGCTACCCATAAATATGGTCAAAACAAGTCAATTGCTAATTATACTGTTCGGTTGGAATCATAATACCCAGGAAGCAAGAGGCCTACCTTGGGGAGGAGGAGCCTTTCTTCATTAAATTCAGGTGGAAGAGGGAGGGTGCCAAACAAACGGCAAGGTTCATGGGAGTCATCTGATTTTCTGTTACAGAAGTCACGTCACTAAGGAAACAAAGAAGGGTTTGCAGAACTTCACGGTTTTCATCCGACATCAGCATGCTGGCTGCCTGCACTGCCTGTAGCCGCTGCTCCCTGGGAACATCTGCACATCACAGTGCAACAGACAGTTATAAAACACATCAACAAAAGAAGTTAGATACTTTAATGTTCAAAATCATTTGCATTTGATAGATCACTGAGCCTACATCTTAAATTTATTTTTTTCAAAAAAGACTGAAGATTCCATAATCCATGTTTAGTCATTTTTGCATCCAATATTATACAGTCAGATGTACAGCATGGAAACCACCCTTCGGTCCAACTCATCCATGCCGACCAGATATCCCAACCTAATCTAGTCCCATTTGCCAGCACCCGGCCCATATTCCTCTAAACCTTTCATATACATAGACCCATCTAGATGCCTTCTAAATGCTGTAATTGTACCAGCCTCCTCCACTTCCTCTGGCAGCTCATTCCATACACGCACCACCTTCTGCTGAAAACAATGCCCCTTAGGTCCCTTCTATATCTTTCCACTCTCAGCCTAAACCTATGCCCTCTTGTTCTGGACTCCCCCAACCCAGGGAAAAGACTTTGTCTATTTATCCTATCCATGCCCCTCATGATTTTATAAACCTCTGAGGTCATCTCTCAGCCTCCGATACTCCAGGGAAAAAACAGCCTCAGCCTATTCAACCTCCCCTTATAACTCAAATCCTCCAACCCTGGCAACATTCTTGTAAATCTTTTCTGAACCCTTTCAAGTTTCACAACATCTTTCCGATAGGAAGGAGACCAGAACTACACGCAATATTCCAATAGTGGCCTAACCAATGTCTTGTACAGCCACAACATGACCTCCCAACACCTACACTCAATGCTCTGACCAATAAAGGAAAGCATACCAAATGCCTTCTTCACTATCCTATCTACCTGTGACTCCACTTTCAAGGAGCTATGAAGCTGCACTCCAAGGTCTCTTTGCTCAGCAACACTTCCTAGGACCTTACCATTAAGGTGTAAAACTCCTGGTAAGATTTGCTTTCTCAAAACGTGCACCTCGCATTTATTTAAACTCCATCTGCCACTCCTCAGCCCATTACCTCTAACAATAATCCTATACCTAGTCGCTGAACTAGCCTCTAGCTTTAATTGTAAAGCCAAAAACCACACAACATCAGGTTACAGTCTAACAGGTTTTCAGAGTGAGACTCCTTCATCAGGCAGCTTTGGAGCAAGATCACAAGACACAGGATTTATAACAAAAGATCTGAGTGTCATGCTACTGAAACGATATATTGAACAAACCTCGATTGCTGGTAAGTCTTTGATCTTTTAGAATGGGTCGCAAGTTTCAGTTCATTAACATTAAAATCCCAGAACTTCTTTTAAGTCATATTCTCGAGATAAGTTAAGGTTTTATTAAAAAAACGTGACATCTCAGCTCAGACAGTGCATTAAAGGTGAGGTTAGGTTCTGTCTTTATCCCAATCTAGAGTCAGACTGGTTCCATTTCCAAAGTAGGAATTTGTAAACTGTTACATGGATTAACTGCTTGTATGGACAGCTCGCAGATTGTATGCTTTCTGAGCAAAATAGAATGGGTCAGCGGTCAGGAAATTTCGGCCTCAGATCTTTGGGTGACCATCCTCCAAGGTGGACTTTGGGATATGCAACAATACAGAGTGGCCGATAGCACTCTGAGCAGAGGCCGATAGCCAAGTACCCATAGGGAGGGCCTCAATTGGGACCTTGGGTTCATGTCACATTACAGGTGACCCCACTACACTATACACTCTCAATCACAAGCATACATTCTTACATACTCACACTCACTCAGACCCACCCCTCTCACACACACATACAACCAACACACTCACACCCACACTCTCTCACAGACTTATACTCTGTCGCACTCACGCACACAAACTACCAAGCACACACACATGCAAAACACCTCACATATAAATTTATGGAGTGAATTTGCATAATTGTATTTGCAGAGACATTCTATTTTTGCTCAAAAAGCATACAACCTGCAGGAAGTCAATCCATGTAATGTTTTATAAATTCCTACTTTCGAAATAGAACCGGTCTGGCTCAAGATTAGGATACAGACAGACTAGCCTCACACTTTTAATGCATTGTCTGAGCTCAGATGTCACCTTAAGTTATCTCGAGAATGTGACTCGGGATTTATATATTAGTGAACTGCAACTTGTAACCCATTCTAAAAGAAGAAAGACTTAACAGCAATTTTGGCTTGTTCAATATATCGTTTCATTTGCATGATAGTGTAAGCTTTCGCTATAAATTCTGTCTCTTATGATCCTGCTGCACAGCTACCTGAAGGAGCAACACTCTGAAAGCTAGTGCTTCCAAATAAACCTGTTGGACTATAACCTGGTATTGTATGATTTTTAACTTTGTCCACTCCAGTCCAACACTGGCATCTCTACATCATGGCCTTAATAATAAAGGACACAAGTAGATAATCTATGGCATTTTTCAAGACACAATAATCCAACCTTCACTTTTGCAGATAAGAGATCAAGAATTCAACTGTTATTGGAGGATCGGTTTAGAAATCCCTATTTTGTTTTAATTAAGTCAGGATGTCAGCATCTTTAGTTTTGGATCACCCCCTTCCCCCCCACCCAGCCTAGGAAAAATACCATTGTTATTCACCCTCTCAATGCCCTTCATGATTTTATAAACCTGTAGAAAAAGGTCAGTCTCGGGGAGAAAAACCACAGCCTATTCAGTCTCTCCCAATATCTCAAACCCTCCATTCCCAATAGTATCCTTGTAATTTTTTTCTGCACCTTCTCAAGTTTAACAACATCCTTCCTATAGAAAGGTGACCAGATTGTGATATGCCTTGCAGTATTCCTTCTTGAACTGCTGTAATCCACTTGCTGTAGAAAGACCCACACAATGTTGTTGGCAGGGACAGAATTCCAGGATTTTGGCCTAGTAACAATGCAGAAAGGAGAATACATTTCTAAATCAGAATGGTCAGTGGCTTGGAGGGGACCTTGCTTGTGGTAGTGTTTCTATATATCTGTTGCCCTTGTCCTTCTAGGCGTAAGTAGTTTGGAAAGTGCTGTTCAAAGGGACCTTGTTGAATTTTGTGAATGGTACACACTGCTGCTATTGAACATTGGTGGATGGATCGTGGAAGCTTATGGATGTGGTACCAATCAAGTGAATTCCTTTGTTCTTCTAGACTATTGCACTCATTCAGGCAAGTGGGGAGTTTTCCATCACACTCTGGACTTGTTCTTTGTAGATGGTGGACAGATTTTGGAAAATCAGGTGCTGAGTGACTTGCTGCTCTTGCAGCAATGGCTTTAACATGGCTCATCCAGTTCAGTTTCTGGTCAATGGTAACCCCCAGGATGTTGACAGCGAAGGATTCAGTGATGGTGACAATATTGAATGTCAAGGGGTGACGATTAAATTGCCTCTTACTGGGAATAGTCATTGCCTGATATTTGTGTGGTGGGAATGTTACTTGCCACGTTTTAGCAGCAAGTATGGTTATTGTCCAACTCTCGCTGCATTTGAACATGGAATGCTTTGGTACCTGCTGAGTTAGCATGGTGGCTCAGTGGTTAGCACTGCAGCCTCACAGCACAAGGGACCTGGGTTAGATTCCTGCCTCGGGAGATTGTGCAAACTCCACACAGATAGCTATTCTCCTAGTGTCTGCGGGGGTTTCCTCCTGATGCTCTGGTTTCCTCCCAAAACCCAAAGATGTGCAGGTTGGATGGACAGGCCAAGCTATATTGCCCATAGTGCTCAGGGATGTATAGGTTAGGTGCATTAATCGGTAAATCTGGGATAGGGAAATGGGTCTGGGTGTGATACTCTGAGGGTCAGTGTGGACTTGTTGGGCCAAATGTCCTGTTTCCACACTGTAGGAAATCTATGATCTATTCTATGAGTCAGAAATGGGCTAAACATGGCACAAATCGTGGATGAACATCCCCACTTCTGATTTTATGGTAGAGGGAAAGTTATTGATGAAGCAGCTGAAGTTGGCTGGGCCTAGGTCACTACCCTGAGGAATCCCTCCAGAGATGCCCTGGAGCTGAGATCATTGACCTCACACAAAAAGCCATATTTGGTCAAATGCAACCTGGATATCAAGGGCAACTAGTAACCACCATCTCTGGGACATGTGACCTATAAGTTTTAACTAGGGTCAAGAATTGGGAACCCAAGAATGGGAAAGGAATGTTAGGAGGGTTAGATGAAGGAATATGGGAGGGTGTTCACATGGACCAGTTAGCCTAATTAGCATTTGCTCAATATGCAGGTCATGTTATTTGATTAACAAAATCAGCTACTTTATGGGATATCTGATATAATCAACATCAGAAACAATGAATCTATGCAAAAAAAAAATCAATAGATCTAATTGAAAAGTTCTGGAATAAATACTTACTGGGTCAATTTCAGTTCAGACTCTCATTCTTTATAATAGAAAAAATGACAAAATAGCAGATTTGTTCAAATATTAATTTGATTTCATCTCCATTTTGTAATTCAACTTCTGTATTATAATCCCCAAAAGAACTGTACTGCTAATAACTTTATCTTTGTTATTCAATGATTCTTCTAGGATATTAATAATTTAATTTGATTAATTCCTTTAGAAATGATTAATAAAAATTCAGCATGGAGAACAAAGCAGGATAGCTCTATTAAAAGCTTTAAAAATCGATGTTATCTATCGTCAATGTGTTGCTTACACTGATAGATATGCAGGAAAGTTTCCCCTAGCTTGCTACTCAGGAGAGGATCTGGGAGATCTCGAAAGAACTGCTTCAGCATATCGGCTACATCATAGGCACACTGATCTTCATAACTAACATTGTCTGGAGAAGCTTCGTTCATCTGTCGAAGAGCTTGAATTCGGGATTTGGCCCCAGATTTCCGAAACAGACCCACCTGGAATAAAATAGAAGTATTAAAATGGAAAAATATCAATTAGCTGTAAGTGTGCTGTAAATTATTAAATTCACTAACTTCCAGGTTAGAGCCAATAGTTGTAAAATGACACTTAAACATCTGCAACAATAAGTCATAGGATTCATTATCATGCGTGGGAGACAAATGAGTGAATTGCATGTTTGCCAACTCAATCAGCTGTTCAGCAGTTACTTAGTAAGTTCAAGATATCCTCATAATTGATACTCAGATGTTTAATCTTCATGTGCTCATCTTCAGCACAAACCCATTCATTTTTAAAAAATGAACAGCTTCCTCTTAATTGTCATATCCCTTCCTGGAGAAAACAGATGATAGAGAGTGGTTATGATCTGTAAAGGGAATACAAAATATAAGTGTGGACATATCCACAGCCATTTAAGATTTCCACAATATGCGACGCAGGCAGTTTTTGGTGGCCTGAGAGTTTTCTTTCTCGGTTGAATACTGGACCATATTTCAATTGGGTGCTTTTCAATGCGGGCAAAGGTGAGGATTGAAGTTGCTGGAGAGTCAGAGTTGAAAAGTGTAGTGCTGGAAAAGCACAGCAGATCAGGCAGCATCCGAGAAGCAGGAGAGTTGGTGTTTCGGGCATAAGCCCTTCATCTTGACATTGAACATTTCTCTCTGCTGAACTCTACCCACTTGATTCCACATCTTCAGTTAAAGAAAAAATACCCACATTTGCTTGCCTGTACTACCAGCCAACCAAAGTTTAATAATTTCCCATCCAATTTAGAAAACTGTAGTATATATCCCTCACTCCACAAAACCTGGCCAGTTAGTTCCATGAAATGGTTAGCAAATTTTCTCATGAAAGCTGACATGACACAGAAGATATTACACCAAATATAAATTTTGATGTCAATTACATCTATGATGTTCTGGTCAGTTTCAATACATTCATTCATGTACCTGATCTAGACAGTGGTTCCTTAGGTAACGCATGGCTTGCTGAATGCTCTGAGGGAGAGGCTGTCCTGTCCTCTGTACATGAACTACCAAAGGCACACCAAAGACATTCTTGTCTTTGTAGTCAGGTACTTTCACTCTCTTCATGAATTTGGGCACAGACCTGCAAGAAACCACATGACGTTGCTTACTAAAGATGACATGGTCCATTTAAGCACATGACAGAAATACCCTGCTTATTGTTGAAAATAATGTCAAATGTTAACTTAAAAATATACCACAAATACATGATTTAAAGAAATAAAGAACATGTTTTTTGATTGGATTTGATTTATTGTAGTCATATGTAACTAAGTACAGTGAAAAGCCTTGCTTTTTAAAAAAGCTTTTTTTTGGTAATCTGAGAATATTCACTTCCTGTCAGCAATTGTTATTATTGCAGAGAAGTCAGGAAACCAACAAACATTAAAAGATATACTTTTTGTTAAACATTTTATGAAGTCTACATTCTAAATTATAGTTGAGCAAGAACTACACAAAAAGCTTTTCCAATTCACCAGACTATTACTGATTCATGAACATTGATCAGACTGGACATGATTGGAATGAAATCGCTTCAAAACATAAATTAATTTACATGAGCTCTTCTAACATACCATCCTGCTGCCTGAAATCTACGAATATGACTGCCACTGTAGAACAGCAAGAGGTCATTCAGCCAACTGAGCCTCTTCACCATTTAATTAGATAATGCTCCCTGTATTATAACACCAATTTAAATCGGCCTGGATCGAGGAGTTGGCATTAAAGAGAAAACAATCATGGTGGTTTAGCACTCCAATCATGACCAATGGAAGCAATTATAACTTATATGTTGCATAACGAGATAATTTTAGACAGCAGATTTTTAAAATGCTTTCAGCAAGTTGCTATCATGAAGTATATGAATTCTCAAGGTGCTTCACATGAATGAATTATTAAACAAATGTATAAGACTAAGACAAATAAGGCTAGATGACGAAAAGCTTAAAGAGTTAGGTTGTAAGAAGTTCATAGCTCCTTGAAAGTAGAGTCACAGGTAGATAGGTTAGTAAAGGTGGCATTTGGTATGCTTTCCTTTATTGGTCAGAGTATTGAGTACAGGAGTTGGGAGGTCATGCTACGGCTGTACAGGACATTGGTTAGGCCACTGTTGGAATACTGCATGCACTTCTGGTCTCCTTCCTATCGGAAAGATGTTGTGAAACTTGAAAGGGTTCAGAAAAGATTTAAAAGGATGTTGCCAGGGTTGGAGGATTTGAGCTATGGGGAGAGACTGAACAGGCGGGGGCTGTTTTCCCTGGAGACTGAGGGGTGACTTTATAGAGGTTTACAAAATTATGAGGGGCCTGGATAGAATAAATAGACAAAGTCTTTTCCCTGGGGTCGGGGAGTCCAGAACTAGAGGGCATAAGGCTTAGGGTGAGAGGGGAAAGATATATTAAAAAAAAAGAGACCTAAGGGGCAACTTTTTCACAGAGGGTGGTACATGTATGGAATCAACTGCCAGAGGAAATGGTGGAGGCTGGTACAATTGCAACATTTAAGAGGCATTTGGATGGGTATATGAATAGGAAGAGTTTGGAGGGATATGGGCCAGGTGCTGGCAGGTGGGACTAGATAGGGTTGGGATATCTGGTTGGCATGGACGGGTTGGACCAAAGGGTCTGTTTTCAAGCTGTACATCTCTATGACTCTGAGTGTCTAAAAAGATGGAATAATAAGAGGAGGATAGGTTTAAGGAGCCAAACCTCTATCATTGGCAACTGAAAGCAAGCCACCAATGGTAGATTGTGTAAAAAGCACAGATAAGAAAGAGGACAGAATTTGAGGAACTCAAGATACTCATGGGAGAATACATGGCTCTTAATTATCACCAATCTTGTGCTATTTGCATTGGTTAAAATGTGTTGAGAACGTGAGAAGGTGACATCTCTGACTGGCCAGCATTTATTTCTGTTCCTTGTAGCCTGCTATTGCTTCTGGCAGGGGCACCTGCATCCCCCATTGAACCAGGGTTGCTCCCCTAGTTTAATGGCAATGGTAGAATCGGGGACATGCCAGACCATGAGGTTGCAGATTGTGCTGGAGTACAACCTGACGTCTAACAGCGCCTCACGGATGCCCGGTCTTGAGTTGCTGGATCTGTTTGAAATCCATCCTATTTAGCATTGTGATAGTGCCACAGAATACAGTGGAGGATATTCTCAATGCGAAGGTGGGGTTTTATCTCCACAAGGACTGTACAGTGATCATGCTTTGCTGTTGATCAAATCAATATGACCAGCTTCCAAAGGAAATGGAACAGCATTCTTTTCCAGGTTAATAATTTAATTTGACATCTCTAATAACCTAGTCAAAGAGACTCACGCATTATCGTAAACACTAACGCTGCTTGATGACAGGTATAGGTGAACACTGACTTAGTTCGACAGGATGTGAAAAGTGGAGATAGATTTCCACCTTTTACAGGTCATTGCACAACGTATTTGCCGGAGCAAAGAAACATTCCAGGCTCTCTCAGACATTCTGTCTTTATTTCAACCTTTGCAGACTCAATTAAGCAGCAATATCTTGCAAGTGTTGTTTTAAACTTTAAAATGTTGCTGTGTGACTCATGGGTGAACAGAGAAAAAGAGAACAGTATTTCCTTTAATAAGTCAGGAGATTGTCAAGTGAAATCTCCAAAAAGTCTGTGAACACTGGAAAATTGGATAAGTTTTAGAAAATCTTGGAAATACTCAATACTCAACAGCATCATCTTTGGAGAGAACATCAGATTTAATCTGGAATAAAAGTAATCTTAATTATGACAATATAGCAATGCCAGTAACACCCACAACCGCTCCCCCCCCCCCCCCCGCCCCCAATGAACATTGACTAAGCAATGAGAGATCTGAGCAGTCCTCGATGTTGGCCTGTGTGTCTCAATTTGAGGACAGCCTCGAGGTTGTTTTCTTGGTTCGCCTCACGGTGATGGCAAAAAGGGAAACAAGCAAAAGATCAAGTACTACATTAAATATAGGTAAATTGTGCCTTTTCAGTAAGTACAAATAAGAGGCAAACAAAAGTTGTGTTCAGAAGACTGCGCAACTTCCTACCTGGCATTTTAGAATTCTAGGATTCCAAAATAGACTCTAGACAATCCCATTTAACCATTTAGTGTGGCAAGGGGAGGTTCTAATTGTTTTAAAAATGACAGAATTTCATCCACTTCTGATCCCTAGCAACGACCAACTTTTCAATTTATAAAACATGACAAAGACGGTTTGTGGTTTCACTGCTCTCAGACTCAAAAGATAACTCACCAGGTCCACCCATGTTTGTTTGATGGTGAATATTTCTCCATTATTGCTGTGAGTCGAAGGAGGGAAAACTTCTGCAGCAAGTTGAGCTGAGCTGCTGACTGATTGCTGATCTGTAGTGAAGCTAAAGTGAGGCTAAGTCGATGTGAAATCTGGAAACTGTGCCACCGTAACCTTTGACGTCTATAAATATTGAAAAAGTATTAAAAACAGAATTAAAGAGCTAGGTGCAGCCACATATAATTTGGAAACTTTACATTGTAAAAAGGAAAAAAAACCAAACCATTAACCATTTATTGTTTACTATTTATGCATCATTAATTTGCTGCACTATAAGTATTATGCCACAGCATCGCATCGGCAGTAGAATTTAGCTGAAACTCCCTGCTTTTTAAAATAAAAAAAATCCAAAACAACTGATCTCGAACCTGTGTCGTGGTGTGAATAATATTCTGGAGGGGTGTTCATGCACACAGGTTTGCATATTGCGCTGATAATAAGATCAATCTAGTATTCAAAGAATGTAGGAGTGAAGAGCCTAACTGGAGTTTTACTCCCACGCGTGAATAGAGGGAGATTCAAGGCATGTAATCAACTAAAGCGAGAGCACAGTAATCATTATCGTAACCATCTTGAAAAATGCACAATTTCAGAAAACAATAATGGCCTGTTGGAACGCTTCAATTAGTAACCATGTAAAAAAGAATAATGATGATCAAAGTTATAGTGGGAACCCATACATTCATAAACAGTGCCCCTTTAACTATAAAACACAGCATCACCAAGATAAGTGCAGACGCCCATGACAGGATATCCCGAAGACAAAACTACGGATAGCAACAGATTATTGCCTGTAATTCACTGCACATTAAGCCACAGCCACAGCTGATTCTTCATTGCACCCAATGTTGTGTCATCAGTTGAAATGACATGGAACCTTCCAGGAATCAGACCAGTAAGAGAAGAGTACAGTAGACCTTGTGTGCAAGAACAGTGGTACAAAATGGCATAGACCTTAGTATCGAATCAGTGATACATGGTGTCATACAAACTCATGAGACATTAGGTCGGTGATACAAAGTAACACAACCAGACAGGACATCAGACTGTTGATGCAGAAGCACACAATCTCAAAGCTTTAGATGCATTACAAAAGGAAATAGTCACCTTGGTCAGAATAAGAAACATTTGAAAATCCAAAAGTTACTGCTTTCAGGTAACTCCCATATTAATCATCAACTGTCAACCCCCTTTACCAGAGGGAAAAACAGCAACACAGTAGCTTAAGTAGTAACCTGTTGCAAACCAATTTTTCCTCTTTACTTCTCATGACTAGGGTGATAAATTTGACACACTGCTTTCACAATTGGTCAGGTCATAAAATTACTATGTATTACAAAAAAAAAATGACGGTAAGAAATAGGAATAGGTTATTCAAATCAACAAGTCTGCACTGCCATTTCAGAGGTTCATCGTTGATCTGACTCTACCTCAACATCATCCTTAAAATAATGAATTTCGTCAAAACATCACTAAGCTATACTAATAGCAAATAAGTGGAAGACGCCCAATTCAACAAGGGAAACTGCAATTGAGAAACCTGATTGAATTTATTTGTGAAATTGACATATGTGGTGGAGAAATAGGCTTGAGATAACAGATTATTCAAAAAAAGGTTAAGTTTATGAATTTCTCATCAATAACTACTTTTCAAAATCTCTAACCAAGATTCCCACTGGGAAAACGTGACTCCACTTATATCCCTTGGTCTTTGTAAATTACTTCCATACTAAGGTTTGGAAATAAAAGTGCCCAAACCAACATTGGTGGTCCTTAAAATACAATTATCTGGACAACTTCAACAATCAAAAGACAACATACAAGTTTGAATCGGTTTAAATGGAAATGATTGAGCCTCTTGAAAGGTACATTTGGTTTATATATTTCGTCTGCACTTTGCTCGGCGATGATGCATTTTGCAGTTAAAGAGGCACCATTCATAAAAATAATTTTTTTACCTATTTTAAAACTATTCCAGCATCAACTACTGGGGTGGATAAGGGGAAATCAAGTACAGCGTTGAGTTTGCACTCTCCCCTATTTTATTCTCTATCAAAGCTGATGGGGATTGAAATGTAAAATCAATGTTCTATGTGATTGGTAGATTCTAGCCTGTTGAGTCAAATTAAAAAGTACTCAACTTCCATCTATTTTATTAAGGTACTTTTTTGTCCCGCCAAATCAACCACCACAAATATAGTTCTAAGTGGACAAAATGATCAATATGATCAATTGTTGCATCTATTGACAGTTTATTTAAATGCCAAACTAAAGCTGTATGATTTGGTCATTTTTTCTCCTGCAAGTCTCAGGTTTATTACCAAATTGAAAAGAAAGCTCTAGCTTTTTACTTTGGATTCCCAAATGATATAACAATTTTCCTTCTAATGAAGGAAAATCTATTTAAAGATACAAAGAATCATTAGCTGCTTCAAGTAGTACTCCCTTATGCGCACAGCAATCATGTCCACATTAATAAACCAGTTAAATGTGCTCGGTGGTCTAAATTGCTATTAGAAAGCAGATTGTAAGAGAATGTTAACTGGGAAAACCAATTGGCTGTCTTATTGACATCTCAGCACTGGATTAGTTATATGCATTGATTTTTCTGCATAGTCAATAAATTAATTGACACAAAAAAAAATCAAGACTCACTTTTCATTTGTACCAGCAATTTTCATCTTCCCAGCTGGAATAAGGCAGAATAACATTTTGGCTACTAACCTGCTAGGTCTGGTTAAAGATGCCCCTACCCCAGAGTCCCTACGGTCTCTTAGTCCTACAGCTTCAGATTCATTCAGGGATTGACCATCTCGATCAAGGTCACTGGGTGTAGTCTGACCATCTGACATAGAATGCCTTTCAAAGTCAAGCATTATTTGATTGGACGTGTGGAATTGGCGTTCACAGACAGAGAGCTCATCATCCTGTATTTCAGGTAACACGTTTCTTGACCAGTGGTCTACAATCTGTTGCAGTCCATTCACATGCTGTAAGATATCATCTAAGTGAGGAAAAATATCTTCTTTTTCCAAGTCCATCAAATCACCAGTGCTGGCATATAAATGGGATCCAGGTACGTTGTCATAGATGCTGATCCTGCTTCCCTTTGGATAGCAATTCTTGGGTTTGTTAATGTTGCATTTCTGTTTTCCAAGAGAGATGCTTCCAGTTCGCCAGTTTACAGGATTGTAGTTGTCAGTCGGAGAAAGGCTTTCAATGGAGAGTGCTTTTGGAAAAGTGCCTGGTTTGTGATCCTTTGGAATGTGAACAACAAGGTTTTCTTGGGAATGAAATTCATTTCTACGATTCTGATCTGCCACTTGCTTTGTTGTTGTTCCTGACATGAAATCGATGTCTTCAAGGTACATGCCACTACGTTTGTTGGTAAAACGTCTCTTCCGTGATTTTAAACATGGTGTACTTACAGCGCTGCTGCTGGTTTCAGAGTGGCTATCACTACTGGATTGAGCCAATGATGAAAATCCACTTTTGGTTGTATCTTTTGCTAAATTACTTAAGCTTCCATTGACTATCTCGATACAATGCATGGTCCTTAGTGACTCAGGCTCCTGTTGCAATACAGGTGAGCTAATAACCAATGGTCCAGAGCGCATCGTTCCCTTAAATTTATGAGAAGCTCTTGGTCTCAATGTTTCCATACGCTTTAGAAGATTCTTAGCCTTTGCTTTTGCGCTTTCAGTTTTTAGACCGAAACTATAGTTTGTAATGTCTTTTGGAGTCGGAGACAACGAGCTATTCAGTAAGGTGGAATCTGGCATTACTGCGGGTTCAGCGCAGTTTAGAAGAGATCTCTCTGGGTGTTCTGTGGTTGCACAGTTTCTTTCTACAGTTCTACCAGCTGAACTCCTGCTATCACTTCCTCCACTGCTTTCACTGTGAATGGAGGAGACTTCAGGCTCACTGAGATCAGTGAGGACACTTTCACTGCTAGTTGTATTTTTTAACTTTGTGCCACCTGCAGAAAGCTGACTGTCTTGCCTGGGAAACAGCACATCAATGTCATCCAGTCGGGACCACCTCTTACTGCTTCTTTGAAAAGTCCACTTATCGCTAATTGCGCACAAGTCATCTTCATCAGAATCCTCGCTCTGAAAGAGCAATGCAAATACAATCGTTACCTTTTTATCATATTTGACAGAACCGAATAAACAAATTACAGAAACTATGCACTTCACTGCCTTCTTCTCTTTTGTTATGCTGTAAGATTGAGCAAGATAAGAATGTTATCGGAGGTTTTATCAGATGTTGTGCACACAGGAAGTTGTAATAAAGTAGTGTCTTAGGAAACAAGCTAAAACGAACATACTTGCATAAAGACCTCTGTGGATTGACAATTCTTCGGCATTCTATTTAGTAGACAGTCAGTAGATCTACAGACAGAGTCAGTTCAAATAGATCCCAGGAGTTTGAAAAAAAAAGTGAACTGGAAAATGCCATCTCTGGAAAAAAAAGCAATGATATAGTGATGCTGGTGTCGGACTGGGGTTGACAAAGTTTAAAATCACACAACACCAGGGTATAGTCCATGAAGGAGCATTGCTCCGAGGGCTAGTACTTCCAAATAAACCTGTGGACTAGAATCTGGTGTTGGTGATTTTTAACTAAAAAAAACAGAGAGTGAACCACCCTCCCTTGCCTGGGACCGGGTTATATCATAGCCAGAACCTAGACTTCTAGAAAAGTTGGAGGGCCACAGCCCCAGAGTTATGAGCCAGCAAAGATGGAGTGGGGGGGCAATACAGGGGTCCAAGGCAAGGAACAGTGCTGAGACCTGTGATTCCTGTCTCTGTCCTTGCCCCTACCATATTGCCTCTCCCTCTCTCAAACTTTGGCTCATACAGGGCAACTCTTACTTCACAGGATTATCATGGTGTAGGAGGCCATTTGCCCATATGTGCACCAGCTCTGAGTGAGTGTTATAACTTGGCGTCATTCTCCTGCCTTTCCTAAATAGGGTTGATTGTTATTTATTTTTTTTAAAGAAAGCATGCAGTGTCCGCTAGAAGGCCCCATCAACTCTGCTTTAGCATAACTCAGCAACACATTCCAGACACCAATACTCTGTGTAAAAGGTTTCTTCCCGCATCGTATTTGCTTTTCTCGTAGGTTACCTTATGTCGGTGGCCTTTTGAGAGAGGAAACAACTTCTCCTGCCATCTACTCAGTTCAAACCCCTCATTTTGAAAGCTAGTGTCAAATTTCCTCTTCATTTTCTCCTCCACAGGTAGAATTCCCAAGAAGTATTACATTCTAATTCTTTGACTCACTATTTTCTTCACAGTTTGTGCTTCACTGGAAAAGGGATTGGTATCAGCAGGAATTTTGCAAGCCATTTGCCAACTGATCTCCTGTGAAGTCCCAATTTTCACTGCTCCATTATTGTGTCTTCAGGTGCCTAAGCCTGCAAGTGCCCCTTTAAGCCCCGCGTATCTCTACTTTGCCCTCTTTCTCAAAGTATCCTTAAAACCTACCTACCAAGCTTTTAGCCACCTGCCCCAACATGTCCTAATCATGCTCAACATCAAATTTTATCCGACAACGCGACTGAGGAGTGTTTTGGGGCTCCTTTCAATTTCAAAAGTGCTACATCATCGTAAGTTGCTGTTGTTGTAATGCCTCATTATTCACAAAATAAACAGGTGAGGGAGGTGCAGATTGCTCGGACTTACAACCTCATCTTTGAGAATTACATTCTCACAGCTGGAAACAGCAGAAAGATTGCATTGACAAACCCTCTCAAGGTCTGTTATCTTTTTATTTAGCTGAGGATTAGCAGGCCGACCGAAGTGCAAATTTGTTACACACAAAATAAAAACAAATTCCCAAAGTGAACGATTGCAGCAAGGTGGTTGTGTCCAGACATTTCACGATTAAACTTTCCGAGTAACATGCACTGCAGTGGAGAATAAGTAGCAGGCTTGCTAGAAACTCCATTTAAATCCATTGATACAATATTTAATCACATTCTTAGTTAATTTTATTGGCTATTTATTTCTTTCCCTGCAAAACCATGGCTTGGATTTGACAAGTCCGAACAACTCCAGAGCTATTAAAAACAGCTGGCGAGTTCTGATCCTGGCATTCCCCACATAAATTTAGTGAAGCTACATTCTCAACCTGGCTGGCTAAAATGCCAAAGTAGGCACCACATAGAACGCCCTCCCCCATCACCAAATCAATTTTTTGTGGCCCACAGTCCCTTCAGAGGAGTTGTGAGCTATAGTCTGAATTTGGCAACTTTTCACGGGTAAATTCAAAAGATCTTATAGAGATCATTTCCAGGCCAACTCCTGCCCCTTCAAACACCCCCTTTGGCCCCTCATACAGTTTGAGAGAGTCAATGCCAATTCAGGCTCCTCACCCAACATGTATCATGAACCATCATCAATATAACTGGTGAGCTATACAATAACAACGGCAAGTGTGGAAATGCCAAGAGAGAAAAAAAAATATCAATTTACAATTTTTTGAATGTAAAACTACTGTCCCTACAACATTATAAAGTGCTAGACAAATCAAGTTATTAAAACAGGTTTCCAACATTTTACACCTCAATCTTGCCAAAATAATCATTGAGACATTGACCAGAGATCACAGGAAACTTAGTCTATCCATTAAAGATATTAAAAATAAATTTTGAGAAGATTTGTATCTCAGGTTGAGGTTCTGGATGTAGGTTTGCTTACTGAACTGGAAGGTTTGCTTTCAGACATTTTGTCACCATACTAAGCAAAACCATCAGAAAAAGAACTGGAAATGATATCACCCACCTCAAGACACAAATAGAAAGCAGGACCTAACACCAGTGTTTCACTGGAGGCTCACTGATGTTACTTAGTATGGTGACAAATGTCTTAAAACAAACCTTCCAGCTCAATGAGCAAACTTACAACCATATTCGAACAAAGTCAACAGTTCACTTCAATTGTCAAAACTTTCTATTTGTCATCAGTCCTACTGAACTAATTTTTTATTGTTTTATTGACCTGGGTCCCAACCAAGCCTCATTATACAAGATCCTTGAACCTGTTGGACAATTGCAAAAGATGAGTCTTCTTCAATGCTACCTTAGAGGTCCCCGTACCTTCGCCAACTATAGTTGCGCCTTCCCATGCCTGACCATCGGCCAATTTCTAAGTATCTAATTTAATGTGTACAACTGCACCCTGGAACAAAGTGCTCACATAACTTTCCCTTCCTGACACATCATAATGACGAAATTCCAGCAAATGCAATCTTATGATAATTAAAATTGTTACATCACACAGGATTATACAAACAGAACAACAACAGTGATGCGGGACAATGCCCTAACAACACCATTCAGAGATATTCCCATTCCCAGAAATATTCTCAGCTACTCATTGTAGCTGCAGTTCAGACATCCCCAGGACAAGTTAGAGAAAGGAACTGACGAATATTTAAAACTGGCAATGCAGATAAACTACATTTCAAATGAAACTCATTTTATCATCAATTTCAAGTTCAAGCTCCTCCACCTGTGGAGGTATCAGTTAATATTGGATTACATCTCCAATAAGAGACAATCTAACCATCATTCCTTGAAATTCAATGGCGTTACCATCACTGAATTCCCCATTATCAACATCCTCAAGGATCACCATTTACCAAAACTTCGACTGGACTCCCCACATAAACAATGGTTACAACAGGTCAGAGGCTAGGAATACTGCGATGAGTAACTCACGTCCCGACTCCCCAAAGCCTGACCACCATCTACAAGGCACAAGTCAGGAGTGTGATGGAATATCCCCAGTTGCCTGGAACGGTGCAGCTCCAACAACCCTCAAGAATCTTGACACCATCCAGGACAAAGCAGCCCACTTGAATGGCAGGCACATCCACAAGCAACTACTCCCTCCACCACGGACACTCAGAACAGACTGCTGCTATTATCTACAAGATACACTGCAGAAATTCAAAAGATCCTCAGACAGCAGCTTCCTAACCCAAGGCCACTTCCATTTAGAAGGACAAGAGTAGCAGATACAAGGGAACATCACCACCTGAAATCTTCCTCCAAGCCACTTACCATCCTGACTTGGAAATATATTGTCATTCCTTTTCTGTCATTGGATCAGAATCCTGAAATTCCCTCCATAATGACATTGTGGGTCAATCTACAGCACGTGGACTGCAGCGGCTCAAGGCAACAGCTCACCACCACGTTTTCAAGGGCAACTAGGGATGGGCAATAAATGCTTGCCAGCCAGCGATGCCTATATCCTATGGAGTTAATACAAGGCACCATGACGACGCTTTAAGGCCATGAGTTGACATTACATTGGCACGTTACATATAAAGAGAAAAAGGGGGATATTGGGGTTGGAGCTAGAGGGCACAAAACCTTTTAACACTTCTGGGATTAAGCTCCAGATAACAGACGTGGGCTTTCTAACCACAAGTCCTTAACACTGACCTATTTATTTTGTTACCTATGTTCTGCTTTGAGGATCAACAGGCCTCACGTTAAGCTCCATCAGCAACACCCCATTGTCAATGTTGAGGCACATTTTATACAGGGAGGAGAAAGTGAGGACTGCAGATAAGAGTAGAGAGTATGATGCGGGAAAAGCACAACAGGTCAGGTAGCATCAGAGGAGCAGGAGAATCAACGGTTTGGGCATAAGCCCTTCATCAGGAATGAAGAAGGGCTTATACCTGAAATGGCAATTCTCCTGCTCCTCAGATGCTGCCTAACCTGCCGTGCTTTTCCTGCACCACACTCCTGACACACATTTTACACAGGCTGGTCTGGCAAAATCTGAAATTTTCCCCAATCAAGTTCACCTGCTCCGCATGCCAAAATTGATTGGCACATCTGGGAGGACAGTACTAAGCAGGCCCAGCAGACAAGAACATGGTATCACGTAGTGGGCGATGAACACAGTACTACCAGAACAAAGAATGAAAGCATCAGCAGTTCAATGAGCATGAAGATCACCAGGCAAGTAAAGTTACAAAAATGTCCCGTGACCTGAAAATGTTCTAGGCCCAACCACCTTCAGCCGCTTTATCAATGCCAATCCTACAGTGAATAGGTCGGAAGGGAGGATGTTCGCTGATGATTGCTCTATATTCAGCACCAATCATGACTACTCAGATACTGAAGCAGGAAATGGACAATATCCCAGGTCTGGGCTGATAAGCTGTTTTCATGCTACACAAGTATCAGGCAATGACCATCTCCAGGAGTCAATCTAACAGTTGCCCTTTGACATTCGATAGCATTAGCATAGCGCAACTCCCCACTATCAAATTCTGGAGATTTACTGTTGATGAGAAACCAATTTGGACTTGTCATACAAGTACGTCTCTACAAGAGCAGGTCAGAGCCAATGAATCCTGTAACGAGTAACTCACCTCCTGAATACCCAAAGCCTGTCTACTAAGTCAGAAATGCGATGGAATACTCCGCGCTTGCCTGGACAAGTGGGACTCCAACACAGAATGTATGGCACCATTCTGGATAAAACCACATACCTGACTGGCACCACAGCCACAAATACTCAATCCTTCCAATAGCAACACGGAGACATTTACATCACCTGCAGAAATTCACAAAGGCTTCTTATACAGTACCTTTGAAACCAAGTACCATCCGGAACAATAAGGCCATCAGAAGCATGGGAACATTACCTGAAAGTTCCCCTAAAGCCATACTTGGCAATGTGTCGCTGTTCCTTCAGTATCATTGGGTCATGATCCTGGAACATCCTCGCTAATGGCATTGTAGATGGAGTTACACTAAATGGATTCTAGTCGTTCAAGAAGTCATTCACCTCTTAGTTCCTCAAGGGCAACCAAAGTTGAGTGATGAAACTGGCTCAGTGACAGTCATAGTCCATTAATTCATAAAGATTTATTTGGGGAGATCTATTAAAAAACAGCTTAAATGACTTTCAGACGGAGTTTCAATGAGACCTGACAATATATTCACCAGTTTTTGCTCCTGCCCGAAGGAGGCCAATGACGCTCACCATTCATCAGTTTCCATACATTTGAGTGTCCAAAACTGAAAGTAGTATAGTTAAGTTGTTGCCCTTTGCCTAGAAGAAAATATTTGAGATATTCAATCATTGGGGGCAGGGAGTGAAAGTGCAGGTGTTCTCTCTCCTGTGATTGTGTGGGAAGTTGCTTTTTAGGGAAAAAAAAGGGGAAGGTGAGGAGAGCGATATTGACTGGATCAGGTGGTTCAAAGGGAATGATCCCTTAGGATTTCCTCCTTTGTCAGGAGGGAAAGGGGTGTTTAGCTGTGGCAACAATACAGGAGACTGAGGAAATGAGGAGGATTAGACTTTGAATAGAAACAGAAATTGGGAGCTGTCGTTTGTTTGGCCCTTTGAGTCTGCTGATCATGGCCAATCCTCTATCTCAATGCCATTTTGCTGCTTTCTCATTATACCCCAGATGCCACTTGCAAATAAAAATTAATCTCTTTCTTGACTTCATAAAACCCCTACAGTATGGAAGCAGGCCAGTCGGCCCATTGAGAACAGACCACTCCTCCACAGATCATCACACCCAGACCCCCCCCCCCCCCCCACTCAAAATTCAAGGTTTAGTCTCACCAAAGGTCTTGTATACCTGCAGTAAAGCCATCCCCACTTGAGCTCAAATAGCCTTGCAATGAAGGCCAATATACCATTGCCTTTCTATCTACTTTCATTGTCCAGTGTATATGGGCACCCAGATCCTCTTTGCACATCTACATTTCTCAATATATTCCTTCCTGTTTTTCCACATTGAAGTCTATAACTTCACATTTAGCCATATTGTACCGGAACACTCAAATTGTCAAAACCTGAAACTTCCATGCATCCTCAACTCGCAGTCCTATCCAATTTTGTGTCAGTAAACGTCACATTTGATTCCCTCATCTATGCCATAGATATTTTCTAATCAACTTGTTCAGAAATGTTATTACACATCTCTGAAGCAGGTGTGACTTGAGCCCAGGCCTCCTGGCCCAGAGATAGAGACATTACCAGCTAAAGCACTGAGTCTTGCAGTTACCTGCTAGTTACTACCGGATACTCGGGGGATGGCCCATTTATTCCTAATGTTTCTTGTATGTCAATCACTTTGTGATCTATAATAATATATTAGCCCATCCCAAGTGTTTTAATCTTGTACACTAACCTCTGGAGGCCAGTGAGGTAGAGCCATTTATCCTGCTACTATTGGAATTCTGCTTCCAGAGGCAGGAGAATTAACTAGTTCCTCACAACTACATGCTTTCTAAGCTCTTAAAGATAAAAGGCTACTAAAAGTCAACTTAAATTGTCCAGTTCTTCCACCACATTGAGGAAGGTTGTGCCAAATGGACTAATGTCTATTTATTTCAGCAGTAGTGGCCAACCTTTTTAAATTCAAAATGCTTCAGTGTAACCCAGGATCTACACTAAAGTAAATATAGAACAGTATACTTTAGTGCTTTATAAATCTAAACCCAGGCATAAGTCATTATTTCTGTTCTGAAGGAAGATCACAGGACTTGAAACATTGGCTTTTTTTTTCCACAGATGCTGCCAGACCAGAGTTTCTTCAACAATTTTGGCTTGTTTCAGAAATCCAGCATCATTTTGCTTTTCCCAACTCCACAACAAAGCAATTTAAAAAAAAGACTTTGAACTGCCAAGATCTTCTGGCTGTTTTACCTTGTAATACAGCAGCATCACACATAATTTAGTGCTCAAGAGCAGCTCTGAAAACTGTAGCAAGTTTATTTCAAAGTGAAGAAAAATGTGCTTCTTGTGGAAGGATTCTAAGTACATCTTATTAATTGTTACAAAATAGCTAATGACATTAATTAACCCAGTGAGCCACTTCTAATACTCTTGTACACATATCATATTTTACGATTAGACATGGATTTTAAAAGTACCAAACATTGCCAGAAGCTACAGATGAAAGTAGAAGATTTATCAAAAGGTATATCCTTACTTTCTTCTTGGGAAGGTTGACATCTATTTTCATAGAGGTGCACTTATTCAGAGTGTTTAGTCGCCTGGAAATAAATCAAAATCCAACATATTACTTAAACTTCACTACCAAGCACCTTCAGATATTAGCAATCTAATCTAATTTAAACAACAATTAATTGCCTAGAATATTTTAATGGAAAATAAGATGATCCTCTTTTTCTTTAAAAGTCCTCAAGTGCACACTAACATTTTAGGCTGTCGGTTGCTAGAGCTCATACAGCAGTTCTGTTGATAAATCAACAGATTTGGCACTTTGTTCAGGTTCATTCAATTACAAGCACGGGTGTGGCTTTCTACCAAATCGCTTCAACAAACAAAGATCAGCTGGTATCTTTATTGCAAGCAGAGCTGCTAAATGTCGTCTGCCTACCTAAGTCAACCCAGTCAATTTACGGGATGTTTATGGAGCGACAATGGTGTTTCATTCTGTGAGATAAACATTCTAAGTGACGAACTTAAATGCCTTTTCAGGTTTCTTGCATACATTGATATGATCAGAATGCTCTTAAATTAGGAGCAAAATACAAATTCAGTCTTTTGCCCACTATAAGCCAGTTACTGAGTTCATTGTGGCTTCATGTAACTGCACCTACACAGAAACCCCCACAGCTCATTTATAGTTGCATACAAAATGAGTCTAATATAATTAATTGGAATTTGGATCAGTTTGAGTAAAATGGATGCATATTTTTCACCTATTGCCGAACTTAATGCATCAATATTTATAAATAACATATTCATCATTGAAACCCATTGGCACTGTTGCAATGAGCCTAATTTTAAAATTACAACATCACTCAAACTGATTGAGGAATTTCAGATCAGAGAAGAATCATTGAACTTGGAACAGATGTTGCTGTGTTTCTGTTTAAGATTTCTAGTATCCACAATACTTTGCTTCCATATTAGCATGTATGTCTAACTCTACGCTATAACAATACTCAGAGCCAACACTCATGTCAAGGAGCTGTTCCAGTTTTCTACCAACTTCTGGTTTCTCACTTCTTTCATCAGCATTTCCATTTGACTCTTCAGGAAACTCCAAAGCAATTCTCCCTGACCTCACTACTACCACCCCCCCCCCCCCCCCCCACCTCCCCACCCACCTCAACCCGCATCAACACCTTGCATTTGAAGATTGTAGTGCACACCACTGATTATGAGTCTTGAAGGTTTCTTTTAGTAGAGCAAACAATTTAGCTCAAGGTATCCAGAGGATCATACCTGTGTGTTTCAGCAGGTCTACCTCACTCAAACTTTGTTGTACAGCTGATTGCATTGGCCATTAACCAGTTGGTGAGGGAGTGCCGTTCCCTTCGGAGCAGCTTCCGTACAACTTAATGATCTCAATAAAATAGGGAGGATATTGAGGAATGTGTCAAAACCATCACAAGACAGTTGCACAGATATACATCACTTGCTCCTAGTGGTCAAAAACTTCAACATTGAACAAACAATACCCAGAAAACTTGTTACCCTTGGTTGAGGGAATGAAAAAGGCCCACTGTGACTACACTTGCTCTGGTATTGGGTGCTGATAAGTGAGATGAACATTATAAATAGGGGCAGGCGTAGTCCATACAAACCACAAACATTTAAGCCATTCAATAGGATCACAGCAGATCTCCAACTTCAACATCAGTTTTTTGTTTTGCCACTTCCAATATCCCTTGATTCGCAGGGAGACACTTCCATCTCCACCTTAACTATATTCAATGATCACCCCCTTGTTGAAATGCACACAATCTTACATGCTGCTCCTGAGTTTCAGATACAATGTTCTGTCACTTTGCACTTTCTACCTTCACCATTTTCTTGGTGTCACAGCAAGTGCTTTTGCTGCTTTCCTCATGACTTAGAATCCCACAAACATTCTTATCTGCAGCAAACCGAGAATGAAGAGTGCTCAGGAGCACAACTAACTCAGAGAAAGAATATCTCATAACCAAGCCAGTCAAAAATTGGCCCAAGTCACTAAAAAAAAACTAACCACAATCTTTGACTGTGAGGATTTCTAAAAATTGCTTGCGAAGGTGGTTTCCTGACTAGTGCTGAAAATGTGTTGCTGGAAAAGCGCAGCAGGTCAGGCAGCATCCAAGGAACAGGAGAATCGACATTTCGGGCATGAGCCCTTCTTCAGGAAAGACTGTTTCCTGACTAGTCCCAACATGGTTCGCTAGATGACTAAGAAATTACCTCATTGGTACACGAGCACCAAATTCTCAAAATGTCCTGCTTCAGAGCTGTATATCACCTTTTCCTAATTATCAGTCAGGAAGAAATGTGACTGGACTCAAAAATGTTAACTCTGATTTCTCTCAACAGATGCTGCCAGACCCACTGAAATTTTCCAGTAATTTCTATTTTTGGACTAATGGAATAGTTGAGCGTGGAGGGTACAAAAGCATAGTATATCAGGGACTTTTTGTGCTCATTTGACAGTGGTTTCTTACAACCAGTCGGAAGATAACTTTTAGGCTATTTGAGCTGCATTTAAACTCAAGTCGTAGAGTCGAAGCTGGTTGTTGAACAAGCTTTACCTTTCACTTTCATCTACCATTCAGTAACAAAAATATATCAACAGAATTCAGTAAAGGTTTAACAAATCCCAGTCACTACATCTGATGTAGTATCGCTGCACACTTTTGTTCCTATTCACCATATGAATTTGTTAACTTTATGCCACAGCTCCAGTTTACATTTGGTCAACTAAGCCAGCATAACTAAATCGGCACATTATTTAGAAATCTGGAGACAACAAGAGAAATTGCAAATATTCACAGATGGTAATACAGCAGCAAATATTGAGGATTGATTAATGGACAGAAAATATCAAAAGAATGAATCATTGTGAGGAGGTGTCACAATGATCAGTGCTTGCTTTGCCTCAGCTATGTATCAATGGCTTAGAGGTGATGGAGGATGATACATTCACATTTACTGATAATATAAAACTAAGTGGGAAAATAAGCTGTACTGAGCCTCAAAAAGGTTTGTGAAGAGATATAAACATGTTGAGTGGGCAACTAGGTAGCGTATGATGTGAGGACATGTGAAATTATCTAAGACTGGAAAAGCAGAATATTTCTTTGAAAAGAGACAGATTCAGAGGAAGTGAGAGCACTTGTGTATGAAGATACAGCAAGCAATTTAAAAATTGAAATGAAATGATATCCTTAATGCAACAGTGTTGGAGTGAAATATTATTGAAGTCTTTCTAAAACTTCCTTTGATACTGATGAGATCACATTTGGAGGACAGGTTTTGTCTCCTTATCTAAGGAAGATGTGCTTGCCTTGGAGATAGTGTAACAGATTTCTAACAGAAAGTGTTGTAAGAAGAGAGACCAAATAGTGTCCTATATTCTCTGGAGGTTGGAAGAGTAAAAAGAATTCTTCGATGGATGAGGAGGATAAATGCTGAGACACTGTTGTCCATGTCTGAAGAGCCCAGAGTCAAGGCTCATGACATCAGGAGGTGGTGGCCATTTAAAAAAAAAGGACTAAGAGTAACCCTTCCCATCCCCATAACCTCGCACTGCCCCAACTGAGGGCTACTCTAGAGATTACCTGTGGAATAATTTCTTATTTTCATGCACTCATTCATTAGGTAATGCAATCAGGTCATAGCAATCCCTTCTACATTTGAATTGATATGTGGGGCATCTAGACTCAAAAGATGAAGAATTCTTCTTTTAAAAAAGCCCAAAAGAACTACAGAAGTGGGAATTCTGAAACAAACAGAAACTGCTGGAGAAGCTGGCTGCATCTGTAGGTAGAAAGCAGAGTTAATGCTTCAGGTGGAGTGTCCCTTCTTCAGTTTTTTTAGAAGGCATTAACTCTGCTTTCTATCCACAGATGCTGTCAGACCTGCTGAGTTTCTCCAACAATTTCTGTTTTTGTTTTATGAATATTCCCGAAAATTACAGTAATAGAAAAAAATCATAATAATTCCATTAAACCTGAAGTTACAATATGCAAGGAAAGCATTAATTTCTTGACCATCACAAATTGGCACACAGTAGCAGATACAAGTTAGCAGCAAAAGCTTTTTCCAAAATAACGGATGCACCCTTCTACATAAAAGAAAGTCATCACCCTCAGCACAAGCTCTGCAGACTGAAGTCAGCTAGTGCATTTCATCTCTCATACTCAAAGCTGGAATGTACTAAATTAGACAGTTTGAAGCATAACTGATCACAATCCCAGATTTAAATTTAACAACTGACACTTCATCTGAAGGGGATATAAATAGGGCGAGGTAATACCAGGTTGTGCGCTTGCTCAATGCAAAGAATGTCACACAAATCCATCATGTCATGACTGATGAATTGTGAAATTGAAAGGCTGTATTATGGGACAGCAGCAACATGAGCACTGTAATGAGGTGCTGCAAAACTGAGCCAAGTTGAGCACAGTGCCCAGGCAACTTAGACCCGTTTCCTTGCAGATG
Source organism: Chiloscyllium punctatum (assembly GCF_047496795.1). NCBI lineage: Eukaryota > Metazoa > Chordata > Chondrichthyes > Orectolobiformes > Hemiscylliidae > Chiloscyllium > Chiloscyllium punctatum. The sequence continues at coordinate 35,700,968 of NC_092747.1, read as the reverse complement.
CTCACATAAAATCTTTAGTTGCTCGAATCCTGCAAATTCCAGGGCGATCGCTTCATAACAATTAGTACAGTTGTCTGGATCCCTAGGGCTCGATAACCAGCACAGGATTTAACAATGACATCAGACAGTTACATAATTTACCACCCGTTAGATAGGGAGGTCAATAGTTGACAGTAAGCCAGTGGGCCAATTCAGAGATCTGAACCAAGGAATGGGTCTGCAGGTGAAGTAACCAAACACAGCAGCACATGAATTGTGCTGGGATGTTGTTCATAGCACAAACCAGGTACATTAAGGAAGTGGTGTAGGGTAAAATAGCACACTGCATGAATATGACAATTGGTAGACCAGGATCTTCATATATAACTGACCAAAGAATCAAACTAGAAACCCCAGGGTAACCCACTAAACCTAATTTAGGCCGACAAATCATGAGGAATAAACAGGGTGGATAGCAAGAAACTTTTACGCCAAGAGTGGAGGACTTAATTACTAGGGGTCACGAGTTCAAAAGCGAGGGGGAAATGTTTAGGGGAGATATGCAGGAAAGTTCTTCATGCAGAGGGTAGTGGGTGCCTGGAATGCGTTGCCAGTGGAGGCGGTAGGGGTGGGAACAATAGCATCATTTAAGATGTATCTAGACAGATAGATGAATCGGCAGGAAGCAAAGGGATATAGATCCTTAGAAAACAGGCAGCAGGTTTACATAGAGGATCCGGATTGGCGCAGGCTTTGAGGGCCAAAGCTCCTGTTCCTGCACTGTAATTTTCTTTGCTCTTGATTAAGAAAAGCTGGGACAGACATGAAGGAGGGTGGAAGGGGCAGACAAGGTGGAAAAGAAGCGAATGGAAAACATAATAGTATGGACAATGGGGCTCTCCTTCTCTGTGCCCACCTCCTTTTAGTCTCTTCTCTCCCTCTTAAACCTTCATAGCCCCAGACAAAAGATGACAGCCCTTGGAGTTGGCCCACAATAACACATTCCCCTCTCAAGGCCCTACTCAGCTCAGTGCAATCCCAGTCACATATTCACCGCAGCCAGTGACATTCCCATTCAGTCCTTCAAAGATAGTTTGAGAACCACCCCATCAACAACAGATGTGGGAACCAGCAGTAACTGCAAGTGAGTAACAGTTGGGGATAGGAGGAGCAGTTCCTTATGAGGTTGGTCCTTCCCATGTACATGGACAATATCTCCCTGAATGTTCGTAACTCCCTCCCAAACAACTCCCACCCGACATATTCACATTTTCCAAGGCCTTTTGGGGTGATTTTGTTTGCCACTTCCATGTGTCTTGAGGCCTGGAATCAAGGATTATGGTGGGAAAGTAGAGCGGAGAATAAAAAGATCAATCGTATTTCTGTCTACCTAGAAAAAAAACAAGAATGACTGCATTCTCTATTGGATGAAAGCTCAGAACCAGAAATATTAACTGTTTCTCTCCATGAATGCTGCCTGAACTGTGGAGTATTTTTTGAGTTTGCCTTTCAGATTTCAAGCATCTATAATCTTTTGTTTTTAAATAATAAATTATGTCAAATTTATATTAAATAATAATTCATGGTTTTGACAGCACTGTAAAAAGCAGAGTCACAGATAACCTGCTTGCCATAATCCACAAATGGAAAGTGGATTTACTTCAACTCTCTACATGTTGCTGTATTAGCAAAGGAGCAGATATTTATAGCTATCGCCTGCAAGGCTGACAGGACGTTACACCCAACTGGCAAGAGCAGCTGAAAAGCAAAGTCTGGGAAAAAAAAAGGGAGTAAAGCAAAAATTCTATTTAACTTATTTGTATTTCTAGCTGCAATTCCTTCTAATATTGCATCCCTTTCATCTGGATGACAGGATTCCGTGATCATGCACTCAAAAGGAAGTGCAAAGCTGCTGAGTCTTTTGTAATCACCTCAAGACCCTTTCCATTTTTTATTCATAAACTGATGCTGGTAAGGCTCTGTTTATTGCACATCCCTCGTTGTCCTGGCAACAACAGCTGCAAAAGCAATTATATTAGCTCTAACATTTGAAATCATGTGGGAAGATTGTGATTTCAGGCTAATCATCATCTCTTATTTCTCCAGGGTACTAAGTTCATGATCTGTAATATACAGGAGAAGGAGAAGTCACAGGCTGAGATGCTCAGAGCGTGGAAGACAAAGTGACTTCTATAACCGTGATAAATCAGTCTTCAAAAGGATTAGTCTTAAAGAGACCAAGAACGTGATGCTTTTTACAGCCCCAGTATCTATTTCACAGACAATAATCAATTTGCTTTCTTCAGGTTTGCTTCTACGGTGATAGAAATTTAATGAGCTTGATAGCCATTGCACTTCCTTGAAAAATCTTTGTCACTCAATATTATAAATAGCTAGAGGTTTGTTTAGTTTCAGAGCTTCTCAACAAGCGTTCCAGATACGTTGCTGTATTTAGGCTTTTAATTCACTCAATGTTGCTGTTTCCAATTATATCTCAACTAATCACTCTGCAGTCTGAGAGAAATAAACTCTTATTGATGTTGAAAATACAATTAATCCTGGTGACAAAGGCAATAAATTTCAGAGATTAAAAATATTAAAAGAGCTCTTGCGTACTCTGGCCTTTAAAAACAAGACAGTGTTTTCTGTTACATTCATCTCTTGAGATCCATTAACATTTTCCATAAATAGGTCAAGCAAGATGTGTTATAGTTTTAATGGGAATAGGAAGTTGCAAAATGTGTTTCATTTCATTTAATATTTCAGCTCTACTAAAAAGTACAATATTACATGTTTTTATGGAAATGTAATCACAGCATATATATTAGCATGAACAAAAGGAGTATCAGTTATATGCTGACAGAACATGCATAATATGAATTCATAGGTAAAAGACTCCAATGTGACTAATCCTTCAGAAACTGCTTGAGGTCTGTTATGTTCATGTATAGCATCTAACATTTTCAGAATTGTCATTTAATTCAAATTAAGAAACACATAATATTATAATTCAACAATAGTGAGTAAATTTGTGTTTTTCCTCCTTACCTACAAAGTGGCTCCATGAAATCTTTGTCAAGGAAATCATGATCTTTCTTTACAGATGCAATGTCAATTGGAAATTGTGAATCTACAATACATCAATTTTAAAAAAAAGTTATACCTGGATACTATATTGCGATGAATGAGCAAAACAATGCTTTCTTCAAAGACAATATGATCTTTATATAAAAAAAACAAATTATCAGAAATATCCAGCAGGCCCATGTGCATTTGACAAGAGCAAAGACATGCTTCACGAAAAAATTATACATTTTATATTTTCAATTGGAAATAAGTTTATTAACAAAATTGTGTTTTTTAAAAAACTGCAACACTTCAAATACTCATTTAAAAAGGATACTCGATTTCTAAGCACGAGTGCCATTTTCCAATTGAAAATGAGAGAAAATTTGCTGTGTGGCTGACAATTTTCACTGCGTTATTTGACTGGAAAATACAATTTTGTCCAAATCTTGTTCTGAGAGAATGAGAAGCTCACATCATTAAAGGAATTCTTCATTGGTTAGATGATAATAAAGTCAACAACTACAGCAAATGTTTAATTTATTTAAACAGAGTTGTCAAAATTTCTCATCATGTCACTGATCTCCGAGACAAATGTACTCAGCTGCAGAATGTTTCTGCAACACAGCATAAATTGGGACATTTCTACAATAACAGCCCGAAAGTTCCGATAATCTTGTTTTTAATTACACTTCTCTCTAGTATTTGTTTTAACATGTTCCACTGCCACAGATTCAATTAATCAGTAAACTGATCAACTTAAGATAACACTGAACAGAATACTGCCCCAACAGCCAATTCACTGGTGTTGGTTAAACAGTTCAATGTTTGGTAAACAAGAACGATGTGTATTCCAAACAGGAAATTTAGATTTTAAATCTTAAAAGTGGGCCTGTGGAAGGAAATCTGATGGTGTATGTATATTATCTTACTCAACTAATAGGAAAAGGTAAAAAGATTAATGGTCATCACCTTCAGGCATTCAGCCCTCACATCAGTCAAGTCTGACAATTCATATAGACACAAACTTCTTACTGCATAGATGACATAACAGCTTATTTAGCGATTTAACAACAGATTTTCTTAGGAATTATTAATTGCTGGGCTAATTGTACTGAGCATTGACAGATCTATTGCTTTTCAGTATTTTCTAACCAAACTGCTCAGAGATCTTGTTCCACACGTCTGGAGCAGCTAGGACTTAAACTCATTGCTTTTATACTGGTGCTCACCATGCCAACAAGTCTTGTTGATCCACAGGATGGTGGGGTTGACAGAATAGAGGTCAGATTGCACACTGCAAAGGCTGGAAGCTTGCTGATGCAATACAAACAAAAAACACAAATCTAAAGCAATTAGGATGGAAGACTATTGAAATGATAATGTTAAAAAAAAATCAACACCAGGTGTAGTCCAACAGGCTTAATTGGAAGCACTAGCTTTTGGAGCACCGCTCCTTCATCAGGTGGTTGTGAATGGACATGCAATGAGAAATTTGGGAATTGAAAAAATATGAGATACCAAGAGTGTAAATAGGTAAAGAATGGAAAATAACATAGCTGGGAAGGTGTGGAAAATAGGAAGAAAACTGCCTTTGACTTTAAACAGTTCAATTTTCTCTCTCATTGGAGCTTCCATTGTTAGGTAGCCTAAAGCTTCTGAGGGTGGGGAGGGGTAAAGGGTTGGTATTTGGAATGGGGAATAACTCTTTGGACACACAGCTGGTACAGGGTCTGCATCCCTAATGTATGAGTACTTCTAGCACTTTGTTTTTATTTATGATCCTTCACCAGTCTATGATGTCCATTGTTTCAAAGAAGCTGCAGAGTTAATCTCAAAGAATGTTATATTAACGTGCTAGTAAATTATATTGATCTTCGCATACTCCTAAGTAATTGTGCAGTGTAAAATAATAATTACAGAATGTATAGCTGTGTATTTAAGGCAGTTCATAGCATTATACCATAGGTTAAAATCACTTAAATTTGTAGATTATTATTGCAAACTCTACATTTAGGTCCCTAAATATAGTTATGGCAGTCTTAAGATAAACTTCAGTCACAACAACAAAGAATAATAGTTGTCTAAATTAAACCCATCTCTCACTCAGAAAAATCAATTAAGAAAACCAGCCTGGGAAATGTATCCTTTTGAAATGTTTGAGAATCACAGTAAACTGAAGAAAAACACAGTTCTGAGAATTCAAGGAACATTGATTATGTGCTGCACACAAAACAAAAAAATTGGCTTGATATCCCAAGGCAAGTAGCTGTCATCTTGAGAGGATTGCTTACTAACAGCAAAAGCAGGTTTCATAAAATTGATCTTAACTGGGATTTTGTGTTCCAAACACCTAGAACTCTCCCTCTATTACTTTAGAAAATTACAGAAATGTATTAACAGATCAGGCAGCACTCCATAAAGAGAAAAGACTGGTTAATATTTCAGCTTGTGATGAAGAGCTACAATTCAAAGATTAAACCGAAATCTGGTATGGATCATCTTAACGCTAACACGTTACTGATCCACTTACTGCCTAGATAGTAACGTTCCTCTGGAAAACTGGGCAGTCTAGAGATTCTTGCTAGAGTACAGGTTAAAATGATGCACACAGATATGCGGCAGGAGGTTCTGGGAATGTCTTAAAAGGAGGTCAGGCAGACGGTGTCTGTGGCGTTAAGGCCCAAAAATGTCTTGGGCAACTTCAGTGCTATTCATCCTTGCACCCCTACAAAGGGAAGCAATAAACTTGCTGATGGACCTGGATTCCCTGTAAGCCTACAAAGATGCAAGTGTAAGTCACAGTAGCTTCTCCATTCAGGCCTGTTGGGTCCTGATGACATCATTAATGTCAGAAATGTATACGGAAGGAGGATTTGAGAGTCAGGGTGGGTTCCTCACCTTACACCATAAACACACAAGGCGGTGAGCTCCTGACAGTTACAGAATGGGCAAGTAAACTTAAGCAGTTGAGTTTTCCAACTTTCTACAGGAGGTAGCATGTGGCTCAGTGGTTAGCACTGCTACCTCATAGCGCCAGGTACCTGGGTTTGATTCCAGCCTCGGACGACTGGCTGTGTGGAGTTTGCACATTCTCTCCATGTCTGCATGGGTTCCCTCTGGTTTCCTCCCACAGTCCAAAGACGTGCATATTAGGTGGATTGGTCATGCTAAATTGCCCAGTGTCCAAGGATGTGCAGGCTAGCTATGGGAAATGCAGGATTATGGGGATAGTGGGTCTGGGTGGGATGCTCTTCAGATGGTTGGTGTGGACTCGATGGGCCAAATGGCCTGTTTCTACACTGTAGGGATTCTGTGATTCTAAGGTAGGATATGTTTTCCACTAACAATGCTGTCCAACTGGATGTATTGTGTTAAATCCTCGTCAGTGGCATGTTCACTGACCATGTCTTGTTAAACTAAAGAAAAATATTCTCATTGTTAAAATTTTCAGATATTTTTGATTCTGCCTTCATTACTCAACAGAAACACCATACCCGTCATCTCACTACAAGCATGAAGACTGTGCTCTCCTGTACAGGCATCTGAAAGCACAGTATTAATGCCTGAACACGTAATGGTGCAGAATTCTGATGATGATTTCCCACACAACTTTGTTCCCTCCCCCATTCCCACCTGGCTTGAAGGCAGTAAGATGAACTTAAATTTCGACAGCTGCTAACAGCCTTCATTCAAGTGGCTGCTGTGAAAGTTCAGATTGTTGATATCAACCCCTCTGCAGCCAGGATACTGATGGGAAATATCAAACTAAGCCTAATTATGACATAGTATTTCAGTGTTCACAAATCTAGTAAACTGAGGTTCACAATGCAATTAGAAAAGCAAAGCAGGCAAGAAGCTATATTTAACTGACTTGCATGGGAGATGACTAGCAACGGTAGGACATCTACAAAGCACGGGTTTTAAGAATGGATTTCTGTGTGCCGATCTTCTACTGACATTCATATAGGAATTTCCCAGCAAGCAGTTCTGGATAGTTACCATAATCTTTCTACATGCCCTAGTCACATTGAGGTCTGTTCATCTAGCTAGTGCAGCAAAGTTAGCACAGAAAGAGAGCACTCTTTTTTTTTTGGATCCTCTCAAATCATAGAGGCATAGAGTCAGATGTACAGGACTGAAACAGACCCTTTGGTCCAGTTCATCCATGCTGACCAGATATCCCAGACTAATCTAGTTTCATTTGCAAGTACTTGACCCACATCCCTCTAAACCCTTCCTATTCATTTACCCATCCAGATGCCTTTTAAAAATGTTGCAATTGTACCAGCATCATAAATTACATTTCTGTATTCCACCACTGGGGAAACCAGTATTCTTTTTCTTATGAATGATCATTTCCACACGATTTGTTTAATACCCCTTATATATTTTGCATCAATAAGCAAAATTGTTCTTGATGTTAAAAAAAAGCGTACGAGTTCAGGAAGAGAAGTTAAACAAGAACTGCTCTGAGGTTCTTGGGCAGAACCTTGAGAGATTAGTCAGTGTCTTGTGTGCTATTTGAAAACATGTCAAGGCACCGATGACGACTCTTAGAAAAGGCTACCACATCGTCTGCCCATTAGGCACTTGAGGAGGACAGTGGGCGGCCTTTGTCTGGATCTAGGTTAATTAGGTCCCTGGAGCAGAAGGCCCACCGCAACAACTGTTGCTGGCTAGCCACAGGTAAACAGATCCTATGCTCAGCAATGCCACATTGAAGGCTATGGCTGCTGCTGCTGAGATTGCAAACCCTAACACCAAGGAGTCGAGAGTGTGGTGCTGGAAAAGAACAGCAGGTCAGGCAGATTCAGAGGACCATGAGAATCGACATTTCGGGCATAAACTCCTAATCGGGGATGAGCATTCCTGATGAAGGGAAATGTCGATTCTCCTGCTCCTCGATGCTGCCTGGCCTGCTGTGCTTTTCCAGCACCACACTCTCTACTCTGATCTCCAGCATCTGCAGTCCTCACTTTCTCCTCAGACCAAGGACACAAGCCAAAATGTAACTCTAAACTCAACCCATTCTCACACAACCAAAAGCTGACAAGTACCTCGCACTCTTTAATCCAAGACAGACATTTGTGGACAGGCCCATGTGCAGCTGAGTTAATCCCAGCAGCAAGCTTGAGACCCTTAAGTGATTGAAGCTCTTGCGTCGTAACTTAATAATTAGCCGCAAGGTGAGACAGTAAGTCAACCTTTTCAGCCCACATTTAATTCAGGAGGCAGAATGATGCTAGAGATTGAATTTGTCATCTCTGTGGCGATCTAAATGCCATTTCCAACTTCATCTCCTCTAGGAATATAAGATTCCATCTCTGAGCATCATCAGGAACATGTATCTGTGCCACACAAGCATGTATATTTATCCACATTATTCAAAATATACAATCTCCAAACCTACCTTCATACAGTTGTGCATACTGAGGGAACCCAGCAGCTCTCAACCAGTCACATGCTTCCTTGGCTTCAATCTCTGAAAAATAAAAAAAAAAGAGACAAAAACCTGTTTAATATTCAGGCAGAGCTCTACATTTAACTGCATCTTGCTCAAAAGAAATATGCATCAGACTCCACTGTTGTCAGGTTAAGCAAAGTGGCTCTCAATAAATAAAGCTCTTTCAATGAATCTGATCAATGTGAATAAAATACCAAAATGTGTGTCAAGATCTCTTCAAATGGTTTTTGTCCATTTGGATGAGAGGGAAACTAACTCAAAACATACAATTAGGTTTCTGAAAGAATGAAGGATCTATTTCCATGCTGTACATCCCTCTGACTCTAAGGAGCAAAGTTCCCCTTCCTTTTACATCTCAACCACCTTGCAAACCAATATAAGCTCTATAATACTGTGCAAGGCTGTGGATAAAGAGAAAATAGTCACGGCATAGATAACCAGACAGTGTCAGGGGTTCAAGCAGGTTTATTAAAAAATGATCCGTTCCATTTAGAGGGTGTGCTTGTGTTGCTCATATCAATGACATCACACAGTATAAAGATCAATAGCAGTTGGTGTGGTAAACACCATTTCATCAGGTAATTAATCCGTCTGGAGGGAAGCACCCTCTTTTGTTCATGTTTTACCATCTGATGGTTATAAATAACTATGAAATGAAATGCAAGAAATTCCTAGTTTTCAAAAGTCATACACAATTGCAGTGTTAGCATGTTTTTTTCAATTGTAGAAAGGTTATTGCAATAATACCCTTCACTGCTACTTGCCCATTTTCTGTGATTGGATCTTAAGTCAGGAGCTGGAATTTGCAGCAAGTCAACCTGACCTCTGGGATGAATTTTGCCCCTTCCCCCAACTCCCAGCATATTTGAACAGTTGCTGAGGATTGACACATTCAATAAAATTAGTGACCAGTCCACCACCTTCCTGTCCATTTATTGTTGGGTTGCCAAATGTGTTAGGCAACCTGCCAGCCCTTCAGCTATGGAGTCCCTTAGAAAGCCAAGAGTGAGGAGGGAGGTGGTGTCACTGGTTTAGTAATCCAGAACCTCAACAATGTACTTGGGACATGGATTCAAAGCCACTTTGGCAACAGTTAATTTTTTGATTCAATAAAAAGCTAGTGTCATGGCAACCACATAACTAATGTCAATTTTCTTAAAAATCCACCTGGTTTAATACTTTGGAGAAGAAAATCTGGCCCGGCCTACTGAGTCACTCTGGATGCATGACAATGTGGATAACTCTCCATTGCCCTATGGCCTGCTGGAGCTCTGCAATGGGTTTGGGGTGGCGGGGGTGGAGTGGGGATTGGTGGTCTAAACCACATCAGGTGCACCCCACCTAATCGGCCCCCCACTTAAAATCTTTGCTGGATGTACATTTTACTCAATGAACTAAACGTGGTTCCCAGTACATTATCAATGCAGAATGGAGAGATTTCTGGTTGCGTGGTGCCAACAAGAATTATGTTGGCATGGATAGAAGATTACTAATGAACAGGAAGTAGACTGTAGGTGTAAACAAATGTCTTCAAGTTGGCAAAATATACAAGTGCCCCATGGTCAGTGCTGGGAATTTAACTTCTCATAATTCATAAAAATAAAAAGGATGCCAAACTTGATGACACAAAAATAGATAGGAATGTAAGTTGTGAAGAGGACACAAGGAGGTCACAAAAATATTGATCATTTAGTTAGGCAACTTGATAGAAGTCTATAAAATAATGGGAGATATAGATAGAATTAATGGTCATTGTCTTTTCCCAGGATGGAGGATTTCAAGACTAAGGGATACATTTTTAAAGGTGAGAGTAGAGAGATGTAAGACAAACGTAAGAGGCAAAGGTTTTACACAGAGGGGGGTTCGTGTGTGGAATGAACTTCCTCAAAGTGGAGGATGTGGCTACAATTACAATGTTTAAAAAGACATTTGGATAAATACAGGAAAAGGAAAGATTTGGATGGATAAGGTCCAGGAGCAGGCAGGTGGGACTAGTGTAGTTTGGGATTATGTTCGGCATGGGAGGGTCTGTTTCCATGCTCTGCCTCTAAGTGACAGGGCGAAGATTTGACAAATGGTGTATGATGTACAAAAACGTGAAGCTGTCTATTTTTGCAAGAAGAATACACAAACAGCATAGCATCACAGTCTCAAATAGTGAGAGATTGTAGAGCTCAGATGCAGCAAGATTTGGGTTTCTCCGTGGAAGAATCACAAAAAAGGTTAGTATGCAGGTACAGAAAGTAATTAGGAAAGCCAAGTGGAATATAACTTATCATTGGGGAATTTGAATACAAATAAAAGGAGGTTATACGTTAATATAGGCACTGGTGAGACCTATTCATGCAAATTATAACACATGACTGGGGCAGGTGGGGCTTGGACTCTGGGACTGACCCAAAGGTAGAAATGCTACTACTGTGCTACAAGAACCAGTTTTAAAATTTCTAATACCATTCTATTATGATACTTATACAATAGTTTTGCAATATGATCAGATCTATAAGATATGATGTGTAAGACTGATAAAAGAATTCTTAGGTGACCAGTTCCATTAAAAGTTGGCAACTGCCTTCTTTTCTGAAGTAGCATTATCATCATCTTCCTGAATTTGCCTTTTTGAAAGTAATATCCTTGGTGAAAAGATAAGCACGTCTTCATAAAGAGTGACCTGTATAGTTACAGCAATAACAATTCGATTGTCAATCAAGTCAGAATTTAGACGACAAATTAGGCAGACTGTACTTTATATTCAGTGGGGTGCATGACCTTTCTCATCTATACTGATCTTCTGAATCAGAAAGACTGTCTGTTTTAGGCACCAGGTGCATACAATAGCTTTCAGGTGACCTCATAAGCTGTGTCTATCTTCACACATTTTAATTAATCTTGCTTGTACCCTAAAGGGGGGGAATAAAATGTCAAGTACCATAGTACTGAAAGACTTACAATCACTAGCATGGTAGTGATTCTGTAGCAACTATTCCTGGATTTCAATAGACTGAAAAAAAATGTATTGGTTACATGAACAATGTAACAACAGTCCAACACACACAAAAAAAATCTCTTGATAGAAAGCAAATCTTTTCAGCATTCTTAAAAAAGGTATCGGAGGCATACCACTACATACCTTCCAGAAATTTCTTTCTAAGTAAGCATTTCATGGTATTTTCAAAGCTTTAATATATTGTTTTTTCAAAGAATTGGATGCGATATTTGCAGTCCTATTTCTTCATGATAACCATTAAAAAGCCATTGATTAGGATATTTTAGATCAAGGAATGCAAATACACACAGAGACTTGCAAACAGTGCTTTAATCAGAATGTGAAACAGACTTTTTTTTAAAAAAAAACATATCACAATCAAAATAGAACTGGCATTATTATTCAGAAAATAACAGTCAACACTAACTACCAGAGTAATGTGGATAATGATTTAATTCGGCTGCACTCTAATTTTATTTCCTTGACAACAATAATAAAAATTTGCCATGAGGAGCAATCACAACAAAATGATGGATGAAGATGTTAAAATCCAATGAATGAAATCCTTGGCATGAGTCCATATCAGCCACACACAGCGTTGGAGACACTGATGTGACTTCTAAAAATAAACTCATTCAATATCTGGCTGGCGGGCTAGCTATGGACAATAAAAACGGTATCTCTGTGTGGAAAATATTCAAGTTGCAGCCAATTATAAGGAAATGCAGAGGGAATCGCCAATCTTTTGTAGCAGGGTCAGGGATGATAGAAAGATGATGATATAATGTCAGTGCAGTTGCCCACTGTAGAGATCCCAACTTCATTTAACTACTGTTCTCAAATATATAATTGGAAAGTATGACACGACTCGTAGAGGCTGACATCTACGTCATTCTGAAGGAATGGGTTCAATTTAGGATCGTTCACTCCAATTTATTTGATAATCCCAACTATAGCTTCATTGTTATTATCTGCTATATGAATTTGATTAAAATCAGTCACCTGCACCCCAGAAGAAGCCTTTCAGCCTATCGAATCTATGCTTACCTACCTACACATACAACTTTCCAGCACTTGGTTCATTGCCTTGAACATAGTGACATTTTAGGTGCTCATCCACACATACTTTTTTAAAAATCTGTTGTGAAGCAATGTCTGCCAGAAAGGATACTAGACTACTAAAACAATAAACTTCAGATTATCAACTAGGGATTTTTTTCACTAGTCCTGAAAAAGTGTGTTATCCTGGACTCAAAACATTACTTCTTTCTCCATGGATGCTGCTGAGTTTTCAAACAGCATTTTCTATATTTATTAGAAATCTTTTACCATTTGTTAAAATAGATCACAATAAGGAAATGCACTAAACTAAAATACTGCAATTGATTTTGCTTTGGTTAACAGATACAGCTGTCACAATGCCATTGTAAAGTTCCAAAAGAAAGACATTCATTCACACAAGTGTGAGAATAAGCCTTCAGACAGATCTACAAACACACAGAAGCATTTGCAGACAGACCTGCACCTTAGGGCTTGGATTAGAGCCCAAGAGAAATGCAACCTATCATCCAAAAAAGTAACTTTTACAGTGACAATGACTGAATTGTTGTCTACTTGCGTTCACAATAACCCAAAATGAATAAATATGAAATTCTTTGCAATGAACCAGCATGTACAGGTTTTGACACCAGATAGTCATGACTGCTTTGAAAATTCCCTGCAATACGTCAGCCTCTGTACAATAACATTTTCGTGAGGTGGGTGGGTGTGTATGGCCTCCCACCTTGTTATGCATAACCTGTAGGCCTTTCTATTCAGAAGAGTGCCTGAAAAAGCAGCTCACTTTACCCTAAAGTGAGGTAATTTTGCAGGAAACTGGGGGCACTGGAGACCATTAACTTGTTCAGTTAAGTTGGTTCCTTTTACTATAAATATCATTTTTATTGACTATACTGATTTCCTGATCTCCTATATGGTGGTTCTCAAGTAATGCCTCTCAAGCTATCGACATACTACATGAATATTTTCACTGAACTGGCAGAGTGTGCTTTGGCCTGCCGTAACTCAAAAAATCTGCAAGGTAACAGAATCATAGCTTTGCTGAAATTTGGTCTTTTTTGCTATGGTCCCAATTTAAAGAGAAAGCAGAAAAAAAACTCAAGCTCAGATATTGCTTAATGACACTGCACTGATGAATAGAATGCTTGAAGCGATGATTAACACAGTGCACCATCTGTCTGGTATTTAAATAAGTCCTGAAGTCCATTAATCATGATTCTGAACTGAAGTGAGCCCTGCACCAACATTTCAGGATATCTAAAAATGGTATTAGCTATGTGAGAATGTTTAACTTGCTTCCATTGAAGTGTACAACCAAATAAAGGTATAAATCATACGATATTTTCATGAAGGCTATTCGTTTCTGAAAATGTATTATTGGCTTTAAGATTGATTCCGATAAACTTAAGTTTGCATTAAACATTTCTTAAGATTCTTATTTTCAGTGAGAGAAACGGAGTAGCTACAGAGTCCTTTGTGCAGATGTGGTCTATAATTGGTGATCAGGAGGTCTGTACTAAGATGGAGAAAGTGAAAACTGCAGGTGCTGGAGAATCAGTCAAAAAGTGTGGCACTGGAAAAGCACAGCAGGTTAGGCAGCATCTGAAGAGCAGGAGAGTTGATGTTTCGAACAGAAGCCCTTCATCAGGAATATTGTGACCACAGATCTTGTGGTAACCGCTACAAAAGTGGTCTGACAAAACAGAGTGCGAAAAACTCCAGTGGCTCAGTGGTTAGCACTGTTGCCTTACAGCACCAGGGTTCCAGGTTCAATTCCAGCCTTGGGCGACTGTATGTTGAGTTTGTACCTTTCGTGTTTGTGTGATTTCCTCCGGTTTCCTCCCACAGTCCAAAAATGTGTAGGTTATGCTCAATTGCCTATTGTCATCATTAGAATTCCTACAGTGTAGGACCAGGCCATTTGGCCCAACAAGTCCACACTGATCCTCCGAATCATATCCCACCCAGACCCATTCTCCTACCCCTATTTGTCTACATATCCCCTGACCGCTGCATCCAGTTTATAATGCCCCTTGAACACTACAGGCAATTTAACATGGCCAATTCATCTAAACTGCACAGCATTGGACAGTGGGAGGAAACTCACACAGACACAGAATGTGCAAACTCCACACAGATTGGAATCGTCAATGCGGGGTCAATGAAAATGGTGGCTGCAAAGAAGCTTTTCATGTCGTCAGTTTACTTTCTTTCCCTCCCCGAACTGCAGAGGTAAGTCAGATAACAGTTCACCTTCCTCGGTAAACTGGTGCTTCTGGCATGTGACTCTCAACAAATGAAGATATGGGACTGTAGGGAGAGCTGTTTCAACGCTTTTGCACGTCTGCACCTACGGTTTCTCTTTAAATTGACGTTTAACATCCAATAGACGCAAACTGTCAAAAAAAGTGTCAAAAACAAACACGTTTTGACCTACAGAAAGCAAAAAGAACCACATTATCCTAACGACATCTCCAAACCGATACCACTGAGCACAAATAAGAAATAAATGTTTTGTAAGATTACAGTTCGCAATGTTATTTGTCTCCTCCCCATACAAATACACTCCCACCTTATGGTTCAAGTTGGTCAATCATCCAGTGAACAAACTACCACAAAAAGCCCGCCTAGTGACACATGTACAAACTGGAGCGAAACCGCGCCTGACATTTTGTCGGAAAACTTCCTATTTCTTTAGAAGCTACTTTAGGCGTGAACAATGCCACTGTCAAAATATAAATCTTAATGGAATCATAAGAAAATAAATTGGTCGTAAAACGAGCAAATGACTTACTTGGCAGAATCATGATATAGCCGTGTTCCTTAGGCATTAAATAGTTTTAAATCAGACCAATTTGGCTACAATTTCCGCTGTTCACTTCGTTCTAATGTCAAACTCGTTAAATGACAGCACGGAATCGATACAGGCATCTGCCTCTATTATCCGATACACCGAAGTTTTCCGATCTAGACAGAGGTGCTACCTTGCGAACTGAACAAAGTGAGCCTTACGATCCATCAGAGTAAAAAGTTCCCTCAGAACAACACAGCTTTTCACTACTTCCTTGTCAACCAGATTGAAAGTACACACATACCAGGAAATCCAACCCCTTGATTGGAATGGGCTAATCCCTGGAATCAGATTGAATTGGGTGGGGCTTCCCAGGCACTGCTGCGACATGTCAGCGCAGAGAGAGAGAGAGAGAAAAATGCCGAAGGCTGCATCGGTTAAACAAACCAAAAAGAGCAGGCAGAGAAATCGGAGTCTCTCTTTAATTGGAATTTTGTAAGGTGACTGGAAGGTTTTTTTCCCCCTTCGTTCCCACAACTTTGTGCTGTGCTCGTTATACTTTTAACTTTGCATATACGCACTGTTCGTCATTCCTGCAATTCCAGAGACAGCACTGTAAATGTTTACTTCAGACTGTGGTTAGCTATGATAATCCTTTGTGGTGTACTTTTATGCAGTTTATAGCGACACTTGCGTCAGAAACAGGTTTGCAAAGCACATTTTAAAAAACACGTTTTTGATGAATATGATACAATGCATTTTAAAATACTTGTTTAAGAACGCAAGCTTACTATCAAAGTTACAGACTTGCATTTTTTTTTCACCAGGTGGAACTTTACATCGCCTGATCAAAAATCAACAAGTGAGCATCATTAAACTGCCGTTGTCATTTCTTAGCTAGGACCACACAAAAATGGACAGGTCTATACCACAAGCCAAGCTACAGTCAAATCTGATCGGTGATCTGGCATCCGAGTGACATTCTCATCATTGTATTCCTGGGCACCTGAAACGGTTTTGCATCAAATATATTTTAAAAAGTGCCAGTATAACTAAACCTTCGTGCCACATTAAACCAAACTACCCAAAAGGGAGAATTTCTCAGTTGCTGATCTGCTGTAAAAGCCAACAGGTGGTAGGTTAATCAATACTTCATTCTCTAACTCAAGAGTCCTAGAATCAGAGTCACACAGCATAGAAACTGCCCCTCGGCTCAACCTGCCTATGCTGACCAGGTTTCCTAAACTGTACTGGATTCATTTGCCTGTGTTTGGCCCATATCCCTCTAAACCCTTCCGATCCATCTTCCTGAAATTGGTTCCATACACAGAGGTAAAAACAATGACTGCAGATGCTGGAAAGCAAATACTGGATTCGTGGTGCTGGAAGAGCACAGCAGTTCAGGCAGCATCCAACGAGCAGCGAAAATCGACGTTTCGGGCAAAAGCCCTGATGAAGGGCTTTTGCCCGAAATGGCGATTTCGCTGCTTGTTGGATGCTGCCTGAACTGCTGTGCTCTTCCAGCACCACTAATCCAGTGGTTCCATACACACACCACCCTCTGAAAATGCTACCCCCATCAGGTCCCTTTTAAGTCTTTCCTCTCTCACCTTAAAGAGATGTCCTCTAGTTTTGGACTCCCCCCTATCCTGAAGGGAAAATCTTGGCTATTCACCCTATCTATGCCCCTCGTGATTTTATAAACTTCCAGGAGGGAAAATAAGTTCCATCCTATCCAGCCTCTCCTTATAACCCAAACCTTCTGGAGTCGGTGACATCCATGTTAATCATCTTTGTACCCCTTTCAGTTTAACAACATCCCTCCTAAATCAGGGTGAGCAGAACTGTACACAGCACTCCAAATGTGGCCCCACCAACATCCAGTGCAGCTGCAACATGACAACCCAACTCCTGTACTCAATGCTCTAACCAACAATGGACCCAGCACCAATTCTTGCAGCACACCATTGGTCACAGGCCTCCAATCTGAACAATCCCTTACTACCACCCTCTGTCTCCTATCAAGTGAATTTTGCATCCAATTTACCAACTCTCCCTGGATCCCATGTAACCTAACCTCAATAATCAGGCTACCATGTGGTGCCTTGTTGAAAGCCTTGCTAATGTCAGTGTCTACCACTCTGTCCTAATTTATCTTCTTGGTCACCTCTTCAAAGAGCTCAAAATCAAATAGAGATGTTAATAGTGGTGTTTTCTCGGTTTAATAAAGAGGGGAATAAAGAGTTAGACAGACACGTAGAGACACAGAAACAACAAAGGGGAGGTGATGGTCTAGAGGTATTATCGCTGGACAGTTCATCCTGAGGTTCAGGTAATGTTCTGGGGTTCCAGGTTCAAAATCTCAACACAGCATATGATGGAATTTGAATTCAACAAAAAAAAAATCTGAAATTAAGGGTCTAATGAGGACCATGAATCCATTGTCAGAAAAACCCATCTGGTTTGCTAATCTCCTTCAGGGAAGGAAACTGCCATCCTTACCTGCTCTGGCCTGCACGTGACTCCACTACACACAGTAACGTGGTTGACTCTCAACTGCCCTCTGGGCAATTAGGAATGGACAATAAATGCTGGCCTAGCCAGTGACGCCCTCAACCCATGAATGCATTAAAGAAAGAAAGAGGGAGTTAGAGACAGATAAAGTGAGAGATAGTGAGATAGACAGTTAATGGGTGAAGTAATCTCAGTCTGTGATGCGGTATTCTTACTAAAATGATATGCTTCCATTTCATTGAAACATTGTTTCGACAAAAGAAAATGTTTTTGGGAACTAGTTCTGGCATTCCCATGACTAATGGTCATCTTCTCAATTAAACAGAAAAAAACCCACGATTAACATCTGTTATTTCCTGAAAACTATTACTTTTGACACAACAGAGCAGCTTTACAGGGTAGTTGTACTTATAGTTTTAACAAACAGCAGCAACAAAAAAAAAACCAGCTGCTGATTAATGAAGGGGTTGAGAGCAAAGTCACCTTCCAGCCCCTTACCCATAATCACAAAGCAGCTGTTTCTCCAATTTTACCTTTAACAGACACAAAAATGCAAAAATTCTTAGAAGAATTATATTTAAAGATTTTAAAAATTTCAGCTATTGTACAGCTTTAGAGATCGAATTGCTACCTCCAAGAGAGGGCAAGAATTGAATTAAATGACATTAATTACAATGAAATACCCAGTTATTATTTCAGTTCCTGCCAAAATGAAACAAAAAAAACACAGCATTTCAAGATGAAGCAGGTTTGATGCTCCCACAAGAGAATTTTACCCCTGACTCTATTGAATACTGGTCATTCACAAGATGACAGTGTCACTGGCTAGGCCAGCATTTATTGCCCCATCGGAGTAGAACCAACCACATTGCTGTTGGTCTGGAGTCATGTGTCATACCTAGACCAGGTAAGGATAGCAGTTTCCTTCCCTAAAAAAAGGACATTAGTGAACCAGATGGGTTTTTCTGACAATTAGCATGAACAGTTGTTTCAGTCAGTTAGCTTGAAGGATTTTGGAAGGGAGCAGGGATGGCAATTAAAAATTCAGGGATAAGCTGTTTTATCATTTTGTGTTTGTAGTTTTATATCAAGACATATCAACCTAGTTGGCCAGCAGGGTACTGTAACAAAAACAAAAAAAAATCAAAGAGCGAACAGAAACTCCTATTTTGCCTGAAGAACGGTGAACAAAATGGCTTTTCTAACAGTTGTAGTCAACTATAAAAGGTCTATTACTTCTTTGTTTGTCAGCCTCTAATGAAGGACTTTTTAAAAAATTCTTTCATGGGGTGTAGAAATATCAGCATTTGTCACCCATCCATAAACTGCTCTTGAAGACAGTTGGAGACAACTACATTGCTGTAGGTCTGAAGTCATATATAGGCTATACCAGTAAGGAGTCATACAGATGCACAGCACAGAAACGGACCCAGCTGGTCCATGCCAACCAGGTATCATGAAATCAATCTAGCCTCATTTGCCAGCCCTTGGCCCATATCCCTCTAAACCCTTTCTTGTAAGGACAGCAGATTTCTTTCGCCAAGAGATATTAGCAAACCAGATAGGTTTTTACATCAAATCAGTAAGGTGTTTCATGGTCATCATTACTGAGACAAGCTTTGAATTGCAGATTTTATGAACTGAATTTAAATTCCAATGACTACATGATTTGAACCTGTATTCCCCAAAGGTTTAGCCTGGGTTTTTGGATTACTGATAAGGTAACATTACCCTTCCATCCTCTCTGCTGGAGAAATTAGACCGGTATGAATTAACACACTCCCTCAGCAAATGCTCATTTAGCAATAAAACACCAGCATTTCTTTGCATCATGAATCTTTTCCTTTTGTCACCATCTTTGGCTCAATGCGAGCTAGGAAGAGAGTAAACGTGAGCCACACTCAGATGACCGAGTTAGATGGGAAGAGGTTAAGCTTAGCTAAACAAAGTTGGCTTTTATTCATTAGCATTTAGAAGAATGAAAGGTGATCTCATTGAAACATACAAGATTCTGAGGGGGCACAACAGGACAGATGTTAAGAGATTGCTTCCACTTGTGGGAGAAATCTTGAAATGGGACAGTTACAGACTAAGGGGCCATTCATTTAAAAGTAAAATTCGTCTACTAGAAGATAGTGAATATCTGGTGTTCTATATGCCAGAGAATTGGGAATACTAGATCACTGAAACCAATTAAGAGATGACAGATTTTTGAAAAATCAGGGAGCTGATGGACTGTGCCAAATTGGCATGAGAGGGGAGTTGAAGCCTGGGCCAGACCAGCCTTGGAATTGTTGAGGCAGGTCAGGCTCAAGGGGGTCAAATGGCCTCCTCCCGCACCTATTTGATGTGCTCTTTGAAACAGCTGTCGAGCTCTGGGAGTAAAGTTGACATCACAGAAGACAAAAGGAATAACTTTACTATAACAGTGCAAATAAAAAATACCCAGGTAAGAGGGAAAAGGAGACTTGACCTTCAAAACGAGGGTCACTGCATGGCAAGTAGTCTCCACAAAGCATGGCTTAGTTTTATAATCTGAAGTATGTAACAGCCCTACATTTGTTTTGTAGGGTTATTTTGAGCTTTAACTTTGAAGTAACAATAATGAATGTGGAGTCACACAAGTTTCTTTTAGTTAAAGGAATTTGACGGATTTAAGAATAATTAGTTGTTTCAGGTGGGTCATTTGCAATCTTATTAAGTTGCTAGGACGTCATTCTACATTACTGATAATGTGATGGCAATGGAGTATTTGGTATGCTTATTCAAAGTAAAGATAGAAGTTAATAGATCAATAGATTGCTACAAAAGGGATGATCTTACAAAGCAATTGGCATTCAAAGAATCAGGAGATAGTAGAAAGTGATGCCATTAAGGTAACCATTACTTTTAAAGAAACCAATTAGGAATTGGATATCACTCTTTAGCCAATTGGAGATTGATCATGTGCTGTCCATGCCAATAGCAGTTCAGGGTATTTCTAATCACACACAGGTGGTAGTAGCACACAAGAGTTAATAAGTGGCAATTCTTAATTGATTGATGAACAAGAAAGGATGACCTCTAGACAACAGAAGAAAAGAAGAGACGTGTCGAGCCAACCAGTGCTGTGAGCTGATGTCTCAAAGGGAACTGCCCAAAAATTACAGTTTTCATCGAGTATTATTTCTTAGTGAGTTTTGAGAAGATTTGTAGCTCAGGTCGAGGTTCCGATAACTGTTGGATAAATGTAAATTCTGTAAAATATGTGGCAAAGAAAATATGCTTGAACCTGAAATGGATCTTGAAGGGCTTTTGCCAAAAACGTCAATTTTCCTGCTCGTTGGATGCTGCCTGGCCTGCTGTGCTTTTCCAGCACCACTAATCTGGACTCTTGGAACTAATTAGGACAAGTGGCCTAATGTGTCAAATCACATCTACAACTGTAATCAATTAAGGTCAGACAACTAAATTTAAAGCGAAACCTAAAATCCTACAGGAGCACACCGTATACTTCAGATGTCCATGACAAGTGGGCACTATTAGCCAATAAATATTAGAATTTGAACTGTTTCCTTTAAATTAAATTTTTTATTTTATAGTGCCTTTCAAAGGGCTGCCAGTTTGAATTTTTGTTTAATTTGTTTTATTTCAACAGAATAGAAGGGAGAACTGGTGGCAGCAATCTACCCCAACTACCCCAAGTCCAATACCATAAAAATAACTATTCCTCAAACATAAAATTCTTACAAGTTTGTTTCCTTATTAGTTTATTTTGCTAAGAAAATGAATGTAATCTTAGCATTCACTGCAACAATCTAGATAAGATAATGTCCCTGTTGAATTATCCCTGGCTGACCTACCTAGAACAATGACAATTATCTTTTTACAGTGATTTTGCAACCATTGACAGCAATTTTGCAGTTAAGGCAACAAAGTGAACACAGCTTTGAACAAAACTGACTGTCAAATTTTGCATTAAACAGTACAGTAAATAGTCTGCAGCGCATTCCAATTAAGTCGTGACTTAATTCACTGAAACTTAACAATTAGAATCAATCCTAGGCAGCCATTAGTCCAATGGCACTGTGTTTGCCTTGTCATCACCTATAGTCCTTGGCAGACTGTGCACTGCATAGGATTCTGTAAAATGTTGAAGGGTTGAGATTCAGCATTGATTGTTGAGCAAAAACTCAGATTAATGCAGCTCTTGGGGAGGGAGAGAGAGACAGACAGACATGAGACAGAGGGTACAAATTTTATTTCTCTGGGTGTAGCAAGATGATGAAATAAATGGGCAAGTTGGCACTGCCCCCTTCTCACCACTTTATCAATTAAGTTTGGGGAAGATGTTCCATTGGGGATGTTCTTGACTTGACAACAATTAAGGCCCTTAAACAGTGAGTTAACAGCCACCTCCCCGATTACATACCCAGATGGGGAAGCAACTACTTTTCTCACCAGTCCGAAAGGTTA
Organism: Chiloscyllium punctatum; assembly: GCF_047496795.1. Classification (NCBI taxonomy): domain Eukaryota; kingdom Metazoa; phylum Chordata; class Chondrichthyes; order Orectolobiformes; family Hemiscylliidae; genus Chiloscyllium; species Chiloscyllium punctatum. The sequence goes on along the minus strand of NC_092747.1, from coordinate 35,678,651 downwards.
GTAGGGTGTCTTGCATGCCAAGTTTTTATTTGGTTGAGGGGTTGGTTGCTTCCATTTCCCAATTTGTAAGTAATTAGATGCACAGATGGGGTAAGGAATGGCCTTTGAGACACTTCACCTTTGCTGTTGCTTCTGACCCTTTTCTCCTCATGATCCTATCTATTGGTTCAGTTGACAAAAAAAAACTATATTTCCTTCACTTTGGGTGAAGCATGTAAAAAGTCCTTTTTCTCTCCCCAGAAATTTTAAATTCCATTAATAAATAATACTTTTGACAGGAAAAAATAAAGTCACATCTTTGCACCTCTGATATTCCAGTGACTTCAGACTGAACAAATGCAGGGTTGTGGTAAAATTCCTTCCTAGTGCCTACCAGGTACCATGGTAAACAGTAATAACATGGCTACTGCAAGTTGAAGTACCATGTGTACATGCACAAAAGCTTACTTGTCCTTTTCAAGCTGTACTGGGGTGACCAATGTAAATTAGGTTCCTTCCAGGAAGTGGAAGATGTCTATACACATCCACTACCTAGTCCTCAGCTTAAAGTGACATAAGAAGTAAACAGGGATATAATCATGTCAGATGCACATTTAATTGGGATAGAGCACCAAGAATGGCAAAACAGCACAATTGTAAGTTTGTGCACCGAAAAACAACACTGCATCTAAACCATCAGCAAACAGACTCACTAAAAGTTTGACCTGGAACACAGAATCCCACTATAAATTTGTACCAGTGGCCAGGTTGAGGCAAACACAGCATCATGAAAGTCAGTTGTGCACACACAGATGGCTCTAGGCATTTTCTTGAATGCTTTAGGAGCAGACACCCTGTATTTGAAATACTACATAAAAACATGGGACATCTTTTTCAACGATATTTTCACAAAACTGTTATAGATCATGTTGCATAACTGTTCTGTCCTATTAAACTTAATGAAAGGACTTAGCATCTTTCAGCTTTTAAAACTTGCCTTTAGGAATGTAAAATGTCCTTTTTCTCTCCCCAGAAATTTTAAATTCCATTAATAAATAATACTTTTGACAGGAAAAAATAAAGTCACATCTTTGCACCTCTGACATTCTAGTGACTTCAGACTGAACAAATGCAGGGTTGTGGTAAAATTCCTTCCCAGCGCCTACCAGGTACCATGGTAAACAGTTCATGGCTGCCCTCACGTAATTCTCATAGCTGACTCTCCTTGCAAGCCATTACAACCAAGGTTTCGTCTTAAGTGCCAGGAGACTTAAAATACTTGAGACTGTCATAGAGTATCCTAGCAACCACACCAAAGAAGTAAGGAAGGGGAAATTAAGGTTTTTCTTGGGTTCCCTTACTTGGAAAGAAAAAAAAATGAGCAGAGTTTGATCATGTTCCATAGTCCGTTCCTTTTGTGTAGTACTACAAAAGTTAAAGTTTGTGCACACACAGCAAATTCACAATATTGTTTATATTGTTAATAGTTACAATGTTGGAATTTTACTCTTGACTTGTTGCCATGTAGCACGATTGCCATAACACACGTGAAATTTTTTCACATCACAGTTGTCTTTTCAACTTTCCTTCTTCAGCAGTTGCAAAAAGGATTCCCAGTTAGTGGAGTACTACAAAAGACTAAGTACAGAGAAGAATCTTTAATCTGGCACCTCGAGCAATTATTTTTGAAACTTTCCCATATCGGAGATTAGTATTGGCCTATCTTATACTGTCATTCTTGGAAATTTAAAAATCACAACACCAGGTTATAATTTAACAGGTGTGTTTATAAGTACAAGCTTTCGGAGCACTGCTCCTTCGTTGGGTAGTTACCTGATGAAGGAACAACCCTCCGAAAGCTTGTGCTTCCAAATAAGCCTGTTGAACTATAACCTGGTGCTGTGAGATTTTTAACTTTGTCCATCCCAGTCCAATACCAGTACCTCCACATCATTCTTAGGAATGACATGCAAACAATTAAGAATTTGATTGGCCTTTATATCTTTCCTATTAGCTGAACCTATTCCAAACAAATAATCTTGGCAGTGATCAAATGCTTGGGATTGGTGGTTGTGGGAGTGGTGATTAAGGATAGGAGGAGGAGTGAGGAGCCTATGGCTGGGGAGGAAGAGGATAGGAAAGAAAAAGCACTGGAATTTTTGGCAGAATATGCAAATTCCTTACAAGAGTGTTGGACATCAGATCCTTCCATGTGCATTATGCAGCAGCAAAGCAAGAATTCCACATGGTTTCAATTACCTGCAACATGGCTATTTTACAGTTAACAATGGCATTTAACTGGTTCCTTTAGCATTGAAAAACACCAAGACACACACACACACACAGAAGAAAGTCAAACAGTATTCCAGACTGAGCCAAAGGCATTCAAAATAAAAACTCGATCAAAAAGAGGTATCTTAAAAGGAGTAAAAGGGAAATGGAGATGCAGTGAGGTTTAAGATGATCTTAGAGACAGCTGAAAGCATGTTCAAAATAATGGGGCAAAATTACTGCTTGACACACAAGAGGCCAAAAAGGTAAATGAATGCAGAGTTTTTGAAGGTTTGTAGAGATGTTTTTGGATCTAGTCCAACTGTAGATCTGCAAAATCTAACCGAGTAACTTCAGTGTATATGTATCCTACACACACACACACACACATACTTCAATATATACGGTGAAAATTTAGTGAGTGCAGCTTAGAGGTCAATTTCCCAGAGGAAAGCGGTGTTTCAAACCACACAAATACTGGAAAATCTAGACAGCCATGGATAATTATTTTGACTTAATTTCCTGCATGGATTCCTTGTTTCATTTATTGTGGTGAGACCCAAATGATTCATCTTTCGTTTGGGGAGATAGACTCAGTGAAGTGGAAACTGTTCTGCTAATGAGTCCAGGCTCTTTTCTGGGAAGCAAACCAAAGTGCCTCTCTCAATACTGTAGAGATTTTTCCTTGTTACATAGTTAGAGACATGAACGGTGAAGGATGCTATTAAAACATAATATAAATCTCCTGTATTTAACACCTTAAACCCTGTGAAGCTGGTGATATCTCCAGCAAAAATTGATTTATTCATAATCTCATCAATACAGTTTTCTTTCCAATGTGATTTTTTGGATAAAGTACTGTGGAAACATACTGAATTGGTGCACTTCAACCAGCAAAAGGCATCTTCTTATTTCTCCAAACCAAAAAAATGTCTGAGAAAAAAAATGGAATAAAACAGGGTAGATGCAGCCAAGATGTTTCCCTGGCCTGGGGAGTCTGGAGCCAGGTGGCATAATATTTTATTAAAAAATTGCTGCAAATCTTCACAATTCTATAACCCAGAGGACTTGGAAATTCAGTCCTTGATCATATTTCACGTAGACATTAATGATTACCCATGGGATAGTGTGGGTAAAAGGAATTGAAAATTTCAATCATCCATGGTCATAGAGTCAAACAGCATGGACACAGTCCCTGCAGTCCAACTGGTCCACGCTGGCCATGTTCCCAAATCAAGCTAATCCCACTTCACTGAGTTTGGCCCATATCCCTCCAAACCTTCCCTATTCATATACTTATCGAAAGGTCATTTAAATGTTGTAACTGTACCTGCATCCACCACTTCCTCTAGCAGTTCATTCCACATCCAAACCACTGTATAAAAAAAGTTGTCCCTCAGTTCTTTAAATTTTTCTCCTCACATTAAAATTACACATTAAAAGAACTCCCCACAAGAGGGAAAATACTCTTGACATTCACACTATGTGCCTAAATAAGGTCATCTCAACCTCCTATGCTCTAGTGAAAAAAGTCCCATCCTATCTTTATTACTCAAACCTTCCATTCCTAGCAACATCCTGACACAGCTTTCTGAACCCTCTCAAATTTAGTAAATATCCTTCCTATAGCAAGGTGTCCAGAACTGCACACGGTACTCAGAAGTTGCCTCACCAATGTCCTATACAACCTTAACATGACATCTCAACTCCGATACCCACATATTAAATGGGTATAGCAAGATCAACTAGCAACAAAAGCAACAAAACACCCGTGTTCCAAAAAAAAATCTTAAATGATCGAAAACATTTTAGTTAAAAAAAATCACATAACACCAGGTTATAGTCCAACAGGTTTATTTGGAAGCACTAGCTTTCGGAGCACTGCTCCTTCAACAGGGGGTTGTGGCACCTGATGCCACACCTGAAGCACAACCATCTGATGAAGGAGCAGCGCTCTGAAAGCTAGTGCTTCCAAATATAGTCCAACAGGTTTAATCTGGTGTTGTGATTTTAACTTTGTCCACCCCAGTCCAACTCCAAAACCATTAAAACATTTAAATCAGGAAGCCAAACCACTTATAATAGCATTTTATTTTCAGGAAAGTATATTCATGAGGAAAAAATAAATCACAAAGTATAAAACAAGACTGCTCAATGTCAGAAAAGGACTGTGTTTACACGTAGTATGCCAAAAATGACCAAGTGTAGAATTAATTCTATGATTCGTCATGGTAGTCTCAGCTAGGTCAGCATGGCATGGATAGAAAGTATTCCTCTGACCAGAAGGTGGAGAGAAGAACCAGAATGTAACAGTCAAATTTGCTCTGCCAAGCTCACAGTTGAGACAAGAACAGCACTGATGCTTCACGGAGGTCAACATGAAGAGAGAGCGAGACAAGTAAAATTCAAATATTAAATGTCAGAAATATAACCACACAATTTAGCCTTTAATTCCTGCACCAAAGACACCTCTTTCTTGCAATTGCCAGACGGATATAAATCAATAACTAGAGAAGGTCACTATATAATAAAATGACCACACTTCTACCATTGTAGAAGTTTTTAAATCCTCAAACAAATTAATGGCTTTACACAGAGATAATTATTGCTTAAGCTTTGACTGCACAAAGCATTGCTAATGAAGGGCTTCACTGGCACCATTATTGATCAGAATATAAGGCACCATTATTGATCAGAATATAAAGCACAATGTCACATAACCAATTCAAGGAGCAACTAAATTTTCCAAAGGATTGGGGGGAATAAAAAAAAAATGCTTATTCATGGTCTGCTGCCAAATTTCTTGACTATGAGCAAAGCTTTACTAATTGCATGCACCTCATCCATAGGTGCAGTGATACCCCATGACTCAGCCTGCCCAAATAAGCCTCATAATAATTAGCTCACTATGGAGATTCATTTTCTTCTATGCTCCTGCACTTTGATACAGGAATTAGCTGGTTATCCTTTGTAATCCTGCCTCTTCACATTTTATTGGATATTTTTAAAATACATCTATTCATGACATAGTATGACAGTTATGTTGGGAGAAAGTGAGGACTACACATGCTGGAGATCAGAATCAAAAAATGTGGTGCTGGAAAAGCACAGCCAGTCAAGCAGCATCTGAGGAGCAGGAAAGTCGACATTTCAAGCATAAGCTCTTCATTAGCTGTTCAACAGGAATGAATGAAGAGCTTGTGCTAGAAACATCGACTCTCCTGCTCCTCGGATGCTGCCTTACGGCTGTGCTTTTCCAGCACCACACTTTGACATGTTATTGGATCGAGTCAGCCCAGCTTAGTCAAGGAGATGTCACACCTAACAAATCAATTAGGATATGTTGATGAGTTATGAGCAAGTTAAACAAAGGAGAACCAGTGGATGTGATCTATTTGGATTTCTAGAAGGCGGTTGACAAGGTACTGCATAGGAGGCTGCAAAATAAGACAAGGGTCCATGGTGTTACAGGGCATGTGTCTGGCATAGATAGAGGATTGGCTGACTGGCAGAGGGGAGTGTTGGGATAAAGCAGTCTTTTTCAGGATGACAACTTGTGATTTATGGAGTTTCACAGGGGTCAGCGTCAGGGCCACAACCATCCACATCATACATTAATTATTTGGACGAAGAAATAGTGGGCATTTTTACTAAGTTTTCAGATAACAAATATAGGTAGGGGGGCAGATAATGTCGAGGAAGTGGGGTTACTGCAGAAGGATTTGGACAGTTTGGGAGAGTGGGCAAAGAAGTGGTAGATGAAATACTATGAGAGAAAAAGTGCAGAGATTATGCACTTTGGTCAGAATAATCTGTTCCAAGATGGTGGCAGAGCAGGACTCCTCAGCCTGAGGTCATCTGCTCAGATCTTTCCTTTTCATGTTTTACTTGAAGATAACATGATCTCCCAACCCTTTTTATTTCTACTTTTTCTAAAATTCTTTTCCCCCCAAGGATTTGTACTTAAGAATATGTACCTAAGTATATTTTTGCCCAAGATGGCAACGTAAGTGGCAACTTGCAAATGTTTCACTGTACTTGTGATTATGTGCCAAAAAAGCTAATTTTAATTCCATTAATAGAGATGTAGACTATTTTTTAAATGGTAAAAGGTTTAGGAAATCTGAAGGACAAAGTGATATAGAAGTACTCATTCAGGATTCTCTTAAGGTTAACATGCAGGTTTAATTAGCAGTTGGGAAGGCAAATACAAATGTTAGCTTCCATTTCAAGAGGGCTACAATACAAAAGTAGGGATATACTGCTGAGGCTATGTAAGGCTCTGGTCAGACACTATTTGGAAGATTGCGAGTGGTTTTGGGCCCTGCATCTATGGTAGAATATGCTTGTGTTGGAAGTGGTCCAGAGGAAGTTTACAAGAATGATTCTGGCAATGAAGGGCTTGTCATAAGAGGAACATTTGAGGACTCTGGGTCTGTATTTGGACTTCAAGGATGAGGGAGTATCGCATTGGAACTTACAGAATACAGAGAGGACTGGATAGAGTGGATGTGGAGAAGATGTTTCCTCTGGTAGGAGAAGCTAGGACCCAAGGGCATAGCCTCAGAGTGAAAGGACTGAGACAAGTGTTTTTTCAGCCAGAGAGAGTGATGAAGCTGTGAAACTCCTTGCCAAAATAGGTTGTGGAGGCCAAATCACTGAGAATCTTTAAGGCAGTGATAGATAGTTCTTGATTAGTAAGGAGATCAGGGGATAGGTGGAGAAAGCAGGAGGACGGGGTTGAGAAACATATCAGCCACGATGGAATGGCAGAGTAGACACTGTGGGCTGAATGGCCTATTTCTGTGCCCATATTGTATAGTCTTAAGATACATCTGGAGCTGATGAAACTTGAACTTGGTCCTCCTGGCTCAGAAGTTGTGACACTCACTGCACCACAATAACTTTTCCTCTTAATAATCCTTAATTCATTTACTCTGTTCAGTTGACAGCCCTCAGGAAATAGTGTACAAGTGAGGAATGCATTTGTTTAGCTTGCTATCAATGCTAGTCCACTTTTTCCTTATTTGTAACCAGCTATGAAGGATCCAGTTGACTGGATTGATCAGTCTGGCAGATGGAGCCTACATTTGCACTGGGGAATGGCACTTTACCCGAAATACTTTTGTGATTTTCATCTAGAAACACCGAACTCTATAGCATCAAAAGAAGCCCACATACATTTCTTGTTCCTGTAAGAAATATCAACCCATTTTGCTGCTCCTGATACACTGTTCTTTTTTTCAAACTCTCCAGCCAGGTGTGTAAACCTGTGCTTTGTTAATAGCCTATTAAAGTCAGGACACCCATTGCAAAATCTTACCCAATTTTCCTCACTACCCTCATTCATCCATCCATAGTATTAAAACCAAAAAGGTCAGCAAAGCTGCTTTTTCCAATAGGTTCTTCAAACTGGGGTTTATAAGTCAATAGAATATTTTGATCAGATGAAAAATTCAGACCCAATCTGCCTAGTTAGGTAGAGACACTGGGAGATGCAGCAGCCAAATGCAACTGTTACTACACTTCAAAAAGGATTTAAAAATGTGTGTGTGCAAGTGAAATTCTCCTATTGGGCAAAACACATGGCACAAAGTTACCGATAGCAGTCAAAGAATATATTCACTGGTTTGGCTTTTTTGTCTCCCCCCCCCCCCCAAAAAAAATACATTTGTATTGGGAATATCTGGAATATGATCTAACATTATATTAAGCTAAATTAAACAGTTCTGTTTTAATGGCTACCAAATACTCATACGTATTTATCACAAAAAAGTAATGTAGAAGCTTTCAGAATGTAGTAGATAACATTTCTTCCCTTGGCTCACATACATAGTTTGCAAAACTAGTTGCGACAAACTTGTCCTGGAGCTCAAAGTCTAACATTTTAGCTTTGTTGGTTAATAATAGACGATCAAGCTGTCGATCGGTACCATTGACCTGCCACACACTGTACTTAGTTTGCAAAATCATGCAGTAAAATCCAAAAGTCAGAAATTATCTGAAGTGAAATATTAAAACCCACCTTTCCTCCATTTTAGAATCCATGTTCTCTAATAATGATCTATTGTGAATCTTCATAACAATGGTAACACCACCACCTGTAAGTTCCCATCAACCCACACACCATTCAGACTTGGAATAATCATCACCATTCCTTCAGTGATGTTAGGTCAAATTCCTAGAATTCTCTTGCTAACAGAATTGTGGGTTCCTTACTCCAAGGGCTACAATGCTTCAAGAAAGTGGTTCATCAACTCATTTAGAAATGGGCTAAATACTGGCTGAGACAGCAACATCCAGATGCCATGAATAAATTAATGAAACAGAAACATTACAAATCTGCCTCTGTGCATTTAGTTAAAAATCTCACAACACCAGGTTATCGTCCAACAGATTTGTTTGGAAGCACCATCTTTTGCAGCACTGCTCCTTCATCAGGTAGCTTTGGAAGAGGATCATAAGACAGAATTTATAGCAAAAGATCAAAGAGTCATGCAGCTGAAATGATTCATTGAACAAATAGAGATTCCTGTTAAGTCTTCCATCTTTTAGAAGAGGTTGTAGGTTTCAGTTCATTAATATGTCTGAGCTTAGATGCCAATTTTTTAATGTAAAACCTTAAGTTATCTTGACAATGTGACTTAAAAGTAGGTCTGGGGTTTACATATTAATGAACGGAAACCTATAACCTATTCGAAAAAAAGAAAGAAAGACTTAACAGCAATCGAGGTGCATTCAATATATCATTTCAGTTGCATGACACTGGAATCGTTTGCTATAAATCCTATGTCTTATGATCCTCTTCCAAAGCTATCTGATGAAGGAGCATTGCTCTGAAAGCTAGTGCTTTCAAATTGGCCTGTTGGCCTATAACCTGGTGTTGTGCGATTTTTAACTTTGTCCATCCCAGTCCAAAACCATTAACTTGACATCTCTGTATTTAGCCAGGGAATCTAGATCAAAGTAATTCAGCACAGATCAGACATTGAACCCAGGATCTCCTTGCTGTATTTGGCTTACTCTGTGACTCAACAGTGAATTTAACAACAGAACTGACTATGGACCCATTCACTGCTTCAGTTCGTTAAGATATAAAGTCAAAGGAAGCTCAGATCATTAGACCAGACCCATTATGTTTTGACCGGCCTAAGCCAAGCCAAAATATAGACTGATTGAAGAGGTGGCAGGCATGAATGTGAGTCAGTAGATGGCCTCAGTTTTCATATAGAGGATCCCTTTAGTCCTATTTCCAAGTAAGGCACGTTAAAAAAAACACAAACAAACAATCAACTAGCCAATTTCTTCTGTAGCCTTCAACTGTCTCCTTCAGTACCATTAGCTTGATAAAACTGGTTGGCCTTACTGCACTGTTGAATTCGTCTTAAATTTCTGGAATTCTGTAAATGAGTGCTGGAAACTTATTTCAACAAATTATGCAAAATTTTCCCAGAATTGGAAATTTTCTGCTTTGGATGACAGCACTCCTGGCAAAGCCAGCATTTATTGGCCATCTTTAATTATTTTCATAAGGTGATGGTGAGCCATCTGCTTGAACCAGTGCAATCTTTCAAATTGGAGGGACACAGCATGCAGTCAGGTTAAGGGTTCCAGAATTCTGGGACAGCAATATAGCTATTAATCAGGTGGTGTATGGCTTTGAAAGGAACATGCAGTTGGTCGTATTCCCAAACCTCTGCTGCCTTTGTCCTTTCTGGTGTTAAGAGTTTGTAGATTTGGACTAAGCCATTGAACAGATATATTACTATCACTATTGTTAGTGATGGAGGGATTTTACATTTAAGGTATTGAATGATCAATTAGGCTGCCTTGCCTCAGACGATATCAAGCTTCTTGCACATGAGTGGAGAGTATTCTATCACACACCTGACTTGTGCCTTGTAGATGGTAGATAGGCTTTGAGGAGCAAAGTGGTTAGTTACTTGCTGCAGCGCATGGATAATGTTTGCATATGTGTAAACTCAGAGGAGGACAAGCTCCAGATCATCGTCAGCACCTTTACAGAGGCCTCACCCTCAACATCCACAAGATGAACATCCTCAATAAACCTGGCCCAGCATTGTAGAGCAAACACCTGGTCACAGGGAGGCCTGAGAGAATGCTGGTCACTTCCAATACCTTGGGAATATCCTGTTGACCAAAGCAGATATTGATGAAGAGATTCAACATTTCCTTAGGTGGCTGAAGGCTGTGCTAGCACACTGAAGGCAAAGGGTCTTCGAGGAAAACATCATCAGATCTGACACCAAGATCACAGTTTACAGAGCTGTAATAGCTCCTGCCCTCTTATGTGGTTCAGAGACATTTTCTACAGCAGACACCTCAAGGCTCTGGAGCAATACCACCAAAACACTGCCTACACAAGATCCTGCAAATTCACTGGAAAGATAGATGTGCCAACATCCCCAGCATCAAGGCACTGACCACCCTTGATTGGCTGCAATGGGCTGGACATGCCATCTGCATGACTGACATGAGACTCCCCAAGTAGGCTCCCTGCTCCGAAATAGCAGTGCTTCAAGGCCTCACTAGCAAAGTGCAGCATTCCCATCAATGCCTGGAAATCACTGGCCAGAGACTGTCCAAAACGGAGAAGCAGCATCTGGGAAGGCATCAGGCACCTTGAGTCTTGCCATTGGTAAAAAGCTGAAGCTAGGCAAAACGACGCAAGAAGCATACTGCCACATCAACACCCCACCCACCCCTTTCCCATGACCACCTTCTGCCCCAAGTGTGGCAGAGCTGCAGAAGCCGAGATTGTGCAGCCACCTATGGACTCCTCCTGAGAGTGGACTTATCATACTTGTCTGTGAGGGACCGCCAATTACGTCGTCCATTCCCAATCTCTAACCTGCTCTTATAGTTACGGTATTTCTATGGGTTAGTTCAGTTCAATTTCCAATGTAATCCAGTCAAATGTTGAGACAGCGCTCCCTTTGAAATGGATATGTAGGAGAGTCAGAATGTACCAATCTAAGTAAAAATCATTTTTAAAAACAAAGTACAATTCATGCCATTCTCTATAGAAGGAAAGCTGTGTGTTCTATTTATAATAATAGCACTTAAGTAGTTAAACATTCAGTGAATTCGCAAATTTTTTTAAATCCCTCTGCAATTAAACAAAGGAAAAAAGAGGGGAGCCAGTCTACCCCTTCTCAATCAATTACAATACTATGATCAATCAAATCCAAGCAATCAGGTAGATACGGAAATACTCTTAAAAGTCACCGAGATATTACAATTAATTTGAATCAAAACAATAATCCAATAAGATTTTCATGTTGCAACAATGTTCCAAAAAATGGGGGGTAATTTTGTAATACTGCATACCTAAACAATACACAAAATTAAACTTCAAGAACTCCTGCAAGATACTCAACTGATTTTTTTTTAAAAAAAAGGGACTGGCCTAAAAGTTCAACTCAGCCAGACATTGGATAAAAGTGTTTTCTCAAAGGCGGAAATGATTGTCCAGATATATTAAAATGCCATTTTTATTTAATGAAACATTTACCCTATGTTCTCAAAGCAGGTCATTTAATTTGGCAGACAGTTAATAATTATCCACATTATGCCTATGGTCTGGCTATTTCTCTTCCTCACCTTTGCAGGCCATAAACCAGTAATTCAACTAAATGAGCATTCACTGGGGTCAAGGGATTCCCAAAGCAATCTCTGATCTGAGCAAAATAGGTCACAGTACCTAAAGCATAGTCGATAAGTGGTCAATCTGATTAGTTAGTGGGAATCTTTTCCTGCCTTAATGCCAGGTACCAGTGGAAATTTTACTAGTGTTTGACCTTGTAAGCTGCGTGATTTTAACGAATTAATTTTTTTTTTTAGTTCTTCTGCAAACACGTGGGATCGATCGATCTTGGCACATACGAAGTTGCACATGTTTTGTGGTAAATGAGTTTGTTCTAATCAGGAGAATGTGCATATTTAGATCGGGGGGAAAAAGACAACAACTTTTGTTAAGCATGTTGCTGGGTTTCCTCAAGCATCAGACAATGGCCCTCTCCAAGAATTGAAGCTAAACCTATCCTGCAAAATTGTACCAGCCACCACCACTAATACATGATAACTATTCAAAAGGAATGGTGGAAGGTTTATCTCTTGAATGCCTGATGTTAAAATTTGGCTCCCCAATTAAAACAGAATTTCAGACTCTGGTAATGCTACAGTTGCTCCAGTGATGAACTTCTGCTGTCACTATTAAAGTTCGACCAACTTCCACCATTTAATCTGTTATACAAAAATGCAGTTGTGTTAAATAACAATGTGTTTGGTTTTATCTCCTTAATCTCAGGAGATCATTTTCTAGTACACAATGCAAAGCACTCAAAAATGAATTGACTCAAGCAGCTTGTTCACCTGACCACATTTATTTAATAGACATGTCAAGGACAGTGGGATTGGTTAGCTCAGTTGGCTGGATGGCAATATATAGAGTGATGCCAACAGCGCAGAATCAATTCGCACACCGGATAAAGTTACCATGAAAGACTCTCCCTCTTAACCCTTCCCCTGTGGCATGGTGACTCTCAGGTATTCACTTTCTAATGAGAGATCAACCTCTGGTCTGGTAGAACTATCTTTTTTCAAAGGTAAAGTCACCAGTCTTCTTATAAATGAAGAGTGTCAGATGATCAGCCAGGGAGCTTTGAACAATGCAAACAGTCCAACTGGCACCACTACTCTTGTCATGTGAAATGCTAATTAGAAAAAAAAAGGTGTAACACAGTCAATATAATAAAAGAAAGAAAACAAAGTTTGAAGCCTAAAAACTGCAATTTATCAATCATCACCACATTGTTCAGATAAATTATACACAAGCAGCTGTGGTATGGGAAGACTATTAATAATGATCTTCAAGGAGATAAAGCATACTGTGAGAATTATCTATGCAGTTCCCTCTTGGCTACAGCAGGGAAATCCAGGCACATTTTCTTGAATCAGCTATTTCCGGAGACTGAGGAAACCCTCTCAGAGATGGTACGGCTTTAGAAATTTAAGTGGAGCCTGCAACATGGCCTTTACTGCCAAAGAAAGGGGTTGAGAACAATGCTGGAAACTCTCCATTCCATTTACTGATCCAACTAGTGAACTGGGGTGTTGTGTGAATTGTGTTACAAAGATTTGCATGTTCTGGAAACTTCTCCATAATCCTGGAACTGTATCATGATATTACTGCAACTGCATCAAGCAGGAGATCTGAAATAGATATCTTCAAACCCCAGACTATAGTCAAGCAAGATTGCATGCAAGTCTCCACGTTACATTTTACATTTTTAAAAAAATATATTCACTCGGGGGATGCAAGTGTCACTGGCTGGGCCAGTATTTAACGCCCATCCCTTGTTGCCCTTGAGGTGGTGTCAGTGGTTAAATTATACCTGACAGTAGCTATTCGCTTCGAAGCTGTCTGGTGTCAGTAAACACCAACCAGTTGGAAAACTCCAAATCTAGTTGCCTCTTTAGCAAAACTAAAAACTGACCATAGAAATACATTATGACCAGCTTATGCCCATCCTGCGTCAGATTTGTGAGCCAGTCTTGATCTCTTCAATTCTGCATTCAAAAAACTGCTTTTCCTTGAGGGAAAAGAAACGTATCAATCCACATCTGGCCAGCCAAATATTGTAGCTCCTATATTTTGTCAGGGATACTCTGCAAATGTTGGGTACTTCCCATAACTTGGTAACACTCTCTCGCTCTCTCTCTCTCTCTCTCTCTCTCTCTCTCTCTCAAAAGACCACCATTAATAAGGAGATCCAACAGCAGATCAATTGTACCAGCTCAGCCTATTCTAAATGGCAGCAATGAATGCTTGGCAAAGATTTCTGCAAGTTAATAAAACTCCTTGCATTGCTGAAAAGATGTTTTTTGTTCTGTCTCCAATTTACAAAATATACCAAAAATGAAGGGAAAACAAAATTTCTACTGTACTGAGGAGTGTATTGACTGTTTGACCTGTGGACTTTTAATAGTGGAGATGTTGATGGAAGCTAGTTAATTATGACCAACAGCTAATCATTAAGGTTTAAATTTAGAACAAGACATCTTGACTCTGATTGATCAAGGCATTGTGTTTAGAAATGAACCAGCAAATGGCTATCACCTATCTTGCTTACTCCAAGCATAATATATATAAAATATAGCTTCCAGTACGCACAAGTGTGCTGTACTGTGAACCCAACTAATAATTTTAAATAGATTGTTTGTATAATTCTCTGCACATTTAGGATTGTGTAGCAAAATTTTCATTTGCCAAATCTTATCTAACGTTGAACACTATAGTGAGTTTTACATTTATAGGCTGGTTGGTTAGTCAGTAGCTTAGATGTTGCGCGCAGCCATTGTGATTTGCTGTTTGATACGATTTGCCTGTCTTTGCAATCTATGACTTTATACTGTGCATCACACTGGCACTGAAATTTATATCTCACATCATTCACTTGTTTGGTAGACAGTGCTTCGTTTCGGCTTGACCTAATGTATGTGCAGTTGTCACCACACTTCTGTACTGGTGAGACTTCAGTGAGAAATGTCATCAGGAGCATAAGAATAGCAGAAATGTTCTTTCTAAACACCTCTGCTACATCCTCTGGATTCACTTGGAGGACTGTCAAAGGAATGTCCTTCTTGAATCCATTTCCACAAAAGGAGCATTCAGGCAAATGCTTGCAAAACAAATTGCAAAAGGCCTGGACAGTCACTGGATGGCAGAAAGCCATCATCCACGCCAGGTGTAGTTTTCTTAAGTCTCAAATGGTCAGTGATCCAGGGAGAAAAAGCTTTAGTGCCACAGTGAAGCTCTCTTTGAAGTAAGTCCGTTTTGATATTCAGTATCTGGGAACAGCTTGCTACCAAAAGTTCTGAATATCAACATGTCCAGCAAGCTGCATCAAGTTTGAAACACATCTTGATGATGAGACAGGGTGATGGCAGAAGAAAGAAGTAAACCTATCCTGATGTCACTATCTTGTGGGATATCCTGTCTTGCATGCCAATAATGCGCAGGTCAAGAATCTGCCTGTTCACCAACAGAAAACTCATGACAGAAACTCAATTATAATTGGTATCATCTTTGACTTTAAGAGCAACAGACATACAAGCACCAGATGAAGAAATCAGCAAGCATTTAAATATAGTTGGACGCAGAAACTTTATTCAGCTATCATTTTCTACACTGGCTGAAGTTACCACGAAGGGCAGTCTTTCTCAACCTCTCCCCACGCATGTGGCATGGTGACCCTCAGGTTAAACCACCACCGGTTCACTCTAATGAGAGAGCTGCTTATGGTGTAGTAGGACTAGGAGTTTATCTTTAACATTAAATACATTTTGAGCAGAAAAAGTTCAAAATTCCAACTTCCCAGCCACAAGGTACCTTTTAAATATTAAAATACAATATTTATTCAAACTCCCTCTGACCTAAACG
The DNA here is from genome assembly GCF_047496795.1 of Chiloscyllium punctatum. Classification (NCBI taxonomy): domain Eukaryota; kingdom Metazoa; phylum Chordata; class Chondrichthyes; order Orectolobiformes; family Hemiscylliidae; genus Chiloscyllium; species Chiloscyllium punctatum. The sequence continues at coordinate 35,662,936 of NC_092747.1, read as the reverse complement.
GTTTTCATTGGGGCTTGTAATTAAGCAACCTCAAATAAAATTCTATACCAGATTGTAGGATTCAATCCCAAGATTTTGATATTTGACGCCCAATGGTCTCCCTACTGCTGAAAACTCAGCAGTTAGAAGTGTGCAGACACAGCACCTTCTAAGCGGCTGTCATTTTAACCCCACAACCACACTATTCTTGGTGGGTGGGCAGTGTCAACATCAGGGCTAATTACAGTTTCAGGTTTGGAAATCTCAAGCCAATTCAAAATGGGTAAAACACGTATAATCATGTCAGGATGCAAGCTGTGGAATTTGTTTGTCATCATCCCTTAAGCTAAGATTTTGTTCAGATTTTGATGAAAATATATAAAGATGCAGCCAGTGGGTTCATTAGGCAGAAAAGGAACATGCCATCAAACCCAACTGCAGAAGAGGCATCAGTAACCTCTACAAACTAACAAAAGGAAGAACTGGGGAGACAATGATGGATTAGAAAACTATGATGTCACAGATGACTGCTGAAGACATTACAATGACCCAAACTGATGACACGTTGTCAAAGTTCCTGTTTTCTAATTGCACCTGATGTTACATCTGTAGTATTATTACCCTAAAACTCAGCCAAATTTACTATGCTACAATACATAACATCACAGCAACTTTTGCAGAAAAGGCCATTTTCATGCATTTCTGTAATTAAGTGGATTCAAAAGCTTCCCTTAAATAAGATCTTCTGGCTTTATCCAAAGATCATGCTTTCAAAAGAGCATATCCCAAGAGAGCTTGCATAACACAATTCATAAGGACACTGCTCAGACAATGGGGATGATAATTACTGCTTCATGTCTTTTTTTCTAATTGGGTCCAGAGATCTATAGCACAGAAAAAGGCCCAAGCCTATCAAGTCTACACCAGTCAATATGAATGGCCTAAATGCTGTAATATCATTTTCCAGCATTGGGCCCATAGTTTTATATGCCTTGACATGACCTCTAAGTAGGTAGAGTCATACAGCATGGAAACAAGTCCTGCAACGTACTGCATCTATGCCAACCAACAAACAAACTACACTAATCCCATATATCTGCACTTGGTCCATAGCCTAAGTCCTGACATTTTATGTGCTCATCCAGATGCCTCCTAAAATATTGTGGTTCTGTTCGCCGAGCTGGGAATTTGTGTTGCAGACGTTTCGTCCCCTGTCTAGGTGACATCCTCAGTGCTTGGGAGCCTCCTGTGAAGCCCTTCTGTGGTGTTTCCTCTGGCATTTATAGTGGTTTGAATCTGCCACTTCCGGTTGTCCGCTGCAGTGGCCGGTATATTGGGTCCAATATACCGGCCACTGCAGTGGACAGCTGGAACTGACAGCCAGAAGCGGCAGATTCAAACCACTATAAATGCCGGAGGAAACATCACAGAAGCGCTTCACAGGAGGCTCCCAAGCACTGAGGATGTCACCTAGACAGGGGGCGAAACGTCTGCAACACAAATTCCCAGCTCAGAGAACAGAACCACAACAACAAGCACCTGAGCTACAAATCTACTCACAAACTTTGCTTCATAAAATATTGAGTGCCTGCCTTCACCACCCTCTCAGACAGCATACTCCAGACTTCTTCTACACTCTGGGTGAAAACTCCCCCCCCCCCCCCCCCACACCTCAGACTTCCTTTAAGACTTCACTCCTCACCTTAAATTTATACCCTCTGGTCTTAGACATGCCTGCCATGGAGATTCTAACAATCTACTGTCTATGCCTTTCGATCAGATACTTCCTCAAGTTCCTCTGCTCCAAGAGAAACAAACCCAATCTGTCCAGTCTCTCCTCATAACTGACAATTTTCATCCCAGACAACATCTTGGTAAATCGCCTCTGTATCCTCTCCAGTGCAATCGTGACCTTCCTATAGTGTGGCAATTAGAACTGCACACAGTATTCCATCATGGCCTAAACAACATTTTATAAAAGTTGTAATAATATATCCTTCCTCCTATAATCTACACATTGGTTAATGACGGCAAACAACCCTTATATGTTCTTTGCCACTCTGTCTACCTGTACGGACACCTTCAGGGATCTATGGACTTGTATACCAAGGTCCCTTTGCTGCTCAGTACTCCCCAGGGACCGACCATTTATTGTGTATGTCCTTCCCCAATTGGACCCCCTAAAATGCATCATCTCACACTTATCAGGATTAATTCCATTAGCTATTGCCGTGTCCAATTTACCAGCTGAGACCATCCTCCTCATCAACCACACCACCAATGAGTCATCTGCACACATGTGCATTCTACATTCATACCTGAGTCACTAATGTACATAACAAACAGCAAGGGTCCTAACACATCCCTGTGGTACACCACTGGTCACAGGCTTCCAATAAAAATAAAATCCTCTACCATCACCATTTGCCTCCTGTTTGCAAGCCAATTTTGGATCCTGTCTGTCAACTTGCCTTGGATACCATGGGCTCTTACCTTTTGGACTAGCATTCCATGTGGGCCTTTATGAAGGCTTTACTGAAGTAAACCACAAGAAGATTTTTTAAAAAATATAAATTACAAATAGTTTCTGTTTCATGATCATTACTGAAGATAATCACCAACTGCCATGGTAGGATTTGATTCCCTGTTCCCAGAACCTTAACCTTAGAAACCCAGAAACTATTTCAGTAACATTATCTCTCCAACATCATCGCCTTTTAAACGTTGAGGATTTCTGCCTCTCCCATCCTTACAGGTGGGAGTTCCAGATTTCCACCACCCTCTGGGTGAAACATTTTGTTTCCTTACATCCCTATAAACATACTGATGCTTACCTTAAATCCCTCAAAAGAAAAAAATGTTTCTTGCTGTCTATCCTGTCTATGTCCCTCAATTTTATAATCTCAACATGTCCCCACAGTACGGAGGAAAACAACCCTAGGCTGTCCAATCTATCTTCATAACTAAAACTCTCTAGCCCAACACCTTGGTAGGTCTCCTCTCCAGTAAATCCCATCCCTCCGAATGTGGATTCCAGAACTGCATACAATACTCCAATTGCAGCCTAACCAATAATTTACACAGTTCCACACAACCTCCTTGTTCTTCAACTCAATACCTCAACTAATAAAAGGAAAGTATATCACATGCCTCCTTAACCACTGTATCTACCTTTGCCATACCTAAGAGCTCAGTGGACAACAACACCCAGGTCCCTTGGATTCTTGATGGTATCTAGGAACCTATTGTTCATAATATTTTCTACTGCCTGTTCGTCCTGCCCAAGTTGATCACATCATATTCATCAGAATTGAATTCCATCTGCCGCACTGATCAACCCTCCGACCAGCCTGCCTATATCCTCCTGAAATCTAAGGTTATCTTCCTGCCTATATATCACTTCATTAGTTTTCATATCATTTGAAAACTTAACCTTCCTACATTCACGTCTAATCTGTTTATATGCACCACAAACAGTAAGGCCCCAACACTGATCCTTGTGGAACTCTACTGGACACAGGCTTCAGTCACAAAAACACCCTTCGATCATCACCCTCGGCTTCCTGACATTCAATTCATTCTCATAGGCACTTACCTTCACTAAGTCTCCCATGCGGGGCCTTCTCAAAGGCATTGCTGTGGTCTAAGTGGACAATGTCAGATTCGTTGCCCTCATCTACATACTTGGTCACCTATTCAAAAAATTAAATCCAGTTGGTCTGACATGACATCCTCTTAACAAAACCACTCTCACTGTTCTTGATTAATCCCTGCCTTTTCAAGTGCAGATTAATCCAGTCCTTCAAAATTACTTCTAGTACTTGCCCATGACTGAGGCTGGTTTCTAGTTTCCTGGTTTATTCCTTTCTCCCTTCTTGAATAATACTACCACATTGGTTGTCCTGCAGTTCTCTGGCACCTTTCCTGTGGGCAGAGAGGAATTGAAAATTATTGCTAGTGCCCCTATTTCCTTCAAATTCACATCATTTGGCCCTGGAGATTTTGCTATTTGTAAATCTGCCAGTCCACTCAGGAACCTCTTCTGTCAATGCTAACTTAAGTATATCTTAGTTCTTCGCCCCAATTTCTATATCCACATCGTCCTTCCCTAGTGAACACCATCACAAAACTATTTCTTTGGAACCCTACTTCAATCTTCCAGCTCCATGCATGAATTACTGTTGTGGTTTTTAATGGGTTGTATCCTTTTCCTAATTATCCGTGTACCCTTACTGTACTTATGAAATAAAAATTTAGGATTGTCCTTTATCTTACCTGCCATTACCCTTTTACGTCCCTTTAAGTTTCCCCATGCACACTCCTCTGTCTTCCGACGGTTTTGAGCCCACAGTATCTGCCATAAGCCTTACTTTCTCTCTATCCAATCTATTGATAGCAAGGGTTCACTGGATTGGTCGGTCCTGCCCTTGTCAGAGCAGTGGGGCACATTGAAGGAGGAAATGGGGAGAATGTAGGCTAACATGTTCCAATAATGATACAGGTTTACTTAACAGCATTGCCCCCAGTCCAAATCATATCTGATCTTAAAGAAACAACCTTCCCAGTTTAGAACTTTGATTTCAGGCCCAAGCTTGTTCTTTTCGATAACAATTTTGAATCTAATGGAGTTACAACTGCTATATGAAAAATGATTGTCCATTAATACCACAACCATTTGCCTGGCTTCATTACCTAAAATTATATCCAGAACTGTCTGCTCTCAGAGGGCTGAAGGACTTAAAAACTCTCCTGGATGCATTTTATGGATTCCGATCACTAAAGCTTTCACATTATGACTGCCCACTTAATGCTGGTGAAGTTGAAATCCCCCGCTATCACTAGCCTATTACCTCGGTTCTTCGGTTTCTCCTGGATAGGTGGCGATTCCTCCTTTTTGTTTTTCAAGTTTAACAATTTGGCTTCACTTGAGGAGCCCGAGATGTCATCCCTACTGACTGCTGTAGTTGATTCACTTAAAATTATGTCACCTCCTCCTCTTATACTTCTTTCCCTGTCTTGCCTGATAACCCTGTATCCTTGAATATTGAGCTGCCAATTCCACCCCTCTCTCAACCAAGTCTCAGTAACAGCAATGACATCATGTCCCCATGACATGTTTTAATTTGGACCCTCAATTCATCTGCCTTGTTCATCAGACTCCTTGCATGAAAGTAAATATCACTCCACCTTGTCATGCTCCCATGTGCCTTAACTGGCCTATAATATCTATGCCTTCCTGATTAACTTGCTGTCTAACTTTGGCTGTGTATCTCACCTGCTGAACCTTCTCTCAGGATCCCATTACTCCCAGCCAATTTAGTTCAAACCCTTCACAATAGCACTTGCAAACCTGCTGCAAGGAGGCTGGTCCCATTGTGATTCAGGTGCCTTGTATAGGTCTTACCATTCCCAAAAGCAGTCCCAACGTCCCAAAAATCTAAAACCGTCTTTTCTGCACCACCTCTCTGGCCATGTATTTATGTGGAGTAACTTCCCATTTCTATACTCACTAGCATGGAGATCACTACATTTTGGATAGTGTTTTTTTTAAATTTAGTTTATGGCTCCCTAAATTCTGATTTGAGTTTTGATTTGATTTATTGTAGGTCCATATACCTATGTACAGTGAAAGGTTTTGTGAGCAGTACAGTTCAGCCTTAGTAAACAAGGACAAACAGATCATAGGATGCTTAGACAGTGCAAGGCATACAAGGTTACAACTACCCAGGACATGTACAAAGCAAGATCAACATTATTTGAAGTTAGCACTCCAAGTCCAGCTTCTTCCCTGCTGTTAATAAAGCTTGCAGTACCTTATTGCTTCTTCTATCTATGCCATTGGTACCAACATGTGCCATGATTTTTCTATGTTCACCCTCCACCTTCAGAATGTCTTGGAATTGTTCAGTGACATACCTAACCATAGCACCAGGAAGGCAACATATTGTCCTGAAGTCTTTTTCACAGCCACAAGAACCCCTGTCCATTTCCTTTAGAATTAAATTCCCACCACTGGACCTGCTGTTGTTCTTCCTCTTCTTTTGTGCAGATCCAGCCATGGCTCTATGAAGTTAGCTCGGCAAAAGAGAGGACTGCAGATGCTGGAGATGAGAGTCGATAGTGTGGTGCTGGAAAAGAAAAAGGTCAGGCAGCATCCGAGAAGCAGGAGAATCCACATTTCGGGTAAAAACCCTTCATCAGGAGGAGGTGGGGAGCTAAATGGGAGGGGGGTGGGGAGGTAGTGGAGTGTGCAATAGATGGATAGAAGGGGGGGTAATGTGTTAGGTTGGAGAGGAGGGTGGAGTGGATAGGTGGGAAGGAAGATGGACAGGTGAGGCAGGTCATGAGGGTGTTGCTGATTTGGAAGGTTGGAACTGGGATAAGGTGGGGAAGGGAAAATGAGGAAACTGGTGAAATCCGCATTGATGCCGTAGGTTGGAGGGTCCAGAGGCAAAAGATGAGGGGTTCTTCCTCCAGGCGTCAGGTGGCAACGGTTTGGTGGTGGTGGAGGCCCAAGACCTGCATGTCCATGATGGAATGCAAGGGGGAGTTGAAGTGTTTGGTCACGGGGCAGTGGGGTTGGTTGATGCAGGTGTCCTGCAGATGTCCTCTGAAGCACGCTGCAAAGTAGGTGTCTCATCTCCCCAAATGTAGAGGAGACCACCTGAAGGTGCATATCCATCAAGTTAGCTATCATTTCTAACAGATGTACCATTTTGGAAACGGTTGCGGTAGATGACTGTGCAAGGGGAATAGCCACAGGGGACACCTGTACTACCCACTTTCCTCTACTCTAGCTAGTTGTAACCAATTCCATAGCTGCCTGTTCAGTTCCATGATTTGCCACATAGGATTACATACTGCAAAAAAATTTCAACCTGCAGTTCCAATTTCTCATCCCAAAAGCAGAGAATTAATGCACTGATATTTTGCACAGATGTCATTTGGACATTCTTATACTACCAGTTTCTGATCTTGGCAGAAACTAGCTAAGGTAGGGCTCCATGATTTTTGCCTCAGGTGCTTAAAAAAGCAAATATATTTCTGGTCAGTCTCTGCTGCAGTTCAATTATGAGTCCTGTTAGGGAGACAAAATTACCATTGCTGTTGTTGACAGCAAAATCCCTTTGCTTCTGATGGTAGCATGAAATAACTCCATATTAATGTACAGCATTTTTTGTTTCAATAATAAAGTCATCATTTATAGATATTGGATCAATGAATTAATACATTCTAAATACAAAATAAATTTGACAGAATTCAATTCTACTTTCTGGTGCTCAATAGCACTGTTGTTTTGTAATCAATAGTTTGAAAAGTTGCCCAACCTTAACACTTGCCATACATTTCCATTGCTGACTGTTTACTCTAACTTCTGTTTGTTTTCATTTATACATTTCAAACACTACTCCACAAAGAGATGAATTATTAGTTAAGGAATCCTAAAATCGTACCCAAATGTCATTAGATAGGTAGTTAAGGAACTGGCTGCATGTGTGTGTACACTGGGGTATAACAGCAAGTGGTCTGTGCTTCACCCAGAAGAGTGATTGTCAGATTCATGCAGACCTTGCTTCACAGTCGATTACCTACACAGGTTTTTCTCAATAAAATTTACACCCAAACATTCTTATTTGTAGGGACAATTTAAGAGATCTGTTTACAGGCACAATATACAGCAACTAAATCACTGCGAATGCAGTTGTTTTTTAAAAAAAGAAAATTTCATGCATTGAGCATTCACTCACGTCATAAGCCTTTTATTTTCAATGACAAACCCACGGGAGGTGTAACAACTGACAGAATCAAAAGATCAGCAGTGGAGCTTGATTGAAGAGAAGCATTGGGTCCTACACGTTTATAGTTACCGATGTATTGTTCCAGTTGCTTAGGAACAGATCAGCTAAAGTCCTTTTCCAAGATCTTTGTGAAAGGTTACTCCTTGTTGGAAGGTATATGGCATTTACAAAGCAGAATTGTTGAAATAAAATTCAGTGGAAAGATCGCAGCACTTGCTTAATAATGAAAATTATTAATACATAATAGTCCCACATTAAATTGTGATATACTTGTGTAACAACTTGATTCTCAAAAGCATTATTAAAGCTAATCTAGGTAGTATATGACTTTTAATGCACTAAATATTTGTTATTTGGATTTGGTGGCCACAGTCAAACCTATAGAAGCAAATTAGAGAACTTTAAAATCTCTATTACAAACTGGAGGGAGAGCTGTACCTGCATTGTCTCATAACATGTCAAGCTGAGTCCATTTCTACTCTGAGCATGTTCCAAGAAAACCAGAATTATCCAAACAACTTTGGCAATGGCTAGTACCTCAACATTGAGGATTCACAATGAGTGTCCTGAGTTATTTATAAAGAAACTTACTTAATTGAGTTTACGGTGAGTTTTATTTTTGCTCAAATTATTTAACTTTTCTATTTTTCTTTCTAGTTGATTATTTAGAAGTTAAATGAATTGGCTGCAGAAAACCTATTATAATTAAAATTTTCCATCTTATCAAAAAATTCATTCAATCACACAGCAGCTAAAAGTACCTCAAATGACAATTGCTTAACTTACAAAACTTAAACAAAATATTTCACAATCAGATATCATGTCAACTTATCCACTCCATTTTCCAATTATGGAACACTTCTCATGTGTTCCATGCATTGATGCAATTAAAAAGGTGTATATAGTTAAAAAAAAGTAGAATTGGAATTTGGATTTCAAAATAGAGGCAAATGGGCCTGGATCAGTTTTGTAAATTTTTCTTTTAAAACAGGTCAGAAAGTAATTCAGGACAGTGACACAAGTGCATTAATTCCGAAAAAAAAACCATGTGACTTTAGTCAAGTGCTTGGGAGAACTCTATAGTGTTAATGGACAGAATGTTTATATTGCTGAATTTACAATATAGCAGAAATGTAGCATTTTTGTTTTGACTGCAGAACAAAAAAAGGTTAAAATGTTCATTTCAGAAGAACTGGGCCATCAGTTCAAAAGGGAGAGCAATTTATCTTCGTGGGGAGCCCAGGGGCATTGGTCACAGTAGCTAAAGGGTTTTGAGGTGACACAGCTACCAAGCCAGGAGAGTTTGGATAGAAACCTTCAAATTGTTAGAACAAATGTTAAGCTTTCAGAATTGTAAAAAAAAAAATTCATGCCAGCAGACTTGAAAAAAGGGAATTCGAAAACTGTCTCTACAGTCTATGAAAAAGAAACTAGAGGTCGTCAGGTAAGTGAAAAGTTACGATGAGTGAAATTTCTCTGGAATTACATAATGTATATAATGCAAGTGTTGGGAAGCAAGTTGAAACTTTGTTTCACTGTTTACATTTTGATCTATCTTTATCATATTACACAAAAACTAACTGTTGTTTTAAAAAACCATTTACAGCCTTGTTTGAATCCGTTTCTATGACTAACCACCATGATAAGCAACTACAAAATTAAACTTATGATCTATCAAACCATTTTTCCTTCTGGGATTTGAATTGTCCAGTATTACCATCAGATGGGATCCTAACACACGATTGTATCTTGGCTCGGATTTTATTAAACACAGAAGTCTTTAAGTTACTGATCAAGATTTCCCATCTCTAAAAACTGTGTTGCATTAATATCTCAGCAAGGGACTTGCAAAACGGGGGTGTTGTGGTACTTGCATAACTTTTTTTTAAAAACTAAGAAAGCTCTTTAGCATCTAAATTCAACATCTTACATGTGTGGAATTCTGCATTTAATCACTGAAATATTTTATTTCTCCAAATTGAACTCTATGTGTCTTAATTATAACTCAATCACAACTTTCTTTCCCTCTCATTGACAATTCAGGACACTGGTCTGAAAATAATGTTGGAATACAGCCGGAGATGGTGGTTAGAGTGCTTATTGCTTCTGGAGATAGGGTCACTATGGTGGGACAGTAGCAAACAAAGTGAATTAGGCCCATTAAAATGGACCAATTGGGGGAAAGAAAAAAGGTAACAACACTACTGGGATCTGACTGATGTCCCACTACTCCCCATGAGAAATGAACTGAAGGAAGCCTACTGGCAGTAGGCTAGGAGTCTTTTGTCACTTTTTCTCTGTAACTTCAACATGGACCCATTGGAACTTAACAGCTGCAACTACAAGCCATCTTGAGGCATCCTTGCTGTCTCTTGACTGTTGCATCAGCACCACCTTTACTATTGGGGCAGTCAACCAGATATCACAGCTGGTACTCCAGATTCCCTGGACCACTTGCTGTCTCTCACTGATGATATCCTAATGTGATACCTTCAGGAAGATCACGTGATATCTAATCATGTCCTTTATTGGGTTCCTGATCCAGAACGGAGGCCAATATTAGGATTGTGACTCAACCAAGAAAAGCCATTGTTTCCGAAACGGATTTGGCATGGAATTAAGTGTTGTAATTAATACTTCCCTGTTCTGACTCCATGCTACTTATTAAGAATTCATCAACTAGATTGCTGATGCAGATAGACAGCCACTTGTAACCTTTTGCACAGGTTCCAGATATCCTACAGATGATGCTGCACCAAAATGACTATCTACTTATACAAATATGGTTGTAAAACCCCATAGAAAGATAAATGCAAATACAACTGAATGGCTAGCACATTTGTTTACTGTCAACAGCAAAATATGTTCAATTTTGGGATGGATTTGCCAAGTTCATCCATGTAAATTTTATAAAAAAGTCACACATTACACCTTTCATAATCTTAAAAAGCATTTTGATGTCCAGTGAAGCCAGCTAAGTATTTTTTGAAATATAGCCAGTGTAAGTTAGCAAGTGACAATTTGAAAACGTCCTGTGACAATCATTTAACAAAATGAATTTAAACGGTTGGTAACCGAGTGCAATCACGTCCTTGCTATAATGTGGTGACCAAATCTGCAAACAGTACTCCAGCTTTGGACAAATGAAAGGTCTGTAGAAATACAACATAATCTCCCTGATTTTATAATCTATGCCATAACTTATAAATGCAAGCATCCCATTTCCCTTAAGAACCATGTTAACCCATCCTGTACCTCAAGATCCTTTGTTCCTCTGAGCTTCCTAATGTCTTGCCATTCACTGAATATTGCATTGTCTTGTTCCTTCTTCCATAGTGCATCACCTCACATTTAGTCAAGGTTATAGTCTGCCATCGATCTGCCCAATCCATTTACATCCTCCTCTAACACCTTCCTCTTACTTTCACCCAGCTGGCCAATCTTTGTGCCATCTGCATTTATTGGCATCCCCACATTCTCAACTACATCTAGGAATATCACAAACAAAATAAGGGGCCCAGCACAAATCCCTTGCACACTGGACTGCAGTCATACAAAATATCCTTCTACCCCCACCCTGTCTCCTGTGACTAAGCCAATTTTGGATCCTACTTGGCCAGTTACCCTGAATCTCATGAATGTTTACTTACTTGATCAGTTTCACATGTGGGACCTTTCAAAGACCTTGCTAAAATCCATATAAAACTACTTCAACTGCACTACCCTCAATCCAAAACTTGTTCACCTGCTTGAAAGATTCCACCAGATTATTTCAGCATGACTTCCCCGTGAAAGCCCATGATGACTATCAAACCTAGCCTTTCTAAATGGGCATTATATTTTCTCCTTCATTGTTTTCTCCAGTAATTTCCTTACCACTGATGTTAGCCTCTAGTCTGTAAATCCTTGATCTTTCTCTACCACCCTTATTGTAAAGTGGAAACTCATTAGCTGTCCTCCAGTCTTCTGGCACCTCCCCTGCGGGCAGTGGCAATCTAAAAATGTGGGTAAGGGCCAGTGTAATTTTCCTCCTTCCACAACACACTGGGAAACAACTCATCTGGACTTGAGGGTTTGTTCAATTTTAAGCCCGCAAAAACCTGCAATGCCCACTCGCTTCTTACAATCAATCTGCTCAAGAACTTCATTATCCATCTTCGTATTCTGTGCTTACATTTTCTTTCTCCTGACTAAAGGCTGATGTGAAGTTCTCATTCAACTCTCTACCAATGTCCTCTAGCTTCACACACATTGTCCCCCTCCTTGATCGCGAATAGGCCTTACACGTTCCCTGGCTATTTCTTCCCCTTAATATACACAGACTATCTTGAGATTTGCTCTAATCTTGCTTCCCAGAGTTCTCTCACACACCCCCACTCTTTGATCTCCTAATTGCACATTTGAGATCCCTCTGTATTTTGCATACTCTTCTGTGGCTTGTGTTGTACTGCTCTCTTTGTACCATTAAGTTTTTCTTTTTTATCCAGTCCTGAATATTCCTAGACATGTGGGGCTCTCTGGGCTTGTTGCTCCAATATGTTCCCTTTAGGGTTAAATGTAGGGCTTGTACTCTGCCCAGTGTCTTTTTGAATGCCTCCACTGTTCTCCTGTAGATTTACTCTCAAGTAGCTGTTCCCCGTCTACTTTGACCAGATCTTACCTTAGTTTAATAACATCTGCCTTACTCCAATCCAAAACCTTTTATTGGAGATTTAAAACATATGGTGCTGTGGTCGTTATCACTAAAAACTGTTCCCACACCTGTTGCTTCGAAGACCTGTCCAGGCTCATTCCCCAGAATTAGGTTCAGCATTGCACCAACTCTCGTTGGACCTATATGTAACTATATGTGTGGATACATATAGTTCTCCTCTATGCATTTCAACAAATCTACTTCTAAATTCTTTATACTATTATTATCCCAACTAATATTGAAGTATTTAAAATCCCGTGATATAGTTACTTTGTTACTTTTTATATTGTCATGCTGATAACTTGAGAATCAAACTGAATGATTACAATAATAAATGACCTGAACTTTGATACCAGCTCAAGACATTTTTGTTCTTTCCTATTGGGAAATTCAAAGTAAACAACTATAACCCTGACACAGCTCCAAAGTTTGATTCTATGAACATTCATAAAACACTGCCTCTGGTTAAGTAACAACGATTGAAAAAGTCATTCCTGTCATGGCGACATTGATTCATGCAACATCCTGGACAGAAGAGTTCTTATGCAAAAAAATCCTTTTCAAATATGTTTAAGCTCATACTATCCTTTCAGTACGGACAACCACACCTAGAAACAGCATGTTGTTAATGTTATTTTCAGTCCCTGCCACAGCATATTTGTAGAATATGCCAAATCCAAAAAGAGGCTGTTGGCTCATCCTTGGTAAATAACAATTTGATCTCTCTCAACTGGAGAAGCAGTGGAGCTTAGGGTTGTCCTAGAGTTATCAAGAGGAGGAAATAACGAACTCTGATTTCCAGTTGGCATCCTGTCACTCCTCCTGGGATCAAGGTTAAATGAGGTAATACATCAGGTTCATTTATAATGCTTTCCATGATCCTACTGATGGTAATATTGAACAAATCAGTTCCCAGAATGAAATCTGGCTCGACAGACCACCATGTTTTAGGCTATTTGCTTGCCATGGTGATCAGTCACTGAACCCAAGTGCAAACAGTTACCAAAGTATTTTAAACCAAAGAACATACATGTTTATTACCAAAAGACAAAAACAAAACTATATTACATTATGCAAGAACCAGTGAAATGGCCTTAAAAATGGCCTCCAAAAGATCAAGAATAAAGATTCAACCCTTTTACTCAACTATCTTGCAGATACTTGAAGCTCAATAGAAGGTTATCCTGTCTCCACTTCTGAAGTTGCTTATTCAGTTGACAGAACAAATTAATTTCTGGAGCTTTCTGCTTACAATCTTTCAAACGTTTTCAAAGCAAACACAGGGGATTCCCGTACTCTCAAATTCCAGCAGTTCTTTGCTTCTGGAGCTTTCCTTAAAGCCACTCAAGACATTTCTCCCCCAACCTTTTTTTTTCGGGCGACTGCTCATTATGCTCTGACTGATCGGCTTCCCTCCACCTAACCTTCTGGTTGCTTCTCACTGCATGATAGTGGACTCCTGTCATTAAGTAACAGCAGTTTCTCTTTACCCCCAACACCCCCAACTCCCACCCCCACTTTGTTTCTAATGCACTGAACTATTGAACTCAAAGATTTGAAATATCTCATATTGGTGGTTAGGAAACAGCTTCAGACAGCATTGTACAACTCTCAGAACATAAAAATGAAGCTAAAACTATGCCATTACCTTTTTATGACAAAATGTAGAAGACAATCAAAATTAAAAATTATAAATGGTTCCATCCACTTCAGAACAAAATATTTTGCTGTAACAATTTGGGAAGTTATAAAGTTCCGTTAGCATTCACAGTCATTGTCAGTTGCTTTATTGTTCTTTGCTGCATCATAAAAGGTAGGAAGTGGAGAGCTTTGTTGATAAGGATGCAACGTTTAGCACCATTTGAGTCTCCTCAGATACTATAATTTAGTTACTAAATTACCTTATAGACTGCTTACACATCACTTCTGAAAGCAAGCAGTCCTTGTCAGTGACATAATTTAGCAAGACCTGGACAATATTCACACCTGACACGAGAAATGACCTAAGTATCAAATATGGTTCAATTCTCTCATTGAATATGACCAAATCACTCCTGAAAATTCAATGGTATTACCATCATCGAATCCCTCACTATCAACATCTGGAGATTACCATTGACCCAAAATGTAAATGAATCAGCCATATTGTCATGACCACTGATCAGAACCCTGAAGTACAGTGGACATTTTTAACGTTTTTAAAAAAAATTGCGGAATTACAAGAGGGTGGTACGACCATTTGGGGTCATCGGTCTGGATCCATAAAGAATTGGGGAACATCGCTTGAGGCCTGGTTGCGACAAGACTATCGCTACAGGAGCGGATCAGAGGCTAGGATGTCTGTGATAACTCATCACCTGCCTCCCCAAAACTGGTGGATTTTCTATTACAAGAACTTGCAAGGAATTTAATGGAGTACTTTATGCCCGCCTGGATGAGTGCAACTCCAATACTCAAGAAGTTCAACACCATTTAGGAAAAAGCAGTCCCGTTTGGTATCCCATCTAGCACCTTCAATGTTCATTTTCTTCAACACAAATATTGAGTGACAGCAGTATATACCACCTACAAGACACAATACAGTAACTCATCAAGGTTTCTCAGACAGCAACCAAAGCCCCATTATCAAATATCCAAGAGGCTTAGATCCATAGAAAATAGCAACAAGAGTAGGCTCTTTAATCCTGCTGTGCTATTCAATATGACCATGGCTGATCATCCAACTCAAATCTCCCCATAACCTTTGATACCTTCAGTCCCAAGAACTATATGTAACTCATTCGTGAAAACATTCACTGAAACAACACAAATAATGCTTAGTACAGAACCATCCAAATTTTGACTTCACAATCCATAGGAGGTGATATCTTGCAGCCTCAGTCACATATATACTGGAAATCTCAATGCTTTTATCGCAATATCATTGCCAGAAATTACAACTGTACTTTTCTTATTAATTTTATGTGCTGTGGATGTCACTGACAAAGACTGCCTTCTGAACCACCACAATTCTTGTAGTGTAGGTACACCCACAATCATGTTAGGAAAAGACAATTCCAAGATTTTGACACAACAGTAGTCAAGGAGCAGGAATTTATTTCCAAGTCAGGATACAGTGTGGCCAGGTGGAGAACCTTCAGGTGGTGGTGGTGTTTCATGTATCTGTATCACTGGTCCCTCCAGGTAGAAGAGCTTGTCTTTTTGGAGGCGATGTGTAAGCAGTCTGGGCAAGTTACTGCATTGCATTATAGAATGCTGTCACTGAGCATTGGTAGTTGAGGGAGTGTTTTTCAAACATCGAAGCATGCAAGAGAGACGAGAGACAGAAATTCCTAAAGTTAAGTCAATGTTGTCATCAGTTCCCACACGCAAACCCTTCAATCCTAAAAGAGAATTTGATTCACTAATACCCTGTTAATGCTGCTGCTTTCTGTATATGTCAGAATACCTCTTAAAGTGACATGTTACTTTAGGATTTACTGATCAGTGGGAAAACCCTTTTCAAACAGGCACAAAATTCAAACCAGAAACCAATCGAGACTACAATATGTAAGTGGAATGAAGTTGCCTTAGCTTTGTGGTCAGATTGTTAGATCTCAGCTAGAGTTGCATCAGGATTCGACACTCCTAAAACATCTTAAAATTGACTTGCTAAACTTTTATTGGTCTATGGGACATAGTTTAAAACTCATTTCTGCATGTTGTTAGTCTGTGGAATTCTCTTCCGCAAAGAGAAGAAGTTGTGGCAGAGTCACTGGAATTATCTAAGGTGATGTTCAACAAACCTTCGATTGATAACAGAAATCAGGATTAAGGGAGGCAGCCAGGAAAATGGAATTAAAAGCACAGCCATATCTGTCATTTACTGAATGATAGAACTGGATCAAAAAAAGGAATGAAAGGCCCATACCTGCTCCTAACTCAGATGTTCCTATGTGAAATAAAATGTGCTGCTCTGCACAAGAAAATGTCATTTACAGCAACACCAACACTGGCAAACACAGGTACAGTGCAATGGTAGTTCATACTTGTTATTAACCTTTGCCTGTCAGAAAAGATTTTGTTTAATACTTTAGAAGCAAATTCACATACTACCTTCACGGTCTGATCCAATTTGTTCTCCACTTCTAGACAACTTTCATTGTCAGAATGAAACATGGCTGACGGCTTTGTAATTATCAAGGATTTGCCAAAATGTAGCTGCGTCAGCTAAACAAATGCAGCAAGAGAAAAAAAAAAGTGTTTACTTGATAAATCACAGGTTGACTGACTTGTCCATGAACGCCAGAAACAGTTGCCTTGAGGGATTACATAGGCATGTAAGAGCAGAACATTTCTGAAGACATTCTGCAAATATGTGTGCAGCATAAGTCAGACTGATTTTAAAAAATACTTCAAAAGACAGTTAGTGACAGTGTGTTCTTGGAATAAAGCTGCTGATAGATTTGGTCTGGTTTGTAAACTTCTGATGTATTCGAGCGCAGCATTTCAACAATAATGAATGGACTAACCCAAAAAGATCAACTCATTGTTTACAGAAATTTCAGCCAACAAAATGGTTTCAACAAAAATGACAACATGCAAAATGGTAAATTTAATTGTACCAGTGGTTTTAAATCGAAATTGAGTGCTCTATTTATAGAGTAGCGAGAATAGCCACTCAACCTATCATCGAGGAGAAAGTGAGGACTGCAGATGCTGGAGATCAGAGCTGAAAATGTGTTGCTGGAAAAGCGCAGCAGGTCAGGCAGCATCCAAGGAACAGGAGAATCGACGTTTCGGGCATCAGCCCTTCTTCAGAAATGTGTTCAAAGTGTTCATTCCTGAAGGGCTGATGCCTGAAACGTCTATTCTCCTGTTCCTTGGATGCTGCCTGACCTGCTGCGCTTTTCCAGCAACACATTTTCAACTCAACCTATCATGCCTACCTTGTCCTAATCCAATGGACTCTGTAATTTGAATTAAAAACTGCAACTGTTTCACATAAAACTATTGTACTATTTGCAGTACTTGTTGTAGTATTTCTATACTATTCCCTTGGCATCTTCTCCTTCTGATGTAAAAATGCAGGCTATCAGTAAACAAGGATTGCCATGAGCAGTTAGTTGATTAGTTATTCGATATTTTTGTACAGAAAGATTTGTTATAACAAATTCACTAACACATTGATGAACTGGGGACACGGTTTCTAAAACACTGACTTTTAAAATGTTAGCTGTAAGGTAATTACATCGTCAACATCGAGTGCTATTTCTAAACTGTGATTTTTCTATAATACGGGGTTGCACAAGAACATAAGCTTCATGCTATAGAAGAACTACCTGTACACCTACAGAGTACAAGGAACACAAATGGGAGGTTGCTAAGTACATATGCTGCCCTGTGCACATTTAACTAGAAACAACTTCAAGATCCATGTTTTGTGATTAGTTTAAATGAGCATCATCTGATTTGTAGAGTGGTTACAGCTTCTCTACAACTGCATTTATATTGCACTTTGAACACAGGAAAGGAGTCAAATATTATCAGAGGAGTTGGGAAAGTGAGGTTGAAGCCACCATCAGATCAACCATGATCTTGCTGCGTGCCGGAGCAGATTTAAGATGCGGAATGGTCCACTCTTGCTCCTAATTCGAAATGTGAAAATACTCCAAAAAAGGTTCTTCAAAAGGACCAATTATCAGACAAAATTTTACAATGAGCCATATCAGGAGACATTAGGGTGGGTGACCAAAAACCAGGGTAAATATGCAGGTTTTAAAAAGGAGGATCAAGAGGAGAGAGTGATAACAAGAATTAAAAGGAGGTTTAGAAAGTTTGGGGATGTCCCTAGCTGAAGGCTTTATGATTTGGTTAGAATAACACATTAAAACTGTGCAGCACTATCTGTACTCAGTGGATACACATCTGGCACATAGTAAAACTTAGTCTTGCCAACAAACACAGTCAAACTCAAATGCTGTAATATTACACACTTAAGGTGGCAATCATTAAAAAAAAGGTTAGTTTTTAGAAAGGGAATACCTGGGAACAGCAGATATAATAAATGGAACAACTGGCATGATGGCTCCATGGTTAGCATTGCTGCCTCACAGTGCCAGGGTTCGATTCCTGCCTAAGGCAATTGTCTGTGTGGAATTTGCACATTGTCCCAGTGTCTGTCTGGGTTTTCTCCAGGTGATCAAGTTTCCTCCCACAGTCCAAAAGATGTGCAGGTCAGGTGAATTAGCCATGCTAAATTCCCCATAGTGTTAGGTGCGTCAGTCAGGGTAGGGCAAGGGAATAGGTCTGGGTAGGTTACTCTTTGGAGGGTTAGTGTGGACTTGTTGGGCTGAAGGGCCTGTTTCCATACTGTAGGGAAACAAATTTAAAACTGATGTTGCGCTGAATTTTTAAAAAATACTTAAGGTTTAGAATGGACAGTGTATTTTCTTTTTAAAATAAATCACAAAGATGATTTTTGTCTTCTTTGAAAGCATCAATGGATGTAATACATTGCTCTATCACAACGTGGCACTGTCCAAATGCAAACATCTTACAAATGCATTAGATAAGAAAGACAAAAATGATGGCTGGACAACAAAATGGTTTCAAAATTGCTCAGTGCTCGATTTGAGTGGAGGTGCCTACTCGTTTCAGCTTCCACAAAGAAACTACAGAAGCTTTAATCATTTGTTCAGTTTTTTGATAAAGGATTAAATTTAAATTGGAAATGAGCCCATAAGTCTAAGAGTATATTGTGACTTTCCAATGGTCAACTCTATGCCTTCTTTTTAAAAAAAAGAAATCAACTGCCCACAAGACGACAGGTAAAGAGACTGATTCGGCTTCGATCTGCTGTGGGATGATGTCAACAAGATGTCAACAGAATGTCACTGTGCAACAGTGCTGAAGGGGGAGCAATTACCAACATTTTCTCATTCACTGCATTACCACATGCATATAGTACTACGCATTCAATTTTTTTCAAGGTGTACTTCAGCTGGTGCTCAGACAGCAACTTTACAACTTTTCTACCCTCCCCCCCCAAACAGAAGAAGTTTCATTAGTGCTCAAATCTACTGCTTGTGCAAGGGACCTTCTGTGAAAGCCAAAGAGAAACTATGTGCACCTTAAATATTAGAATATAGGCAACGCATCGCCAAAATGCAAGAGATAATTAATCTGGAGAATCACTGGAATATAGTTTGAAATTCAATTATGTGGATCAAGTGCTGCTTGCAATTATCATGAGTTGTAAATTTTGTAAAGAAAATAGGCCTCGTGTATCAAAGTAGTCAAAGAATGTGCTTTTTAAAAAAGTGCTCAGTGAAAACAATATTGTTCATGTTTGGAAAGAATTGTTCTATTGCCAACTTGAGATTGATAAGGAGCCTCAGGTATGGTCATATGCCCAGATTCTTTCAGTCACACAAATTAGGGGAAAACAAAAGGATTTGACATCTCAGAAAAAAATCTTTACTTTAATGAATCATTCTGAACAATACTTCATGCCTGGAATAAACTGAGAAAGCCACCTTTAACAACAAAAAATTGCACTTAAAGTGAATGAGGATGATACAGATTTGAAATACAGCCAAAACACAAATAACTTATTAACCACAGTGATACATTGGATACCTGAATAAAGTTACTTTGCTGCGCCAGATTCTTGCTGAGATATGCTGACTTTACTGCAAAATCAATACATTCTATATAGATAGGACAGTTCTGTGATATCAAACACAATGTTGGTGGTCATCGTTATCCGAAATCAGCATTAAGCTCAGCTGACATTCCTGATGAAGGGCTTTTGCCTGAAACGTCGATTTCGAAGCTCCTTGGATGCTGCCTGAACTGCTGTGCTCTTCCAGCACCACTAATCCAGAAACTGGTTTCCAGCATCTGCAGTCATTAATAATGATTAAGGTGGTAAAAACAAAGTTGTCTTGAAAATTTGTTCTTGGGATGCATATATCACTGGCATGGTCAGATTTTTAGCTCAATCTTAAGTACTCCTGAAAAGATGGGGGGTATGCATTTTATTGTACTGTGATGCTTGATAATAGAGAGGGAGTTCTGCCATTTTGATAATGCATCAATGATGAAGAAATAGCAATGTAATTCATAGCTAGGATGGTTTATGGGCTTGAAGGGGAATCCATAGGTGCTGGTGTTTCCATACACCTGCTGCTATTGTCCTTTGAGATGGGCAAGATGGAGGAGTTGGAAGGTGCAAGAGGTGCTGCAGTGCATATTATGGATGGTATACTCTTCCAAATTGCTTCGAATTTTAGTCAGAACCCATTGCAAGTCCCACATGCAGTTCTGGCCACTTGATTTAAGAACGAACATACTGGCCCTCGGAGGAAGAGAAATGCAGATTCACCAGTATTATATTAGGTCTTAAAGTTAAATTACAAGGATACATGCAGAGACTTGGCATGTATTCTCAAGTATAGAAATTTAAAAGGGTAATTAGATTGAAATATTTAAATTATTACATAACGTTTTACTGATTCTATATTGCTCATATGAAGGGAAGAGGAAACCAGGACTTTATTCCGCCCTGCCCCCGCTCCCCACAAGAATCTGGATTCTGTTGTACAAGGCACAGGTTTGAAAGGAGTTGACATTACATTGAATGCCACCCATTCTCTTCATATCTTTTTCTGTGGATCAAGGCACTAAATTTCCACAGTAGCCATCACAAGGTGCAGATGGAATCTGTATGTTAATTATATACTAGTAATTATGCCCACTCAGCCACATAGTTTATTATAGGATAGCAATGTAGAAAACTACCCTGTTAACAGACAACAGTGCTTTCCTTCTAAAGAGTGGATGCTGCCTTCCAGCGCCAAGGAGGAGAGTAGACATTTTAGGCATAAGCCCTTTATCAGCCCTTCTACTGCTCCTTGAATGCTGCCTGACCTGTAGTTTTCCAGTGCCACGCTTTGACTCGGACTCTCCAGCATCTGCAGTCCTCACTTTCTCCTTCACCTCTAAACGACTCTACAGTAGTGTAGCTTCTACGACTGATCATTACACAGGCTTGAGACAAGGTACAAATTAAGTTTATACAACATTTATGTTGCATAAATGGGTCAAGACACTAAATTCCACGGTAGCCTAAATATCTTATTCTTACATCTCTCCCAGTACCTAGCCAGTAGAGAGCTGACAAACAGACAGTCTAAATAAATATTCCAGATATGCCCAGAATATTTTCTGATTAATAAAGTGCAATTCTTAAAATATAAAATGACAATCTCTTTCAAAGAAGAATATATTATACCAGTCATTCTGTAAACACAATGCAACGTAGCTGGTCAATTGAATGTTTTGAGGCTAAACATGTAGGACTTTTTTAACCAAACAAAAATCTAGAAACAATGGTAGCCTACAGTGGAGTGGTGAGAAGGAGACTGGCTGTCCTTTATACAGCTTTAACTTTTTTTTTGAAGATACATGTATTCTAGTGCAGATAAATCCAATTTTCTAAAGGAGAACTGGAAATGAGATTCTTCTCCAGTGGCAGAAAAAAATTGTGATCCTGAATAAACAGCTGCATAAATCAACAAATCCCAAAGGCAACAAGAATAAATCCAAACAATTCAGTTTGGCATCATGGTAATCCAGCCACTGTACTAGCAAAATAAGATGTAAATCAGCTTCATTCAGTGATTTGTGTTTTGTTTCTTAATTGAAAGGTTATATTTGTCAAATTAACAAAACTGTAATTTACAGTCTGAATTTCTTGTTTTCTATTAAGTTTGTAGGTTTTTTTTTAAAATAGCAAGGAACAGGTGAGGGCCTTTCAGCCGAGTCTTGCTTTGTTACTGCAATCACATTTGATATGCCCCTTTTCCTCCCTATCCCAAGAACTTCTCAGTCATACAAGCCAAAGGTGTCCTGTGGTTCTGCCCTGAATGCTATGACAGGGAATCTCATAGTATCTGACACCTCTGCCAGTATGTGCTTTAGAGTAAGGGTTGTTTGAAGTAGTTTACTGCCACCAATTCTCCTTTTTGTTTATAGCTTGTCTCAAGCCTGTGTAATGATCAGTAGTAGAAGCTACACTACTGTAGAATCTTTTAGAGGTGAAGGTGAAGGTGAGGACTGCAGATGCTGGAGAGTCAGAGTCAAAGCGTGGCACTGGAAAAGCACAGCAGGCCAGGCAGCATCAAAGGAACAGGAAAAGGGCTGATAAAGGGCTTATACCAGAAATGCTGACTCTCCTCCTTGGTACTGGAAGGCAGCATCCACTCTTTAGAGGTGAAGCATTGTTCTCTGTTAACAAGATAATTTATTACACGATAACAATATAGAAAACTATGCGGCTGAGTTGGCATAACTACTAGCATATAATTAACATACAGATTCCATCTGCTCCCTGTGATGGCTACTGTGGAAATTAGTATCTTGACCCATTTATAACATTTACATTATCTAAACGTAATTTATGTTTTTATAGACAAACTGACAGCACAAGAAATTTAATGAAAATCCATTTCAAAAGCAAGCATTGATTTCAATCACAATCCTAGAATTGCGAGCACCTTAACTCAGCTTCGACAAGCTGTCACACAAAAGGCATGTAATGAATGGGGAGGTGGCTAATACCACAATTGTTACACAACGCTACAATATGTTGCAAGTTCTTCTGGCTGCCCTAGGTGATTAGCCATTTTCCGGGCATGCTGGGAGAACATTGACAGAAGATTTGCAACAAGGGGAAGGCATGAAGCATGGGATAAAAAAAAACTACTAGTCAAGGCAAATGTCTCTTTATTAATAATGAGGTGTTCCATATTCTGGCCTCAATCGCAACAGACAGCCAAGGCTACTGAATTCAAAGCTGAACAAACTGAACAAATTTTAGCTGTGCTTGATCCCAATTGCCCAGAAAGCTGTTTAAATGTCATCATTTCATAGATCATCAACAATTATCGTCATAGGGTTGATGGGGTGCAGTGATAATATCCCAACATCAGAGCTAGGAGACCAGGGTGAGTAATAACATCTCTGAGCAGGCTAGCCTCTAGTTGGGTTTTTCCCAAAGAGATTGAAACAGGAGTCAAATCTCTTCAGCTTCCAGATATCCTATTGAAAGATTCCACTACATAATTTTGGAAACAGTACAAGTGACCAGGTGACAAAGCTAGTTATTGGGCTTGTCCCAAATGTTATTCCACAACAAAGCAGCTTTAATCTTGGCCTAATGTGAGGCAGTGCAGGAGGATGATACTTCGGCATGAGAGACAAATCAGTAGGACACAGCTTTCCAGTTCAGATTCTCCACAAAGTGACCTACTGAACCTAGTGTTACTCTGGTGTCACACTGTATAGTTACCAACCATTTTGCTGCAATAGAACAGTCCCTCTCACATTTCTGAGGCGTACAGAAGTAGGGCACTGCTTAGTCTAGGAAGGAAATTATATTTCCTGTCAAAAACATTTTTGAAGTGACTTATTGCTTAAGGGCCTTTCCAAAGATACCATGAATCTTTCCATTGTAAAAGAGGCATATTATGGAGCTCATTTGCTCACCAGCATGGAGTTTTGCAGCAATCCTATTTCAGTTCACCAAATGAAACTTTAATCCCATATAGAACAGTTTGTAATAACAGCTGTAGAGGGCAAGTGTGTCTTCATTTGATGCTTCGTTTTCCATTACACAACAATGACAGTTTAAATACTAATCAGTAACTCATCGGGATCCAAACATACCAGACATTAAAC
Source organism: Chiloscyllium punctatum (assembly GCF_047496795.1). Classification (NCBI taxonomy): domain Eukaryota; kingdom Metazoa; phylum Chordata; class Chondrichthyes; order Orectolobiformes; family Hemiscylliidae; genus Chiloscyllium; species Chiloscyllium punctatum. The sequence goes on along the minus strand of NC_092747.1, from coordinate 35,638,741 downwards.
TTGGAAGTAATCAGTTTTGAACTGATTTCAAGTAGCCTCGATCCATAACAATTTTAATAACCCTCTCAAACCCCAACTCTCTTGAGATAGAGCAATCCCAGGTGGTTAATTCAACACGGTGCATAAAGTCAGTAAGCCATTTATGAAAGCAGTAAACACTACTTAAAACTGACAGAAGGAAAGAACAAAACAGGATTTTGAGGTTATGAAATGCACTACTGTAGTTAGCAACTCCTACGGATAGGTTAATTACAGGCAAAGGAGATAAAAGAATATGGAACAGGACAAGTGCATAGGATGTCGGTAACAGAATTTCATTGTGTGTTCGAAAGACAGCTAATAGCGTTCAGCTACAGAGTCATAGAGTCACAGAGTCATAGAGATGTACAGCACAGAAACAGATCCTTCGGTCCAACCTGTCCATGCCGACCAGATATCCTAACCCAGTCTAGTCCCACCTGCCAGCACCCGGCCCATATCCCTCCAAACCCTTCCTATTCATATACCCATCCAAATGCCTCTCCCACTTCCTCTGGCAGCTCATTCCATACACACACCACCCTCTGCGTGATAACATTGCCCCTTGGGTCTCTTGCATATCTTTCCCCTCTATTTCTGGACTCCCCCACCCCAGAGTAACGACTGTCTATTTATCTTATCCATGCCCCTCAAATTTTGTAAATCTCTATAAGGTCACCTCTCAGCCTCAGATGCTCCAGGGAAAACAGCCCCAGCCTATTCAGACTCTCCCAATAGCTCAAATCCTCCAACCCCGGCAACATCCTTGTAAATCTTTTCTGAACCCTTTCAAGTTTCACAACATCTTTCCGATAGGAAGGAGACCAGAATTGCACACAATATTCCAACAGTGGCTTAACCAATATCCTATACAGCTGCAACATGACCTCCCAACTCCTGTACTCAATACTCTGACCAATAAAGGAAAGCATACCAAACGCCTTCTTCACTACCCTATCTACCTTTGACTCCACTTTCAAGGAGCTATGAACCTGCTCTCCAAGGTCTCTTTGTTCAGCAACACTCCTTAGGATCTTACCATTAAGTGTAAAAATCCTGCTAAGATTTGCTTTCCCAAAATGCAGCACCTCGCTTTTATCTGAATTAAACTCCATCTGCCACTTCTCAGCCCATTGGCTCATCTATCAAGATCCCCTTGTAATCAGAGGTAACCTTCTTTGCGGTCCACTATACCTCCAATTTTGGTGTCATCTACAAACTTATTAACTGTACCTCTTATGCTCACATCCTTTAAGTTTTCAGGTTAACTTTCTTTATTTCCAAGTGTAGTTCCTGTCCTTTCCTACCAAGGCTATGTAAAACACTCAACAGGTCAATCGCCCAAGTTAATGGGAAGGTGCTTTTGCCAATGAATGAATGACTTAGAAGCCCTATTAAAAAATGGCAGGCAAGTCCAGAGCCCATTCTTAGCGTTTCCAATTTTCAAGAATGCCTTTTAAAGATTGTGTGCTCTTTGAGTTGTGAATTGATCTGTAATCTCAATGTACAATGGATATTTTAGGCTTTCTTTTCCACTTATTTTTAAATCTTGTGTCTGTCCTCAGTACACTGCAATCACTCCCTTCTCTCCCTGTTTGACTGACTTCAATGCTGGTGCTTTACAGTCAAATATGAATACAACCCATGACTTTCCATTTTCAATTACTCCTTTGTCTCTCAAACTTCATTACACAGTTGACCCATTCTTGGAACTGGTAATAGTACAGCCATTGATAAAACTATTTCTTAGATTATTCAAATGAAAAGAGGTTTATGTTCAAAAAATTTGAAACCAATATGCAATCTGGTGGAAGCGATTTGTTAATCATTAACAATACTGCATAGGCCAGACAACACTTTGCAACGTTTTGTAGTACTGACAATATTGGGCAAATACATGGTTGAATAAAATGAATGTGGCCTCTGGTGAAAAAAGAATGGACAGAAATAGTCTGGTTCATGGACCCAATGAACAAATGTTACATGAAAACAAAAGGGAGTCACATCAAAACGCTGACATTAATTCAATTCCGAGCAATTTCAATTCTTCCACTTGTGTTGATAATCAGTTTCCAAATAATATTCCTCATGAAATTGAAATGTTTCATCATTCTTAGTTTGGAGTTGCAAAACTGCAGACTTGAAACTGTTTTTAGAATTTTAGTTTCCTTGGATATATTCTTGCAGCCAAACATTTGAAGCTCCTATGGCAAAACTGGCTTCAGTAGAGTGATTGAAACTGCGTCCTGATGTTTGTGAGGCTTATTCAGATCAACTGAGTTGCCTTGCTGGAATTCAACTCCCCAGCTAAAAATGCACTGCTTCTTTGAAACATTACAAAGTATAAATGACATTTTTGTGTAAATGGATAGTTTATGAAACAAAAACTGAATGCCCTGTTCATCAGTACACTTTACATTCACGAATTTTCTTTCTACCACAGCATGCATTTGAATTAGCACTAAGTGTGATATCGTTGCTTCAAATGTCACCTCATGGGAGTGAGCATTGAAGCTCTAAACATGCCTTGATGCCAACACTCAGATTAAATCTGAAAGTCATTTTTGAGGATTAGTGTAATAAGACAGAGATCCCAATTTAGATACATTTTTTTGTATCACAAATCCATCAATAATGGCATCACTGTGTCAGTGAAGCCTAGAATTCAAGATTTGTCCAAAAGAATTCCGTCCCAGTGAATTTGCAAAATCAAGATCACATGCTACTGAACATTACTGGAGAGACTTCAAAACACCACGGAACAAAAGTTGAAGAGAGGTCAGAAGTTATAGATTCATTTTAGAAATATCACAGGAAATTACACAGCAAAAGCATTAAAAGCCTTTGAATGGCACATTCATTTCTGAACAGAGGCGGCAGTGTTTTCAGAGCAACCAAACATTTGCTTGGTTTGTGCTGTGCCTGTTAGCTCATCACTGAAATTCTTTCCCCAATGAAGTCAGCAATGTGTGCTGTTCAAACAGCTGGGGGCAGGGTTTTGAGTGCTGGAGAATCTGGCTCACACATGTAACTTCAAAAGGCACACTGCATGAACTCCACCAATAACTCAGAGGTGAATAACTGCACTCAGACATTCCACCACTCAAAAGTAATTATTTTCATGTGACAGTTTCAATGGCCCCACCAGATCGATATATCACATTAGTTTCTTTGCAACAAATTCAATACTAGAATTGGGGAGGGGGGGGGTGAATTCTGGCTGGAAAAACATGCAGTGACAAATGGGAATCTTGTTTTGTACTGAAATGAATTATAGGCTAATTTATATTGATTTAAAAAACCTATCAAGATGGGTAATTTATTTTAATATTCTTCCAAATACAGATGCCTAGATTTTCCTACTCCATGCAGTCACCAGAGGGAAGCATGGTGGGGTTTACTTTGCACCCAAGCAATGGACTAAGTACTGACTTGCTAAATTTGTTGCGATCTGTTGCGTTTATATATTATTAGCAGTGGTATTCCTGCTGGTGTTTGAGAGCTTGCTGCTGAGCTGATAGAAGTGTGCAATAGCTGGGGCTGCAGGATTCCAATTTTGACTGCAACTTAACAGGGGAAGGCTGTGTAGGCACAAAGAGGGTATTCAGCTCAAGCAGGTTCTTGTATTCAACTGGATCACTTGCAGTGTTTATTAAGAAGTCACTAATTAGTAGTAACATTGATAGTCTCCTGGTAATGTGCCCACTGTCGCAACTTAAACAATTCTACCACAACGTGAATTGCCCAGTACTGCTGAGCATCTTCTGCAACTTTACCCCCGTGTTACAAGTGACAAGAAATAATCGCTGGGTGAGGCAGCATTCTCTTTTAAATTCATTCATGGAATGTCAGAGTTGCTGGCAGGCCAGCATTTATCGCTTGGCCAGAGTTGCCCCTGAGAAGATGGTAGTGAGCTGCCTTGTTGAAGCGCTGCAGTCCACCTGCTGGAGGTAGACCCACATGCCATTAGAGATGGAATTGTAGGAGTTTGACGCCATGACAGTGAAGGAATGGTAATATATTTTCAAATCAAGATGGTGAATGGCTTGGAGACGAACTTGCAGTGGGGGAATGTGATGGTCTAGTGGTATTATCACCAGACTGTTAAACCAGAAATTCAACTAATGTTCTGGGACCCTGGTTCAAATCCCACCCCCAGCACAATTTATTTTTTTTTATATAAAAGTTATGGAATTAAGAATCTACTGATGACAAAGAAGCAGCTATTGTCAATTATTGGAAAAACCCATCTGGCTCACTTATGTTCTTCAGGGAAGGAAAATCTACCACCCTCACCTGGTCTGGCCCACGTGACTCCAGACCCACAGTAATGTAGTTGACTCTCAGCTGCCCTCTGAAATGGCCTAGCAAGCCAGTCACTACATAACAGCGCGGTACAGGCCCTTCGGCCCTTGATGTTGCACCAACTTATGAAACCAATCTGAAGCCCATCTAACCTACACGATTCCATTATCACCCATATATTTATCCAATGACCATTTAAATGCCCTTAATGTTGTTGAGTCAACATCTTAAGGCTCATTTAAATATACCCATCATAATTGGTTGGCCATTTCTGGTACCTGAATGCAAGAGTTGGGACCATCTGCTCAGTTTTTTTAGTGCCACATTTAGCTTCAGAATTATTTTTTAAAACATCTTTACATTAGCAGGCCACCAACCCCTTGCTGTTCTGTAATCTCCAAAGCATCTATAAGATAGCGAGATGGAACCAACAGGTTGCTTTGAGATGTCCAACTGGCATCAATATAATTGTTCCAGCACAAAGACCAAAAGGGGTTTCACGGAGAGACAGTAGCATAGCAGTAATGTCACAAGTCTAGTAATCTATAGCCCCAGGCTAATGTCCTGTGGACATATGTTTGAATCCTATCATGGTAAAAATGGGAACACAAATAACAAAATGTAGAATACAAAGCTAGTCTAATGGTGACTGTGTAATCGCTGTCATTTGTCATAAAATCTCTTATTCACTACTACCCTTTAAAAGGGAAAGAAATCTGTTCTTACCCACTTTGGCTTACATGTGATTTTTGGGCCCATAGCAATGTAATTGTCTGGTTCTCTCGGTCATTTCAATCACCTTAAAGGCAACTAGGGAGGGGAAATAAGTGGTGGCCTAGCCCACATCCCATGAACAAATAATATATACTGCTTCATTTATTTCACTGTTTTGTATCACATCCACCTCAGTGCATCTGTTCATTACTCTTTGTACATGCCACTCACTTTCTGACCGGTCTCCTAAATCGCTACCACCTAACAATCTTCTGCCCTCCATAAACAGCAGCTCACCCAAAACTCTGTCATCATATCCTTTGCTTCAAGTCCTACACAATCATCCCTATCCTAATGTCCAAAACAAAAAGCTCCCTCCCTGCATTCCAATTCAAATACTTCTTGTGATTAAATTGCCACATGGCCTCACCTCTCAGTATCTCTAATCTTTGACTTTAATTTGTGTCTTCTAAAGTGCACTAATTCCAAAGTGCAACCTCCATGTAACTTGAGAAAATAACTTTCTATTTGTGTTGTTATTCCTGTTTCCTACAAAGATATTGTCATGGTCCTTCTAAATGAGTTTGCCAATTTAAATGACTATTATAAGTAATTGTAGTCAGCTTCATGTTACCCACCACTTTTACGAGGTCTCCATACTAATGATTACAATCTTCTGTGCATTCCCACACACCCCATCCTGGTTAACAAGCCTCCAATTATCCATGCTTCACATTTGTCTCGTACATTTGACAAACTTAAAATTTTTAAAAATCATTCATGGGATAAGGGCATTACTAGCCAGGCCAGCATTTATTGCCAATCCCTAATTGCCCAAAAGACAATTTAAGAGTCAACCACATGTAGGCCAAACCAGGTAAGGATGACGGATTCCTTCTCAAAAAAGGATATTCATGAACCAGATGAGTTTTTCTGACAATCGATAATGGACTCACAGTCATCATTAGATTTTTGATTCCAAATTTTTACTGAATTAAAATTCCACCATCTGCCATGACTGGAGTTGAACTCCACCCCCAGGACATTATCTGGATCTGTGGATTAGTAGTCTCACAGACCTCTGGCCTAGAGGTACTATTGCTCAAGTCCCACATGGCTCAATAAGCCTGAAAAGTTCGATTAAAAATACCTCCAAGGGAAATGAATCTCGACTATCCAAAAGGAGTTCCAAGTTCTAGCTACAAAGATGAAGCTGACTATAATTACCTCCAATGAAATAAGTTGTAAATCTCAGGTTAAAGATGTCACTTGTGGGAAACAGGAATAGTTGTCATACAGCATGCTTTTTTGAAGATAAATTAGAAGTACAAATTAATCTGTGCTTCCAACACATTATCTGGGAAACCTCATTGTTAAAGATAGGAAATGTTAGGTTCATCAATACTGATGTGCCTCACATGGCCAGTGCAAAATGTACCCCAGAATGTTTATTTAATAGGGAACAGGTAAGGCAGCTTGAGAGTCACCACACTTGGCCTGGACCAATAAATCTGGTGAATACACAATGATTGAGCACAAGATCAGTAGCTGGATAGAATTTCCAGGAAAATACTTGCCAGTTTAGATGTAGACTGGGATACAGAAACTTATAAAAAGATTTTAAAACGTCCAATACTGAAATCACTTACTATAAGAGTTTAATTCTCATCGTAACCTACAGTTTCAAACTTTCATGAATTAGCCAAAGTAACATTTTCACCTCAGTGACAGAGAAGCTGGTGGCATAAACTTATGATGACAGACTCTAATGAATGCAATGGAAAGCAAGAATGATTGATAAGAGTCTGAGATGCAAAGGGGGTCAACAGGACAGCAATATGTGTTGATAACTCAACTGATGTAGCATCCTGGTCAAGGTGCTGTACTTGCTGTAACCAAGGCTTTGGTAGAAAATAGGGCTGATGATACAGGCCTTGAAGCTTGGAATGGTCATCCCCAGGTTGGGGGTGGGGGAATTAGGAAGGTGGTGGAGAAGAGGAGCAGAGACCCTACAGCATAGCCTAGGCAATGTGTGCCACACCACCCTGTCATGCTGTGCACAACTGGGGTAGGTGATGAGGTGTTTTCATAAATGCTGAGGAGAAAGGGGAAAGGAAGCAGTCAACCGTGTGGAAGGTTGAGGGCTTAGAGTTGGAAAAAGCTGTCTATACGCACGACAAAATTGAGTTGCATTGTATGCTATAATGCAAACAGGACCGAGGAAGGCACACAGTTTCAGTCGATGCTGGGGCAGAAGACCATCATGGCCAAAATGCCACCATTTGATTTCTATTGTGGGATGAACTACAGTCTCTATTCATTTTACATTCCCTTTGCCAGCTGTCAATAAAAGTTCAGGTTTGTATTTGTCCAAATGCTTGTATGTAAATGGTGCATCCCTACTGGACAATGACAAGATGCAGGTGACCACTGGACATTGGGAAGAGTAGAGGAGACTCAGTGTCTTCAGAGGGCTGTATCTAAGGATAAGTGTGTGGTCTACTAGTTAAATAGCAACAAGGGGGAAAGAGAGTGGTATCATGTGTGAGGGAGTGTCAGCCATAGTGGGTGCCACAGGTAGTATACATGCTGCTGTTTCATTTCATTGTTGGTGAGTATCAATACTGGATTACCAGTGCTCATCTAGGTCCACAACAGCCTCAAAGATCGTGAGGGCACAAAGGATGGCGATCTTTCCACAGATATCCACTGAATTGTGAGTTCTTCTAGAACGGCACATGCCAAGATGGGTTAGAATTGGAATTGTGGGACACCATAGGGGCAGAGTGGGTAGGAAATGAGGTGCATTTGGTAAGGTACAATGCAAAATCTTGCTAAGATGCAGTGAAAACATGGCTAAAAACTCGATGCAATCATACTTAGCCAAAAAAGAAGGACAATCCAGCCCCAAGTGAAATCACACCACAAGTATTTGTTCCATTTCTCTAATCAATGTTAATTTATGCATTTAGAAACAAAATAATAATTGAAAAATATTTTGGGTCAGCAATACTAGATATTTCTCCTCCCTTCAAGTTTTCAATTTGTACAAACATTTGTGAATATGCATCTGCAGCATCCAATGGAATTAGCAGGATAACAATAGGAATTGCGTTTTACAGTACTCTGAGGAACTACTTAACTGGAAATATGGCTCACCTTGGTACAAGTGAGACAAGGGTTTGTTGTAAACAGTGTGTTGTCATCTTTTCCAATGCTAAAAAAAATCTGATAGCATTTCATCATTTCTTTTTATTTTCCAAAGAGAGGTGCAGTATAATGGACCACTACTTTAGTGGCAATGAACTAAAACCATCATGTGTGCTATTCTAAATCCCAGTGAACGCTCAAAAGGAATGTTGTACTGCACCCACACCAACATCATTCCTGTCTGAGCCTGTTGGTGAAAGGTGAAAAGGTAAATTATTTTTTCCTACACTGTTACACATTTAACATGCCAAGACAGACTGCAATGAACTTTACCGGTGTTTTTAAGGGCAAATATCAAGCAATGGTAACACCCAAGGCCAATCCAGAGAGGAATATTCTATTAAACAGTCAAAAGAAAAAATTAATAAAACTGGTTGAGGTAACCTACCATTCTGTGGTTTAAATCAATCTGAAAATTCTCCTCTACACAATCTTAAATGGATTAATTGCGAATATAAATTCTCCAATATAACTGCATGCTCGTCATATTTAAACATGGCCTAAGTGAAAAAATGCATTTACTACAATTAGTGGTTAAACAACTTTGGAATGAAGCATGGCTGATTGATATAGGAAGTTACAGATATCTTGAATATATTGCACTAACCACTGGAGCCAGTCATCTGGACTTAAAATTAGTTCACAGTCTTAAGATACTTGTGTGATTTTTGTTGGAGGATCCAGGACAAGATCATTCACATTAGTTGAGCAGTTATTTCTACTCTCACCATCTGCTGAGGGAACAACAGTAAGTTTTAAGCCCACCATCTTAGCCATTGGGTCATGACTCCCAGGCACTAGATGTAGTGGATAGATAGATGGATAGATAAATGTACAATGCATGGCATAATGCAAATCCTGGGACACTGGATACCCCTCCTTAAAAAGAAGTTTGTGTAGATATGTTGGTTCCCTGTGGTGATTTCAAGCAGCATAAGAGAAGCACCTGGAGATTTTGCTCCTGCACAGCAAGTATAATAACCAGCTGACACACCCTTGGCAGGCTTTCTGTGGTATCCACTCTTGGGGAGGGTGGTTATCCCTAGAGTACATTTCAAGGTAGGCTTCCAGTCACCTTTTCAACTATTTATTACAGTCAGTGATAACCGACTAGATCTTTGCTTTGGTGATATTGCTGTTCCTTTTTGGATCCCTTTATACATGGCTCTAGCATTGTGTCAAAGGACATCAGACTGTTCTAGCAAAGTTGCAATCTGTTGTGTCTGGCACATTCCCTTTTGGATTTTCCTTCAAGTAGATCTTGGTGCATTCAAAGTCTTCTTGCTTAGAACAGTCATGAGAGTAGACTGCTTGGCTTCTATGGTAAAAACAATGACTGCAGATGCTGAAAATCAAATACTGGATTAGTGGTGCTGGAAGAGCACAGCAGTTCAGGCAGCATCCAACGAGCAGCGAAATCAACGTTTCGGGCAAAAGCCCTTCATCAGGAATAAAGGGCTTTTGCCCGAAACGTTGATTTCGCTGCTCGTTGGATGCTGCCTGAACTGCTGTGCTCTTCCAGCACCACTAATCCAGTGCTTGGCTTCTATGATAAGTGATCTTAGCTTTGTTCCATTCTTCCTTCCCATACATTGAAACAGTGAGATCATTAATGGTACCTTGAGCTATGTTCCATTCCTCCTTTATGCTCTGTTGAGGTACGCTGGAGGGCACTTCAGAGTCAAGGGGTTGTTGGTTTTTAATCTGAGTAAGCAGTTTTGCTGAGTTCAGTACAAGGACAACACTTCTGCTTTGATTGAAAAAAAAAAGTAATATCCTAACATAATAGAGTGATCCTTACCATGGTCTTCTGTGTGATATTTGTGTGATCTAGGTTGACACAATCGTGCTAATTGAGTTTCTAGCTATACCAAGTGACCATCATGGCAGGGCATCAGGCAGAAGTGTAACTGTCTTTAAATATGGCCATCTTCTTCCAAAAGCTGCAAGGGTTACTTCTGGCTTTGGAGGAGCTGAAATTGGCTTGTCGCAAAGATGTTACTACAGTTGTTATGGGGGATTTTAACATGCAGGTAGACTGGGAGAATCAGGATGGTATCGGGCCTCAAGAAAGAGACTTTGTGGAGTGCCTCAGAGATGGATTTTTAGTGCAGCTGGTGCTGGAGCCGACCAGGGATAAGGCGATTCTGGATCTGGTATTGTGTAACGAACCAGAATTGGTCAGTGACCTCGAAGTGAAGGAGCCATTGGGAAGTAGTGACCATAATACAATAAGCTTCAATCTGCAATTTGAGAGGGAGTGGGTACAATCTGAAGTGACAATATTTCAGTTGAATAAAGGGAAATATGGAGCTATGAGGGAGCAACTGGCCAAAGTTCAATGGTTTAATACCTTAACAGGGAAGACCGTGGAGGAACAATGGCAGATATTTCTGTGTATAATGCAGAAGATGCAGGATCAGTTCATTCCTAAAAGGAAGAAAGATCCCAGGAGGAGACATGGGCGGCCGTGGCTGACAAGGGAAGTAAAGAAACATATAAGGTTAAAAGAGAAAAAGTATAACTTAGCGAAGATAAGCGGGAAAACGGAGGACTGGGAAGCTTTTAAAGAACAACAGAGGATTAGTAAGAAGGAAATACGCAGAGAAAAAATGAGGTACGAAGGTAAACTGGCCAAGAATATAAAGGAGGATAGTAAAAGCTTTTTTAGGTATGTCCAAGGCAAAAAAATGGTTAGGACAAAAATTGGGCCCTTGAAGACAGAAGCAGGGGAATATATTACTGGGAACGAAGAAATGGCAGAGGAATTAAATGGGTACTTCAGATCTGTGTTCACTGGGGAAGACACAAGCAATCTCCCTGAGGTAACAGTGGCTGAAGGACCTGAACTGAAGGGAATTTCTATTTGCCAGGATTTGGTGTTGGAGAGACTGTTAGGTCTGAAGGTTGATAAGTCTCCGGGACCTGATGGCCTGCATCCCAGGGTACTGAAGGAGGTGGCTTGGGAAATCGTGGATGCGCTGGTGATTATTTTCCAGAGTTCAATAGAATCGGGGTTGGTTCCTGAGGATTGGAGGGCGGCTAATGTTGTGCCACTTTTTAAGAAGGGTGGGCGGGAGAAAGCAGGAAATTATAGACCAGTTAGTCTGACCTCAGTGGTGGGAAAGATGCTGGAGTCTATTATAAAGGATGAAATTACGGCACATCTGGATAATAGTAACAGGATAGGACAGAGTCAGCATGGATTTATGAAGGGGAAATCATGCTTGACTAATCTTCTTGAATTTTTTGAGGATGTAACTCGGAAGATGGACGAGGGAGATCCAGTGGATGTAGTGTACCTGGACTTTCAGAAAGCTTTTGATAAAGTCCCACATAAGAGGTTAGTGAGTAAAATTAGGGCGCACGGGATTGGGGGCAAAGTACTAGATTGGATAGAGAATTGGTTGGCTAACAGGAAACAAAGGGTAGTGATTAACGGCTCCATTTCGAAATGGCAGGCAGTGACCAGTGGGGTACCGCAGGGATCCGTGCTGGGACCGCAGCTTTTTACAATATATGTAAATGATATAGAAGATGGTATCAGCAATAACATTAGCAAATTTGCTGATGACACAAAGCTAGGTGGTAGGGTGAAATGTGATGAGGATGTTAGGGGATTACAGGGTGACCTGGACAAGTTAGGTGAGTGGGCAGATGCATGGCAGATGCAGTTTAATGTGGATAAATGTCTGGTTATCCACTTTGGTGGCAAGAACAGGAAGGCAGATTACTACCTCAATGGTATCAAATTAGGTAAAGGGGCTGTTCAGAGAGATCTGGGTGTTCTTGTCCACCAGTCAATGAAGGCAAGCATGCAGGTACAGCAGGTCGTGAAGAAGGCTAATAGCATGCTGGCCTTCATAACAAGAGGGATTGAGTATAGAAGCAAAGAGGTGCTTCTGCAGCTGTACAGGGCCCTGGTGAGACCACACCTGGAGTACTGTGTACAGTTCTGGTCTCCAAATTTGAGGAAAGACATTCTGGCTATTGAGGGAGTGCAGCGTAGGTTCACGAGGTCAATTCCTGGAATGGCAGGATTGCCTTACACGGAAAGACTGAAGCGACTGGGCTTGTATACCCTTGAGTTTAGAAGACTGAGAGGGGATCTGATTGAAACGTATAGGCTTATGAAAGGACTGGACACTCTGGCAGGAGGGAACATATTTCCGTTGATGGGGGAGTGCCGAACCAGAGGACACAACTTAAAAATACGGGGTAGACCATTTAGGACAGAGATGAGGAGAAACTACTTCACACAGAGAGTGGTGGCTGTGTGGAATGCTCTGCCCCAGAGGGCAGTGGAGGCCCAGTCTCTGGATTCTTTTAAGAAAGAATTGGATAGAGCTCTTAAAGATAGTGGAGTCAAGGGGTATGGAGATAAGGCTGGAACAGGATACTAATTAGGAATGATCAGCCATGATCATATTGAATGGCGGTGCAGGCTCGAAGGGCAGAATGGCCTACTCCTGCATCTATTGTCTATTGTCTATTGTGTATTGAGGATGCTTTGCAGAGATCGAAACCCTGCACAACGGCAACTGCAGTATTTTTTTAACAAATATGAATGCACCTGCCTTCAGAATGCTGTGGGAAAAGTATTTGCAGCATTGCCCTCAGACTCCAGATCCTGGCTGAACACATCTGAATCCCATTGGGGTTTCAACAGCTGCAAAAGAAAATTTTGTGAACAAAGACCACCACTATATGTGGCCTCCATTGATTTCAAAAAGGCATTCAACCAAGCACGCAGAGACAGTATACTTAAGTTGCTAGGAAAAACAAAACTTGCTGATTGTTAAGTTACTGAATGTGATCTCTTCCCATTACAAAATAGAGTGCAATGTCAGCTATGAGAGGGACAAACTTTCTGAGTCTATTACAGACTACGAGAGTATGATAGCCAAAAATATAAAAACAAAATTGAAAATGTATTCTCATATTATAAAAAGGAGAGTTAACAAAGCAAGTGTTGGTTGTACAGAAAATGAGTCTAGGGATTCAGTAATGGAGGACAAATTGAACAGATATTTTGCAATGGACTTCACAAGAAATAACTTGCATCCTGAATATAGCTGTAAATCAAGAAAAGGAAAATGGTAATTTTCTTGCCTCACTCCAAGTAGTACTGAATAAATTGTTGGCACTTTGAGTTGACAAATCTTTAGATGCTGATAGATTTCATTTTAAAAGTACCTAATGTGATATTTGATGCACTGATTTTAATTTTCCAAAATTAGTTAGATTTGAATGGAAAAATTAGCTAGGAATAATAGCCTTTATTCAAAAATGGAGGGAGGTGGAAAGTACAAAGTTACAGGTCAGTTACCTCAACATCTGTTATATGGAAAATATTAGAATTTATTATTGAACATGTCACAGTAGGATACTTGGATAGGTTGATGGTAACCTGGTAGAGCCAACATAATTTTGTTGAAGTGTTTACCTTATCTATTGGAGTTCATTGAAGAATTAACTTGGGCTGTGGATAAAGGGGAACAATGGATGCATCATCTGGAGATTTGCAGAATGCGTTTGATAAGGCGCCACAATAAGTGTTATTGTGGAAAATAAAAGCATATGGTGTAGGGGACAATATAATAATGGGCATGGATAGAAGATTAGCTGGCTAAATGAAGCAGAGAGGAGAATAAGTGGGTCTTTTTCAGGCTGGCAAGATGTCACAGGCATTGGTGCTGCAACTTCAATTCTTTACAAAAGACCAAGCTACATTTGTCGATGATCGATAGAAAAGGGAGTCATGAGGAGGACAGAAAAGAGCCTACAAAAGGGATATAGATAGATTGAGTAGACAAAGATCTGACAAATGAAGTACAATGTAGGAAAGAATGACAAAAAAAAATCTAAATGGTTAGAGGTTGTAGAGCTGTGAGATGCAGAAAGATTGGAGTTTCTTAATTTATGATTTGTAATAGGTTAGTATGCAAGTAATCAAGAAAACTAAATGTTACAGTTTATTGCTAGGAAAATTGAATACAGGATTACAGGTTACTTAGAGCTGAAAAATGTGTTGCTGGAAAAGCGCAGGTCAGGCAGCATCCAAGGAGCAGGAGAATCGACGTTTCGGGCATAAGCCCTTCTTCAGGAATGAGGAGGGTGTGCCAAGCAGGCTAAGACTGCACCTGGAGCACTGTGTACAACACTGACCATCGTATTTGGGAAAAGGTGTTAATGCATTGGAAGCAGTTCAGAGATAGCTTATTGAATTAATAACTGGAATAAGCAGATTGTCTTAGGAGCAAAAATTAGACTTGCTAGGCATATGCCCTCTGATGTTTGAAGGACTCCAAGTTGACTTAATTGAAACATAAAAGATCCTGAAGGGTTTGATCTGGAGGATGTTGGAAGGATGTTCCCTTTTGAGAGACTATAGAATTAGGGGTGATAGTTTAAAAATAAAAGGGAGTTGCCCATACAAGACAGAAATAAGGAAGCATTTTCTCTGAGGGTTCCGTACCTTTGGAAATTGCTTCCTCAAAAAGGCAGTAGATATAGAATCTTTAAATAATTTTAAGGCAAAAGGTAGATAGGATTCCTGATTTCCAAAGGGATGGAACATTAAGAGGGATATGGAAGAATGTAGAGTTGAGTGTAAAAATCGAATCAGCCATGACATTATTGAATGGCAGAGTAGACTCAAAACACCGAGTGGCTTACTCTTGCTCCTTGCTTTTACAGCGGAAACATTTGTAATTCCCACAGGGGTCAAACAGGGTTGTATTCGGCACTGACACGGTCATCATATGCCATCACGACATCAAAGAGGTTGTGTATTTAATGTCAGAGCTACCTAAAAGCTTCCTGAGCCTCATTTACCAGAGATCAAGACAGAGTGGATCAATTTCTCAGCCACTCTACATGGAGAATTCTAGTGCAGAATTATAGACTGAGGAATGCCTTCTGCAGAAAATGGGCAGATTCTCACAACACTACAGAGTTTGGTTTGATAACCAACATGGAGAAGATAAATGTTATGGTCTAAGACATTGCGAAATCATCTAAGCAATTGCAATAAATGACATTTGCAAGTTGTATGTGTATAGTATAAAAATAAAAAGTTCACAATCACAAATGTTTGAAAACAATTTTTGTTTAAAATGGGACGTTGAATCATCCTGGGCATGATTGACAAGGCCAGAACCTGTTGCCCATCTCTAAATGCCCATGTATCCAGTGGCTTGCTAGATTATTTCAAAAGAGTCAACCACACTTTGTTCTCATATTAACTCAACCAGCATCGACATTGCTGGCTGGACCAACATTTATTGCCCATCTCTATTCACCCCTAAGAAGATAGTGAAGAACTGTCTTCTTGGACAGCTGTAAACTTCATGGTGTAGGGACATCCTGAGTGCTGATAAGAAAGCAATTCCAGCAGAATGACAGTGAAGAATGGTGATACAGTTCCAAGTCAGGATGCCTTGTGTCTCAGAGTGCAACTTGTTAATCATTTGATCTTCTCAACAGAGATGGGTCATTGCTTCCGCTAATATTACTTGCCACTTATCAGCTCAAGCCTGCATGTTGTTCAGGTCTGCTGCATGTGGACAAAAATTGCTTTAATATCAGAGAGTGTGAATGGTGTGGACCTTTGTGCAATCAACTAACTTCACCATTCTGACGTTATGATGGAGAGTAGGTCATTTATGAAGCAGCTGATGATGGTTAGTCCTCTGACATTACAGATGGACTGCTGCAGAGGTGTCTCCTGCAGCTGAGACGAATGACCTCCAACAGCCACAATTATCTTCCATTGTGCTAGGTATGAATCCTACAAGTGAAAAGCATTCCCTGGTTCTCATTGACTCCAGCTTTGCTCGGGCTCAAATGATCCTAACTTCAAAATCTGCCCTAATGTCAAGGGCAGACACACTCATCTCACCATCACATAGAATCACATGTAGGCTAAATCAGGTTAAGGATAGCAGATGTCTAAGATATTTGTTTTTATGATAACAGATGGTAATCAGAGAGTAGCTTCCAATTAGATTTTATTAATAGAATTTAAATTTCATCCGCAGCCATTTTGGGATTTGAATCCATGATGCCAGAATCTTTAGATCACTAGGTCAGTGACAGTACTACTGATATCTAACACAGATATTAACAATGCATCAAAAAAAAAACCCTGCACCTATTACGTCCAAACTAGATGATAGAGTTTGGAACAGCAACCTGACTGACAGGTTACCAAGCCTACATCCTCCATTCATTCCTCGACAGTGGCGACATCAAGACAACATATCCTAGACAGAAGAAAAAGCTGAACAGTTTCCACATTCACTGTCTCAGACATAAGCTCGATATCTCCAGACAGATCAAGGTCTGTGACTCAGAAATTGTGAGCTAATTACACCAGCACACACTCATTGCTAAGCTAGCATCTGTGCATATTGGCCACATCCATCCGATTGAAGCATAGATTTACAGTGAAGGGAGTTGTGGCATCCTTACGCTTTCACTTACACAACAAGGATACCTGCAAGTGAGATATGAAGGTGACAAACAATGACAGTGACAAGTGGGAGACAGCTTCTGATGGTTATGATTGCAGAAAGCAGAAACAAAGAGGTCATCTGGCTGAGAACACAACCCAAAGGAAAGCAAAGCCAGCAAATCCGTCAGCTCAGCTCAGTATACTTCTTTGCAACAAATGTAGCAGCAACTGCCATACCAGAGTAAGGAATCCTGAGTTACTTGAACTATTTAAAACAGTCGACCAGCTGGGCACAAACCATCTTATGTGACAGAAGCTGCCTTCATAACATGCTTAATGAGTTCGACAGGAATTTCTGAAGGACAAATGCATAATGCTGCTATAAATACATGACCCTTTTTGATGCTTCAATTATCTGGCATCATTTGGTATAGTGACCTTGAACAAGACTGGGTGTGTTCTAAGAATGGCACACAATGGATTTAGAAACTCCAAATTCATTAAGTTGAAAACTAAGTGATGCCTTTATGGTCAACTGTAAATAATCAGTGTGGCTGTGACTAAATTGAGATTTTACCAAGTCACAAAAATATTATGCTCCCTGCTGCGAGAAAATTTCTATTACATATATGCCTTTAATCTCATTAATAGCAACACTGCACCATATAACAATGTTTTTGTTCTCTGCTACTGCCAGGTTTCCTCCCATCACTTGAAGACAAGAATGCATTTTCAGTATCACCTTTTACTACCTCATTTAAGAAATGTGTGTGTATGAACCTAATGTGAACTTAAAACAGTCCACTTTTAAAGTAACCATCAACTCAATCCTAAAATCATTTTTTTGACCAATTGTGTGTGTCTGGTAATTTGTCTCATTCTCTTCATACACATGTAGACACAGGTTAATGTTATTTCCTAACTCAATTCATTTAATCTCTAAATAATGCAGAAGTAAAGAAACAAATATCTGTTATTTGTATTTTTAAAAATCAATTGACAAAAGTAAACAGCATATTTATCATTAATATCAAATTAAGTGCCCATACATTTTGATGTCATACGAATAAATCAGTAAATGCTAAAATTATACACACTTAGAATGCTTTGAATCTAGGAAAAGTTTTGTAAAATAAACTGCATTCAATATTTACCAGTCTGATAATGTTAATTAGATTACATGAAGCTATAAATAGTTGAAGGAATAAAACTGATTGTTGCTCCTTATTTGCATGGCAATGATGACAAAAAGCAATAGGAGTGGCACCTGTGTGTTCATAGGTCAGCCTGCACATGAATAGAGCAAGATATTTACTTGACCAAAACAATCACCTTGCAAACTTTCTAGATTTTCCTTGCTGATTATATTTACTACTTCACTCAGTTTAATAGAAGGCATGAACTTAAAAATCAAATTAATTCAGACAGACAAAAATATTCCTAAATTGAGAAAACAAATGCAATTTATGCACAAAGAACTTAATGGTTAACTCATTGCTCTAATGCTGTAAAAAGAAACCACAGTAGAGGGTGCAATGCATTGCCATTTATTGAAATAAATGATGGGACTGGGGCTGTTATTTGCTGTAATGTTCATCAAGCCTCCAGAGGGACAGTTACAAAACCAGCAAAGCACTTTGGGATTTGTTGCAGTTACATGCAGGCAATTTAAGATGTTCAGCTTCAAAAGCAAAAGGAAGCTTATGACAAGGCTTACTTCCCACATCTGAGAGGTGGCAATAGGACCACAGTAAAAGGGATACACAACAGATACTCAATTACTGCATCAGACAGGCAGGCAAATACACAGCTAGAAATTCTCAACATGATTTGTAAGAACGAAATACCTGAGTAAAAGCAGGAATTAAGGGGTAAATTATGTTCTGAGCCACAATTTTTCATATTTAAATAAAGAATGCATTGATATGATTGCCCTATCAATACTTTCTAAGCAGAATCGCAATAGACATCCAGCAAGGCCAGACTTCATGTTGCTAGGAGCTTACTGCATCATTCCAGGCTTTGAGGGGAGATTCCCACTTGGGAGTGGTGAGCTGCTCATTTACAACCTTACTAAATGCACATCTTACCTCGTTAACATGCAGCGACACATGCCCCTTACACACCAAAATTTGAATCTGATACGTGTCACAGCCCTCATGGCGCATTGACTATCATTAAAGATATACTAAATATGGTGCTGCACCTTGTCCTGCATTGACAACTCTCACTGAAATGCTACAAGGACATTGTGTGTTCAGAGTTATGCAGTAGCCTCATGGACAGTATCAGGCTGCACCTCCAGGGTCTTCACTTACTCAGTCATAGAGTAGCGTCCTTGAGACCCTTCGGGAAAAGGAGAGGGCGGATCCTGTCGAGCGGTTCCCTGAGCAGACTGTCAAAGCCATTTGGCAGAATGCCTCATCGCCAGAACTTTCCAACAAGCACCAAGACGTGGCTTGGCTGGTGGTGAGAAGGGCTCTGCCTGTGAGATCCTTTATGCACGCCCGGACTCTCTGCCGCACCGCACGCTGCCCTCGAAGTGGCTGCGGGGGGGACGAGACTGTCACACACCTCCTTCTGGAATGTGCCTATGCAGAGGAAGTCTGGAGAGGAATGCAGTGGTGCTTGTCGAGGTTCGTCCCGAGCAGCGCCGTGACGCGGGACTCCGTGCTCTACGGCCTGTTCCCCGGGACTCACACCGAGACGAACATTAACTGCGCCTGGAGGATCATCAACTCGGTGAAGGACGCTCTCTGGGCGGTCCGAAATCTGTTGATCTTCCAGCTGAAGGAGTTGACCCCGACCGAGTGTTGCAGACTGGCACATTCCAAGGTCCAAGACTACGTGTTGAGGGACGCGCTGAAGCTTGGGGCAGCTGCCGCCAAGGCGCGGTGGGGAAAGACCACCGTGTAAGATCGGCCTGCCGAAAGAAGAACAGGGGGCCCATACAGACGTTTTTTTGGGCTCTGCTGATGCCTCAGCCAAATATATGTATATATACAAGATTGAAAAAATGCACAGGATTGTAAAGGACAAGAATAAAGTCGAATCTGTGTTTGTAAATATGGACATATGTATGGCATGATCCAATGTACAGACCATCAAATCATTTATGAATCATTTATGAATAAAGTATATTTTTGAAATAAAAAAAAAAGAGATGTACAGCATGGAAACAGGCCCTTCGGTCCAACCCGTCCATGCCGACCGGATATCCCAACGCAATCTAGTCCCACCTGCCAGCACCCGGCTCATTTCACTCCAAACCCTTCCTATTCATACACCCATCCAGATGCCTTTTAAATGTTGTAATTGTACCAGCCTTCACCACTTCCTCTGGCAGCTCATTCCGTACACATACCACCCTCTGTGTGAAAATGTTGCCCCTTAGGTCTCTTATATATATTTCTCCTCTCACCCTAAACCTAGGGCCTCTAGTTTTGGATTCCCCTGCCCCAAGGAAAAGAGTTTGCCTATTTACCCTATCCATGCCCCTCTTAATTTTGTAAACCTCTATAAGGTCACCCCTCAGCCTCCAACGCTCCAGGGAAAACAGCCCCAGACTGTTCAGCCTTTCCCTATAGCTCAAATCCTCCAACCCTGGCAACATCCTTGTAAATAATTTCTGAACCCTTTCAAGTTTCATTACATCTTTCCGATAGGAAGGAGACCAGAATTGCACGCAATATTCCAACAGTGGTCTAACCAATGTCCTGTACAGCCGCAACATGACCACCCAATTCCTGTACTCAACACTCTGATCAATAAAGGAAAGCATACCAAATGCCTTCTTCACTATCCTATCTACCTGCAACTCCACTTTCAAGGAGCTATGAACCTGCACTCCAAGGTCTCTTTGTTCAGCAACACTCCCTAGGACCTTACCATTAAAGTGTCTAAGTCCTGCTAAGATTTGCTTTCCCAAAATTCAGTACCTCGCATTTATTTGAATTAAACTCCATCTGCCACTTCTCAGCCCATTGGTCCATCTGGTCATAATCCTGTTGTAATCTGAGGTGACCCTCTTCGAAGTCCACTACACCTCCAATTTTGGTGTCATCTGCAAACTTACTAACTGTACCTCATATGCTCGCATCCAAATCATTTATGTAAATAACAAAAAGTAGAGGACCCAGTACCAATCCTTGTGGCACTCCACTGGTCCCAGGCCTCCAGTCTGAAAAACAACCCTCCACCACCACCCTCTGTCTTCTACCGTTGAGCCAGTTCTGTATCCAAATGGCTAGTTCTCCCGGTATTCCATGAGATCTTGTTAATCAGTTTCCCATGGGGAACCTTGTGGAACGCCTTACTGAAGTCCATATAGATCACATCTATAGCTCTGCCCTCATCAATCCTCTGAGTTTTTTGAAGAAGTAACAATCAAGTTTGAGAGACATGATTTCCCACGCACAAAGCCATGTTGACTATCCCTAATCAGTCCTTGCCTTTCCAAATACATGTACATCCTGTCCCTCAGGATTCCTTCCAACAACTTGCCCACCACTGACATCAGGCTCACTGGTCTGTAATTCCCTGGCTTGTCCTTACCACCTTTCTTAAAACAGTGACACCACATTTGCCAACCTCCAGTCTTTTGGCACCTCACCTGTGACTATAAATGATACAAATATCTTGGCTAGAGGCCCAGCAATCACTTCTCTAGCTTCCCACAGAGTTCTTGGGTACACCTGATCAGGTCCTGCGGATTTATCCGCCTTTAACCATTTCAAGACATCCAGCACTTCCTCCTCTGTAATATGGACATTTTGTAAGATGTCACCATCTATTTCCTTACAGTCTATCTCCCATATCCTTTTCCACAGTAAATACTGATGCAAAATATTAATTTATCTCCCCCATTTTCTGTGGCTCCACACAAAGGCCGCCTTGTTGATCTTTGAGGGGCCCTATTCTCTCCCTAGTTACCCTCTTGTCCTTAATATATTTGTAAAAACCCTTTGGATTCTCCTCAATTCTATTTGCCATCCTGATTTCCCTCAAAGTATACTCCTACTGCCTTTATACTCTAAGGATTCACTCGATCTATCCTGTCTTTTCCGGACATATGCTTCCTTCTTTTTCTTAACCAAACCCTCAATTTCTTTAGTTACCTAGCATTTCCTATACCTACCAGCCTTCCCTTTCACCCTGACAGGAATATACTTTCTCTGGATTCTTGTTATCTCATTTCTGAAGGCTTCCCATTTTCCAGCCATCCCTTTGCCCGCGAACATCTGCCTCTAATCAGCTTTTGAAAGTTCTTGCCTAATACCGTCAAAATTGGCCTTTCTCCAATTTAGAACTTCAACTTTTAGATCTGGTCTATCCTTTTCCATCACTATTTTAAAACAAAATAGAATTATGGTCACTGGCCCCAAAGTGCTCCCCCACTGACACCTCAGTCACCTGCCCTGCCTTATTTCCCAAGAGTAGGTCAAGTTTTGCACCTTCTCTAGTAGGTACATCCACATACTGAATCAGAAAAAAAATTGTCTTGTACACACTTAAGGAATTCCTCTCCATCTGAACATTTAACACTATGGCAGTCCCAGTCCCAATAAGGTGATCATCTTTTTCTTATTTCTGAGTTCCACCCAAATAACTTCCCTGGATGCATTTCCGGGAATATCCTCCCTCAGTACAGCTGTAATGCTATCCCTTATCAACAAGGCCACTCCCCCTCCTCTCTTGCCTCCCCTTCTATCCTGGAACATTAAGCTGCCAGTCCTGTCCATCCCTGAGCCATGTTTCTGTAATTGCTATGATACCCCAGCCCCATGTTCCTAACCATGCCCTGAGTTCATCTGCCTTCCCTGTTAGGCCCCTTGCATTGAAATAAATGCAGTTTAATTTATTAGTCCTACCTTGTCCCTGCCTCCCCCTCCTCTCTTCCCTCCCTTTCTATCCTTCCAGTAGCATTAAGCTGCCAGTCCTGTCCATCCCTGAGCCATATTTCTGTAATTGCTATGATATCCCAGTCCCATGTTCCTAACCATGCCCTGAGTTCATTTGCTTTCCCTGTTAGGCCCCTTGTATTGAAATAAATGCAGTTTAATTTATTAGTCCTCCCTTGTCCCTCACTGTTTGACTTGCTTCTGTTGTCAACTGTACCAGTCTCAGATTGATCTCTTTCCTCACTATCTCCCTAGGTTCCCTCCCCCCCGCGCCCCCACCCCATCTTACTAGTTTAAATCCTCCTGAGCAGCTATAGCTAATTTCCCTGCCAGTATATTAGTCCCCTTCCAATTTAAGTACAATCCATCCTTCTTGTACAGGTCACTTCTACCCCAAAAGAGATTCCAATGATCCAAAAATGTGAATCCTTCTCCCATACACCAGCTCCTCAGCCATGCATTCATCTGCTCTATCCTCCTATTCCTGCCCTCACTAGCTAGTAGCACTGGGAGTAATCCAGATATGACTACCCTTGAGGACCTTCTTTTTAAATTTCTGCCTAACTCTCTATAATCTCCCTTCAGAATCTCAACCTTTTCCCTTCCAATGTCATTGGTTCCAATGTGGACAATGACCTCTTGCTGGCCCCTCTCCCCCTTGAGAACATTCTGCACCCTCTCTCAGACATCCTTGATCCTGGCACAAAGGAAACAACACCATTTTGCTTTTTCTCTGCTGGTCACAGAAACATCTGTCTGTTCCTCAGACTACAGAATCCTCTAACACAATTGACCTCTTGGAACCCAACTTACCCCTCGTTGCATTAGAGCCAGTCTCAATACCAGAAACTTGGCTGTTCGTGCTACGTTCCCCTGAGAATCCATCACCCCCTACATTTTCCAAAACAGCATACCTGTTTGAAATGGCTATATCCACAAAAGACTCCTGCCCTAGGTGCCGACTTCTCTTACCCTTCCTGGAGTTAACCCATCTATTTGGCTGTATCTGTGACTTTCCCCCCCCTTTCTATAACTGCCATCCATCACATACTGTTGTTGTTGCAAATGCCTCATCACGTCTGGCTGTCTCTCCAACCAATCCACTCGATCTGATAAGATTCAAATCCACCAGCATTTATGGCAGATATAATCCACAGTAACCCTTAAACTCTCTTTAAACTCCCACATCTGACAAGAAGTACCTATCACTGCAAAGGTCATTTTTGTTCCTTCACAATGTACAGACTCAGAAAATAACACCGTCTTATTCCTCTACAAAACACTGCAACAAGTTAAATATAAGACACAGCTATCAATTTAAGTTTAATCAAGAGACTTATCTCCAAAAAACATATATTCAAGAAAGAACCCACTGTACTCACTAATACAGCCTTTCTATTGGACAGACTTAAAACAACAATTAACTTATCTGATTCTGTGTTATGAACTTCGCCCAAACTGGTTCCTCCATGATTAGTTGTGAAATTCACTGTTTGTTAATTTTCCCAGATGCACTCTGATGCCCAGCAACACATGAATTCAAAAACAGCAAAGGCAGTAACTGTGCAGGTTCTCTCTCTCTCCTGCACTGTCCTCACCAGGTGCTTCCTTTGTCTGCTCTTCTCCCTTTTAAAACTGTTGTTTTGACTTTTTTTTTTCCCAAAGTTCCAAAACAATGCAACAGCATCTAAAACAGTAATTGCTGCTTCTGGAATTCGAGGAAATCACCTCCAGCACCTAAAATACCTCAAAAAAAAAAAAGAGTAGCTCTTACAGCCAGACATTGTTCCCATCCTCCATCTTGGATTACCCAGAATCCTCCCCTTAGAGCTCATCACTCCAAGCCATGATGGATGCTCACACCATCCCGCATTGCAATGTCTTGCCTTTTTACACCTAGGCCCTCAGCCAGAGATGCCAGGCTCTTAATGCTGTGGTGTTACCTTACAGTTTAGCACCAACGCAAAGCAAAGAAGCTAATCATGGTTGTCCTCAGTCAAGACCAAGGTGTTTTCATTCACTCTTCGATCTTTCTAGAGGAAGATGACAACCTGCCAGGATTTCCAGGCCCCTGCCCACAAAGCAGGACACCAAATTTTTCTTATGTGCCATGTCTAGGACAAACACCAGATTCTGTGCAGGACAGCTCCAGAGTTACATGGCTGTTCTGCACTTAGCGAAGCATTTTGAAGATAGCAGTGGCACCAGGGATGCTGGTCAATTTTGGGATAGCCTGACAGTGACAAACTGTCCTGGGCTTGGGGACTGGCAAAACAAGGCTGAATGAGAAGGATGCCTGTGGGATGGGGGTTGGTAGTTAATGAGGAGTGTTTGGTAAGGAAGTGTGTGAGAGCCTCAGTGAGAAAACCTCAAAAAAAGACTTGGCAGAGCTAACAATTAGTCAAGAGAGTCATTAGTTTATCAGTAATTCAAGTGTTGTTCTGCAGAACGAAAGGAGTAAGTTCCCAGTATTAATGACTTGGTTCAACCTTGTTAGGATGGAGATTGGCAATTTTGGTAATTAGAACTAGAGTGGCACAACATCTATAGCAAGATATTAAAACTCTACAAAGAATTCACACTCAGTGATTGCCGTGTAGAAAAAAATTAATGAAAATGGGCCAACAGATGGAAAAGCCAAATAAGTGAAAGACTAAAAGATTTTATGGAAATAAAAAGGAAACCTTGAACAGGCAGCTGAAAATAACCCAATTTTCATCACCAATTTTACAAACTCCCTTTCTGTCTCCAAAAGGGCAAAACAAAAAAAGTGTTTTGAAGAAGGGTCACCTGACCTGAAACTAACTATTTTTCTTCCACAGAAGCTGCCCAACCTGAGCTTCTCCAGCAATTTTGTTCTTGTTTTTTTCCTGCTATCTTGGTGGGCAGCACGGTGGCACAGTGGTTAGCACTGCTGCCTCACAGCGCCAGCGACCCGGGTTCAATTCCCGCCTCAGGCGACTGACTGTGTGGAGTTTGCACATTCTCCCAGTGTCTGCGTGGGTTTCCTCCAGGTGCTCCGGTTTCCTCCCACAGTCCAAAAATGTGCAGGTTAGGTGAATTGGCCATGCTAAATTGCCCGTAGTGTTAGGTGCCGGGGTAAATGTAGGGGAATGGGTCTGAGCGGGTGCACTTCAGTGGGTCGGTGTGGACTTGTTGAGCCAAAGGACCTGTTTCCACACTAATCTAAAAACTTGTCATGATCTCTTTTCATCTCACAATGAAGATAAAGGTGAGAAACCTGGGAGATAATGAGCATCTAGAACACAAACGGGGTCACGCTGATGCAGAGTGCACTGCTGTTCTTGAACCAATTCCTGCAAGTGATTGGGAAATAAGGTGCTTTAGTGGCATGCCCTTTAACAGAGCAAAGAAACTAATGAACACAATCTAGTTAAGACAGTTTGACAGCACCAACACAAAAAAAATGCAGGTTCTTTTACAATTCTCATTTCATACAAATTTTTATCAGAACATTTTTGTTAAGGAAAATGGTGTTCTGACATTTGTGTTCTGTCTGACAAAACCCTAATACTTTCTGGGGAAAAGAGTGTTCCACAGATTCTCAAACCTTTCAGAGAAATTCTCTTTCTTAAATGAGACTCCCATTAGTTTTAATCTGTTCCATCAATCCAGGCTCTCCCAAAAAGAGTAACAGCCCTTCAGTACCCACTCTGTTAAGTTTCACGGTATCATATGTGCTTCATTAAGATCATGTCTTATTCTTCTAACCCCCACTGAACCACAGAGCCAGCTTATTTAATATTTGCTCATTAGGTAACCCCATCTGATCTCAAATGAATCTTTTTGAATTGCTTCTAATGTACTTACATCCTTCCTTAACTGTGCACTTTATTCTTCTCTCAAACAACAGCTTTCCATTTGTCTTCCTAATCACTTGCTGCACCTGCACACAAACTGTGTGCTCACCATTATCTTCTCAAGGACAAAGAGGAATTGGCATTAAATGCTGGCTAGCAAGGTATGCCCATTTCTCAGAAGAGAGTAACCAAAATAAAATCAGAGCCTGCTAGGTTCCTCATTAGCCTGTAGAAAACACTTTTATTGCACATTCAATGGGATTGATATCCCAGAGTGCACTGAAACAGTTACCCCAAAGTGAATTGATTTTCCTTTTGCCTAGAGACTTGGTGCACAAATTCATTTAACTAGAAATATATATTTTGGTTTGACCAGTCATTAACCATGAACAAACTGAACTGTAGAATAGATACAAAGGGCTGAATGGCCTACTCTGATTCCTGCGTGCTAAACAATATAACCTGCTCTGTTCAGATAGATAATTTTGTATGTCTCATAAAAGGATAGGTGTTCCAATCTTGTTCTGAATGTGAAATGAAGCCAATCTTTGCCGCTGTCTCTTCCCCATCACCTCTCCATTCCCTAACCGACCCTCAACTCAGGTAGGTTATGGTGTTAATCTGCAAAGATTGCACCATACGTAGTTAATTTTTATTAAACTTTGTAAATCCATCTTAAAACTTTATAATTCTTATTGCCATAACATCTTAATTTTATAATCGGCTAGAATAGAAAATACTGACTACTTATCTACCAGATAGTTTTATTTGTATCTCAACGTATTACATAAAGTGCTAGGTACAAACTGTGCCAGACTTCAAGCAATGTTCCTCTGTAACCAAATACCAAACATTATAACTGAGTTGACTTGCCTGGTACTCTTCTCCCTAACTCCTGTGACTGGAAGTTTATAGTGTCAGAGTCACAGAGATAGACAGCATGGAAACAGACCCTTCGGTCCAACTCATCCATGCCGACTAAATAGCCCAACCCAATCTAGTCCCGCCTGCCAGCACTCGGCCCATATCCCTGCAAACCCTTCCTATTCATATACCCATCCAGATGCCTTTTGTGCTAGCTCCACCATTTCCTCTGACAGCTCATTCTGTACACGTACCACCCTCTGCACGAAAAAGTTGCCCCTTAGGTCTCTTATATATCTTTCCCCTCTCACCCTAAACCTATGCCCTCTAGTTCTGGACTCCCCCACCCCAAAGAAAAAACAAACTTTGTCTATTTATCCTATCCATGACCCTGAGGATTTTGTAAATCTCTACAAAAGGTCACTCCTCAGCCTCCGACGCTCCAGGGAAAACAGCTCCAGCCTATTTAACCTCTCCCTATAGTTCAAATCCTCCAACCCTGGCAACATGCTTGTAAATCTTTTCTGAACCCTTTCAAGTTTCACAACATCTTTCCGATAGGAAGGAGACTAGAACTGCACGCAATATTCCAACAGTGGTCTAACTAATGTCCTGACAACCACAACACGACCTCCCAACTCCTGTACTCAATACTCTGACCAATAAAGGAAAGCATACCAAATGCCTGCTTTGCTATCCTATCTACCTGCTACTCCACTTTCAAGGAGCTATGAACCTGAACTCCAAGGTCTCTTTGTTCAGCGACACGCCCGAGGACCTTACCATTAAGTGTCTAAGCCCTGCTAAGATTTGCTTTCCCAAAATTCAGTACCTCTCATTTATTTGAATTAAACTCCATCTGCCACTTCTCAGCCCATTGGTCCATCTGGTTATAATCCTGTTGTAATCTGAGGTAACTCTCTTCGAAGTCCACTACACCTCCAATTTTGGTGTCATCTGCAAACTTACGAACTGTACCTCTTATGCTCGCATCCAAATCATTTATGTAAATGACAAAAAGTAGAGGACCCAGCACAGTTCTCCTTCTGGTTCGTCCTATTCCTCCGTTCTATCCTCATAACCCTTTAAGTTGATATCCCTCAATCATCTATGCAATTTTGTTATGTTCTGATGAAAATATTAACTCTCTCTCTGCAGATGCTGTCCAACTTGCTGAGTTTTTTTCTGAGTTTGCTCAGTTTTGCTCTTATTCCCAGCATCTGCAGTGTTTTGGTTTTGTCATCATCACTCACTTTCCTTGCCTTCACCACTCTCAACAGGTCATTC
The DNA here is from genome assembly GCF_047496795.1 of Chiloscyllium punctatum. Taxonomy (NCBI): domain Eukaryota; kingdom Metazoa; phylum Chordata; class Chondrichthyes; order Orectolobiformes; family Hemiscylliidae; genus Chiloscyllium; species Chiloscyllium punctatum. Next base: position 35,610,164 of record NC_092747.1, on the reverse strand, counting down.
AGATGAATGTTTTTCCAATCTGTGTATGCTCCAAAAGATGATAAACATAAATTCTGAACTATTTTTGTTGATAAGCTAACTTAATTTATTGGTGGTATTATTCTACTGTATTATCACATTCAGATGTGAGTTTACAGATAGTATTGCCCAGTCTGTTTATTAGGCTGGTTAACACATCTATTAATTTGACTCAATCCAATTATTATTATCCAACTTCCTCAAACATTCTATAGTTCTAAGCATTCTATAGTTCTGATCATTCTCATCAACACCACATTTACAGTAATTTCCCTCACATTACCTCTGCTACAAAAGTCTGAAGAAATTTAACTGAAACTTTCTGATCTTTTTCTAACAGTTGCACGAACGCTTAGAAAATCCACATTGTGAAAACAAATCTACTTATGAGAACTTTAAACATGCTGAAAGGTCATTAATATTTTATCTCAGCCAGTTAGTGTACAAACAAAATGAACAAACAATTGTTATTCAATTTCCAACACAACCAAGAATCTGCATTGCAATTACTATTCCCTGAAAACATTGAGAACCGCTACTATAAACACTATCAAAATTTTCTGGATAACCTGTGCTTGCAAATATCATTCAGAAACAATCACAATAATACATGCTGTAAATACCATTCCCTGTAATACATGGATATAAAATGTAAATATCACTCAAATTTAAACCAATGCTGTAAAAAGCACTCAGCAAAAAAGCTAGGCTATAAATGACAAGATGTTCCCCTAAATAAGCCAGGGACACCTTGTGCTTTAAAGGCCACTCCCAATTCAAAACTGCTACCAGGCCATGCACTAGAACATATGTTACATTGCCAGCAGCTGAAAGAATGGAGCTTTGTGCTAATTTATTTCAAGTTAATGCAAATATGTCAAAATACATTCGCAATAATAGAAATTCCGCACTACAATAAATAATCTTGCTTTTATTTTTTGAAAATTGAATGTAACTCACAGATGAATCAAAGTTGACTTGAATAATACCAAAACCACTAATTGTCAAAACGCTGGGAACACAAGTCACAGGGTTGTTGTAGGATATGCTCAAAAGTGTATAAGCTGCTTTTCCTGTTGGGTGTCACAGGATTTTCCCCTTCATCTCCAAAACACAAGATGCCTTATTCAAAGCGTAGCACAATGCATCATTTGGAAATCCATTCAGTAACTCGAAGACCCTGATCCGATGCATGCTTATTTTATTATGAAGCAATAAATACCTGAATAATTTCTATCAAAGCTCCTTTAACTCAGCTATTTGTCATTAATGATGGAGTTATGTTAACCATCAACAGGAGCAACAACATACTGTTAACTATTTTACATTAGATCACTTGGCCAGTGAATTGTAATCATGTTTTACTAGAATACAAACATAGACCAAACATTTTGACATTTAAAAAATTAAACTCAAACGATTTCATCTCTAGAATAATGGAATTGAGGCACTCCAGTTATGTATTAGAACAGCAGTACAGCAAAGCATAGCACAAAGCCACATGAAACACAGCTGACTGGCATTACAACACACGTTTAAAAGCAAAGCTGAAGAACTATATTTTTGTTCTGATCCTTGTTCTTTGCGATTCTCCAAAGCTCACATAACTGACAGTAACAAGTCACAAACAAAAGCAAAATTCAAAATAGTGATGAAATGGAAGTCTTAATATCTTCTATTGCTATTGCGCTAACAATGGAGCGAGTGATGACTGTGTAATTCACTGCCAGAAATTTTGATAGAAGCAGATTCAGTAACAATTTTCTAAAAGGAATTGGATAATAATCATACGATAAATTGAGGGGCACCCTATGCCCAATTTTCCAATTAGGAATTAAGAGGTTCATAATTATGCACAATAAACATTTCTCTAACAGCAATGGTAGCAAGTGCTCCCCACTGGTACTGCTAAGTCAGGAAAATGCCTCTTTACTGTATTGCTGAGGGGGGCAGGTCATAATTTATTTTCACACATCTTACCAAATTACAGTTACTGTATAAGATCAGAAGAATTTCCTGAATTACCTTCAGTAAATAAGAAACATTTACCAGATTCAAATTTTAGGACTTGGTTGATATTTGAGATGTGAAAAGAGAATTAATTAGTTCACTTATTGCCTCTTGAGCCATACTTGCTCATAAATAACCACAAATATTGTTCAGGGTGCTCTTTGTTAAATAAATTCTATGTAATCAGTGTGAGTCCTCATTTTGTTTAAGTATTATGTTCTACTTTGATTTAATCAAATACAAAACAATTTATACGTACACATAGTTGAACTTTATTGTCTGAAACAAAATGGGACTGGAATTAACCCATTTATCCATTATAAAGAAATTATCACTTTTGTTTAAAAGAACATTTGTCAGAATTGACTCATCTCTGCACAATCAATGTCAATGTCAATGGGTAGCTAAGGAGCTGTGGCCTTCTGGACCATACAAGTGCCTAAATGAAGATATTTTCTAAGTCAACCTGTTCAGAGATATTATTACACATTTCTCAAGCAGTTCAACATGAACCCAAGTTTCTTGGCTCAGAGTTAGAGACACCACAACTCTCCACAAAAACTCCGAATGCTTAAATTAATTATTTTACATGCAACTAACGCAATTTCTTTTCAATCACCTGTTCAGAAGAGTCACGGTGGGACTTGAACTCAGGCCTCCTGGATCAAAGGTAGAGACACTATCCACTGAGGCACAAGAGCCAAGTGCCTAAATTATTTAAAAACTGAAAGAACTGCAGATGATGAAATTAGAAACAAAAACAGATGTTGCTGGAAAAGCTCAGCAGGTCAGGCAGCATCTATAAAGCAAAACCAGAGTTAATGCTACAGGTCCAGTGACCCCCTCTCAGAGCTGAGGAAGAGTCACTAGACCAGAAACCTTAACTTTGATTTCTCTCCACAGATACTGCTAGACCTGCTGAGCTTTTCCAGCAATTTCTGTTTTTGTGCCTGAATTATTTATTGTTAAATCGGTTTTTCCAATCAACCTGCTCAGATACTATTACACACCTCTGCAGTGGGTTGGACTTCAATCTCTGCCACCTGGTCCAGAAAGAGCCCCGAGTGTATAAATTAACTATTTTTTCCAATCAACTGGTTCACAGATATTATTACACATCTCTGGAGCAGGTGGGACCTGAATATGAGTCTCTCGGTCTTGGGGTAGGGACACTACCACTATGCCACAAGAGGGCTCTTGTGCCTAAATTAACCAGTTCCCTATAAACTGGTATCAGCTGTAAGCATTAGATGTGAATTGAAAAAGTCTCATTATTACTCTACATTGATACTAATTGTAGTCTCACGATTGGTCATTTTAGTAATTGTTATCCTGCACATTTGCTATGTTAAAGGAAAAAGGAAAATTAGGGAATGTAGGACATATATTTAGTCAGAACAGCAGTATTTTGTAGCAGTTCAGGAGATCCTTGTCTTTGGACAAGGACAACAGGCCCAGTGAAATCAAACAGGTGCTTCTCAAATGGATGATACTATGAAACAGCACTCAAACAAGTTCAGGCAGACAAGACAACTTTTGTTTTAACTGGCCATGAACTTGACTAGGAATAGTGCAAGCAACATTCTGAACTTGTTGGTGATGGTTAAATACATAACAGGGGATCCCTGCCAAAACTGATAATATTTGGAATGTTCTGGAGATAAATGTTATCTACACTGTGCAACTGGCGCTGTCCTTGTTTTGTCAACATTTCCCTGATGCAGATCAAATGCATTTCCTGATTTATTGATGTGATTATGCATTTGTGATCACAGGTTTATTGGAGTCAACACAACCAAAAATCTTTTTTTGATCAACGAACATTAAAACTGCAAAACAATTGCTGCTCTCCAATAACTTGCCATTTTTCAAGCCAGGGTAGTAATTCTATGGATAGATTTTGTTTAATGATTATTTGTTCCCCATGTTTCAAAGCTGTTCTGAAATATTGATATTTGTAAATGGACATTCAGGATGTTGTTACTGATGACAACGATGGCAATAGTGGCCCTGTATTAAAATTCTGTTTGTGTTTACTTTTGTAAAACATTCTGCCAAAATTACTTTGGAAAGGTCACACTGCATTAGATACTGCCACAGAAGCCTGAAGGGGAAGGTAGTAGTGTAAACATCACTGAATGAAAAAAAATTGTTCTGGAATAAAATATCCATGAAATGATCTTTCCTTAGTTGGAAAAAGCAGAGGTTGGCAAAATGTCCAAAAGGTTTTGCAAAAGAGTTTCCAAAACATAATGGAGTGCATATAGTATATCATTTGAAGATAACTGACAAAGCAAAATAAATGATCACAAGATGAGACTGGATGGAATTTTCGTGGAACAGTCAACCAGCCTACAATATCAACAAGGATGATTAAAATTGTTGGTATGAGAGCAGCAGTAAAAGATTAAACAATGTTGCTAAGCAATCCAACTTAAAAGGTACACAGGTGATGACTCAACTAGTTAATATTCTGTTTTGAAAGAATAACTTCAAGTAATGAGGAACTATTTAAATACTTTGATAAAAAGGGGCAGAGCCTGCTCAAGAAGTGTGTCAGGAAACTATTTTTGTTTGGGTAATGAGGAGAACAGCTGTGTATCATTTTTTTTGTCACAATGATGTCATGTTCATATTTGAGTGTTTTTAGACTTAGTTAATGAGTTGTTATTTCAAGCCAATGAAACAGAAGTGGCCGATCTTAAAATTTAAAACAGTGGTAGCTTATCATGCTTGTAGTTGCACGATCATTTTAAAATGACTTTCAGAAACAAGTAATCATATCATGAATCAACAAAAGGTCAAGTGGAGACTTTAAACAATTACAAACATGTTAACCAATCTAACCTTGTTGAAAAATGTCACAGTGCTGTTCTACTTTTGGCTTCACACAAGGTTGTGGCACATCATGAATACAACTGACTACACACCTGTTACAGCACCTTACCACAGATATAGCCGTAAGCGAAAAGAAAAACTTCTTATGGAGTTATGAGGAAAAATATGGCAAATACCAACTACCCTGAATGTTTTAAAAATTAAGATCTAAACCTGTGGGATAAAGATATTACAGGAAAGATATTGCCTCTTAAAATATTACAAGTAGGCACATGTTTTATGATTGGTTGCTGTTAAGATCTGACTACTGAATTATCTTGACCTGTAAACATCGAATTCTTTGATATAACAAACATACCATGCTGAATTCTAGTCACCAGCTGCTGTCTTGCAATCATCCTGCTCATTCTGTATGGAGATCGCCGTTGTGACTGATCCAACCGAAGGTACATATCCTGTCCCTGAGGTGACAGGGAACTCAGATAGGCACAGCCTGTGTTTGGTGATAATGACAGCTCCATGAACATTTCCACAAAAACACTATCCAGAATACAAATTCTCTTCAACTCACTAGTAACAGGATACAAGCTGAACTATTAGGGAGGAGAAGAGGCAACACAGCTTTGAACTGTGAGAAGTTGAAGCAGACTTTAGGAAAGGGGAGTAGCTACAACTCAGAAGTCCAACTTATGTCACATGACTGGGAGGAACCAGTGAACTGAGTGGATGTGGAAGCACCATGTGATAAGAAATTAAAATCATGCCAGTAAGTGTGTGGAATCTTACACTATTTTGGAGAGGAATACAACCATCAATCACATACCTTAGAACTGATTAAAACATTTTAAAATTTTATTAGAGGGATATGAAAGCACTCTAACTGGGTTAGGCCACTCCAAGGAATGCTTTAATGCTGAAAATATCATCAAGCATGATACAATGGCACAAAATGAAAACATTCTTGAGACTTGAATCTTGAATCACACTTTTTAAAAATTCATCTATAATACACTTATTAATTTGTCTGGTGTATCAAGCTATTCATTTTGTGGAATTGTTTAAAATATGTAAACATTAGTACAGTTTTTTTGAGGGGAAGAGGTTGCAGAGGATTATTATTTTCTAATAGTGATGCTTTGTCACAACATGATAGTACAATAGTGTGCTACACACTAAAAGAGTTCCATAAGTCTAATGGAAGAATAACTTAGGGAACATGACGTACTGATGAATAATGCATATAATAACATTCTGTCAGCAAATTTTCACCCTGCGCACGGGATCTCACCTACTAGGGAATGCATGAGTGTACTGAATTAATCACAATCAGCATAGCATTGAAGGGTAATGCAGTAATAAGTAGCAACAGGCCTGCAAAGGAATTCAAGCTGGCTCATTTTATATTCCCTCTTAGGCATCTGCACACCCATTTGTTTTGATGAAACAGGGTCTACAAATAACTGACTAGAGGAAAATAAACCATGTGTATCTTCAAAGAAGTCACATCAGAGCACCTACTACAGAAAAAAAATCCTTCCACAAGATTCTGACTTTCACTTTTTAATTGCATTGAGGGACAGATGAAGCACAAGTGTTTGATTTTTGAGGCACTAAAAAAATTTACACAGAAATCATACAGTGTGTTTGGTGTTTTTGCCACCTGTAGAGTGTATATTCAATCTCTACCCACTAAAATCAGGACTTGCAGCAGTCAATGGAGAATACAGGAGGGTGTGCCAGGAACAGCATCAAGCATACCTAAAAATGATGTGTCAGCCTGATGAAGTTACAAAATAGGACTACTTGAATACCAAACAACAAGTGATAGGCATAGCTAAATGATTTCACAACAAATGGATCAGATCTAAGCTCTGCAATCCTGCCACATCCAATCACGAATGGTGGTTAATTAAACAACTCACAGGAGAAGGCTCCACAAACATTGCCATCCTCATTATTGAGGGAGCCCAGCACATCGGTGTAAAAGGCTGAAGAACTCACAACAATCTTCAGCCAGAATTTCAAAGTGGATGATCCATCTTGGCCTCAACCAGAGGCCCCTAGCATCACTGATGTCATTTGTCAGCCAGTGATTCACTCCATGTGATTTCAAGCAACATTAGTGATGCTAGATACTGGAAAGGCTATGGGCCCTGACAACAACCTGCAATAGTTCTGCAAACTTGTTCTCCAGAATGTGCTGTACCCCTCACCGACCTGTTCCAAAACAGCTACAACTCTGGTATCTAACCAACAATGTGGAAAATTGCCTAAGTATGTCCTGTAAGCCAAAAACAGGCTAAATCTAACCCAGCCAATTATTGTCCACTTAGTTTACTTCCGATCGTCAGTAAAGTGATGGAAGGTGTCAGCAACAGTGCTACCAGGCATCACCTGCACAGCAATAACCTGCTCACTGATGCTCAGTTTGGGTTACACCAGAGCCACTCAGTTCCTGAACTCATTACATCCTTGGTCAAAACAGAAACAAAAGAGATGAAATCCAAAAGTAAGTTGTAAGTGACTGTCCTTGACATCAAGGCTACATTGAACAAATATGGGATCAAGGAGTCCTGGAAAAATTAGAGTTAATGGAAATCAGGGAGAAAACTCTCCATTGTTTGGAGTCATACCTGACACAAAGGAAAGTGGTTATTGGAGGTCAGTCATCTCAGCTCCAAGACAGTTGCTCAGGGTACTATGGTTGGCCCCGCCATCTTCAGCTACTTCAATGACCCTCATAAGGTTAGAAGTAAGGATGTTTCCCAATGATTGCACAATGTTCAGCATCATTTGTGATTCCTCAGATACTGAAGCAGTCCACATCCAAATGCAGGATGACATGGACAATGCCCAGGCTTGAGTCGAAAAGTGGCAAATAACATTGGCTCAACACAAGTGCTAGGCAATTGCCATCTCCAGCAAGAAACAATCTAACCATCATCTCTTGACATTCAATGGCATTACCGTCACTAAATCCCTCACTATAAGCATCCTGGGGGGTTACCATTGACCATAAACTGAATTGGACTTGCAATATAAGTTCTGTGGCCACAACAGCACGTCAGAGCTTAGGAATCTTGCGGTGGGTAATTCAGTTCCAGATTTCCCAAAGCCTGGCCACCACCTATGAGATACAAGTCAGGAGTGAGATGTTGGCAGCTCTAACAACACTCAAGAAGCTTAACACCACCCAGGACATAGAATCCCACTTAATTGGTACCACATCCACAAACATTCACTCTCTCCATCACCAATGCTCAGTAGCAGCAGTGTGTATTGTCTACAAGATTCCATAGAAATTTATCAAGGAATGCACCTTAAACAGCACCTTCCAAACCAAACACCACAACCAGCTAGAATGACATGGGCAGCAGATAGATGGGAACACCATCACCTTCAAGTTCTCCTCCAAGCCACTCACCATTCTGACTAGGAAATATATTGCCATTACTTCAGTGTCACTAGGTCAAAATCCTGGAACTCCCTCCCTAACAGTATTGTGGGCCTACTTTATCAAATGGACTGCAGCGTTTCAGGAAGGCAGTTCACCACTTAACTACAGTGTCAGAGCAGTGATACGGTTCTAAATCAGGATGGTGTGAGAACTTTGAGGTGCTGGTGTTCCCAGCTGCCTTTATCCTTCTGGTTAGCAGGGATTGGAGGCTTGAAAGCTGCTGTTAATGAATCCTTGGTCAGTTTTTGCTGTACATCATGTGGATGACACACACTGCAGCCACTGTTTATTGTTTTGGGGGAGTGAATGTTTAAGGTGGCTAATGGGAAGTCTGTAAAGTTGACTGTTTTGACTTAGAGGTACTGCATTCATTGAGGCAAGTGGAAACTATTCCGTGACATTCCTGACTTAAGCCTTTTCGATGGTGGATGGGCCTTGGGAGTTGGGAGATGAGTTACTTGCTGCGGAATTCCCAGAATTTATAGCCACATGGCCAAATGTTCAGTGGGGAGAAAACAGGTGTTTAGTTTCAAGTCAGTGACTCTTCGTCATAACTCTGACATCTGATGAAGAGCCACAGGACTCGAAATGTCAACTTGGTTTTCTCCCCACAGATGCTGCCAAAGTAGCTGGGTTTCCCCTGCAATTTTTGTTTTTATTTTAGATCTCCATTTTCCATCGGTATTTGTTCTATCTAGGGGCCAAATTGTTTGATTTGAGTCAGAATCCTCATTTCCAATACAGATCAGACTACTCTTCTGTGTAGAGACAAGCACTTGAAATCTTTGTGGAAGCCACACAACCTTTTAGATAGCTGGGGCATTGGGCTAAGTTAAGAGGTGAAACATTAACAAACCCATCTCATGCCAAGAGATATCTGACTCAATTTGAGAAAGGGTGTTCTGGGATGTAAACATTTATTTTCCCCACTTCTTTGAACTGCTACCCTGGTGAACCTAAGTGCAGTTTTCACCAACAAACTCCAATAGTAATGTAACATTTAGAAGGTAAATTGACTTTAGCAAATTTGCCTGAAAAAAAGTACCATCACAATATTTGATTGCAGAAGAGCTAATTACCTTCTCCAGAACCAGTAAACTGCCTGTTGCTGCTGAATTACATGCCTGAAGCTCAACATCAATAAGCTAAGCTAAAAACATTCAGTATATTAGCTTGAGTTTGACAGTTTCAAACTCTCAGTGCAAGATCTGTAATAATCTCTGACCACCATCAAGATCCCACCCTGCTGGTTATAAATTATTCCAGCTGTATTTTAAAACTGTGTTTCTTTAAACCTTGAGTACCTCACGAAAGAAAGAAAGACAAACTTCTTTAATTGAAAATATATGACATCGAGAGGCTCGATTCTGTATTTTAGTTTTACTATATACTATTAATTAACTACATATACAGACAGTCCTAAGTTGTGGATAGGTCCCATGCTGGAGTTTATTCACAAGTTGATTTGTACACAAATCAGAGCATAATGCAGGACAATGTAAAGCAGCCGTTCTAAGTACAGGAAATGTTCGTATGTCAGTTCTTTAAAATTACATCCCTGGATGGGATTGCGTTAGTAAGTATGAGCGTTTGTAAGTCTGAGCATTCACAAATCAGAGACCCCCGTAACAGTTGAACACATTCTTCACTCTACTGCAACTATTACCATCGCTGCATTGATGATCATCCTCCATTAGCAAAAAAAATTCCTACTTTGTGGTTTTGCATTTTTCCGAATATTAAACAAGTACATTCTCCATACAATATCAGTATTAGAGATTAAAGACACACATTTAGTTTAAGTATCTGTGAAGCATAGATTTACATACTTTAGGAAAAAACGTTGTGCAATTGGAGTGATGGTTTATAACTCACATTCTTAGTGGAGACACTGGTATTGTGCCCTTTTTAGTCTTTGTGTTTCATTCTACCTAAAAGAAACTTGTATGTGTTATGGAATTGTAAGATTGTTTATTAATTAACTGGCTAACTAATTAGACAATTTTTTAGTTCACCTTGAAGATTTGAACACTTCTAAACACCAATGTGTACTGCCCTTCTCTTGTTTTGTACATCATACAGTTATAGAATAATAGTATACAGAAGGAGGCCAAAAGACTAATCATGCCTTTGCCAAGTTGTTGAAAGAGCTAATCTTAGTTTCTTGCTCCTTTTCTGAGTCCTGTACAATTTTCCAATCCAAGTCCTTATTAATTTTCCATTTGTATGTCATTGTTTATTTGGCTTTTACTAAAGCCTTTGACAAGGTTCCGCATGGTAGATTAATTAGTAAAATTAGGTCATGTGGGATTCAAGCTGAAAATATGTTGCTGGAAAAGCGCAGCAGATCAGGCAGAATCCTAGGAACAGGAGAATTGACGTTTCGGGCATAAGCCCTTCTTCATACCCGAAACATCGATTCTCCTGCTCCTTGGATGCTGCCTGACCTGCAACGCTTTTTCAGCAACACATTTTCAGCTCTGATCTCCAGCATCTGCAGTCCTCACTTTCTCCATGTGGGATTCAAGGTGAGCTTGCCAATTAGATACATAACTGGCTTAATGGCAGGAGACAGACAGTAAAGGTGGAGGGCTGCTTTTCGGACTGCAAGCCTGTGACCAGTGGTATTCCATAGGAATGGTTCTGGGTCCTCTCTTGTTTGTCATTTATATAAATGGTTTGGATGAGAATATAGAAGGCATGGTTAGTAAGGTTGTAGATGACACCAAAATTGGTGCCATAGTAGACAGTGAAGAAGATTTTCTAAGATTACAAGGAGATCTTGATCAAATGGGTCAATGGGCTGAAAAATGGCAGATAGAGTTCAATCTGGATAAATGAGAGGTATTGCATTTTGGTACAACAGACAAAGATAAGGCTTATACAATTGATGGTAGGGCCTTGGGTAGTGCTGTAGAACAGGGTGCAGGTACATAATTCTTTAAAGTTTATGTCACATATAAACAGGATGGTTAAAAACACATCTGGCACACTTGCCTTAATTGCTCAGTCTTTGAGTTTAGGAGTTAGGATGTAATCATGAGATTGTATAGAACATTGGTGAGGCCTCTTCTGGAACACTGTGTCCAGTTCTGCTTGTCCAGTTAGAGCAAGGATATTATCAAGTTGGAGAGGGTTCAGAAAAGATTTACCAGGATGTTGCTGGGTATGAAAGGTTTGAGTTATAAGGAAAGGCTGAATAGGCTGGGACTTTTCCCACTGGAGCATAGGAGGTTGAGAGGTGACCTGGTAGAGGTTTATGTAATAATGAGAGGTATAGGGAGAGTTGATGATCGTTGTCATTTCCCAAAAATGGGGAATTCAAGATTGGTGGCACATTTTTAAGGTGAGAGGAGAGAGATTAATAAAAAGACATAAGTGACAATTTTTTATACAGAGCGTCATTCATGTGTGGAATGAACTTCCTGAAGAAGTGGTGGGTGCGGGTACAAATACAACATTTAAAAGACATTTGGATGGATACATGAATAGGAAAGGTTTGGAGGGATATAGGCCAGGAGCAGGTAGATGGGATTAGCCTAGTTTGGGATTATGTTCAGCATGGACTGGTTGGATTGAAGGGTCTGTTTCTATGCTGTATGACTCATTGCATTCCAAATCACATAAACTTGTTATGCAACATCTTACCTCACCTTAAATCACCTTAGACAGCACCTCCACAATGCCTTGACAGCACCTCCGTAAGGGCATCGTGGGTCAATTTACACACAGCGATTGTGGTGGTTTGAGAAGGTAGCTCACCACCACCTTCTCAAGGGCAATAAGGGATGGGCAGATGTCCAGCCAAAAACGTCCATGTCCCACAAAAGAATGAGGAAAGTGTCATGAACAGTGTGTGTTTGGGGATTCTGTCCTAGTACATTGCCAGTGAAGGACAACTCTGCAATGCCAGTACTTGGTTGGGTGTTTGGCCAGGATTTAAAGATAGCACTGGTGCCTGGAAATCCGGGGTGGGTGCTGAGTTCTTCCAATTACAGCAAGATGATAGAATCAAGCTAGCATTGGATGAGATGGGTGCCATTGATATGTGTTTGGTCTTTAGTGAGGCAGTTTGTGACAATATAGCAAAAAAATCTCTCTAGGCCTTATGGAAAGAAACCCTCGGTAAAGCTTGACCAAAATTAATATTTAATCAAAATATTATAAGGTTCAGTCCAAAGACAGGTGACCAGAAGTTAGGTCACAGATGTAGGTTTGTAAGAGCAGCTTTAAGAAAACTACAATGCATTGAGATTTAGGGAGAGAATTCTAGAGCTTCAAGCCCGGACAGTTGAAGGGATGGCCATCAGTGGTATGATCTGGAAAGTAACGTGGCTCAAGAGGTCAGAGTGGAAAAGAAATTGAGAACTGTATCGAGTACATAAACTGGTAAACCCCAATAATTTCTCTGTTGCTTGCTTTTAGCCAGCTTGTTTGTTCTTCAGCTGTTACAATGCCCTGGCAGTCTGACAGATGAAACATGAAATTGGAGCCCCAGATGCTCTCTCAGGGGGATACAAAACTTACAAAGAGGAGACAGAATTACCACAGGTGTCCCAGTCATTGTCATACTGCACATAGCAAGTTCCCACAACATAGTGACTGTTGTGTTTCCTACAATAGATAGCAATTCACATTAAAAATATTTAATTGGTGAACTGCTTTGATGACTGTGCAAGATATATAAATGTTAGTCTTTTTTTTGATGTGGAGGAGCCAGTGTTGGACTGGAGTGGACAAAAGTTAAAAGTCACACACCAGGTTATAGTCCAACAGGTTTATTTGAAAGTACAAGCTTTCAGAGCACCTGCCCCAAAACCTTGTACTTTCAAATAAACCTGTTGGACTACAACCTAGTGTTGTGTGATTTTTAGTCTTCTTTTTGACAGCTTTGTAGAAACAACTGTAGGTGATCCAGTCCCTCAAATCTGCTGCATTTTTATTTGATGGATAGCTTTACCTCTATTCCACTTACACATTTTTCTTCCATTTCTCTTGATGCTCTAACCTAACAAAATAAACTATCAAACACAAGCTGCAAGTTTTCAATTGACTGACATCCACAACCGATTAGGTACAGAAGTGTGAAAAATTGCTCCATGACTTCACGTTTATAACATTAAGTCGCTACCAAGGAAATAGGTTGCCTTTTGTCTCTCCTTTATCATTTTGAAGACTTACCTTTCAGCCTTTGAAACTCAAAGAACTGCAAGGTTTGTACATCCTGATGTTATTATTTAACCATTAAAGCTCTGGTATCATAATAAAAGGAAAAGAGGAAGTTAAAGGCCAGGCAATCTGCAATATTTACCAATTGACCAGTCCCATCAATACACTTTCTGTTGGAATATTTATTTACTATTGGATGGTATTGGATATGGATTGATTCCATGGTAACCAGGTTAGAATTTTCCCAATGTAGAAAATAATTTAAGGTGTCAACCTCAATGAGGTGTGCTGTTCACAACATGGTGACAAATGTATGGAGAGAGTCTGTCTCCAGGACTGCCACATGGACAGCTTAGTAAGAGGGCATGTAGCATTCAGCCCCAGCAATCACCCTGGGTAAAATAGGCAATCTTGAGGCAGATAGGTTAGCGAAAGAGTGCCTCAAAATTGGAGGCCACAAAATATTTTTTAAAAGGCTCAAAAAGAATCATTAGTACATAGAGGCCACCACTCCACTGAAATGATTACATCTGAGGATACAGATCCATCACTGGGGGGTGGAGAAGATGCTTTGATGTCTTGCACACCTGTAGTTAAAAAGCCACCTTCTTTAAGTTCACAGACTCCAGGCTCCCTAGGTCTAATATTGGAGAAGGTCAGTCAGCAAAGAATACAGTGCCTTTATTAGACCACGTGGCTGCCTCTCTCCATGGAACATGATAACTCTTTCTCTGGAACCTCTGGGTCATGATGGGGTGTCATCTTGATGTAGTTTCCCTATTCTTTTTCCAGGCTACATGGCCTCCAAAGCTGCCTCCAACAAGGCCTGGAAGATTCTGACTTGAGACTGTTATTAACTACATCTGTCAAGTATGCTGAAGGATTTGGAACAGTTACCTATTTCACAACCCATTGATGCTAAATATTGAACAAGCTGGTGTTCAAACATGTAAATCCAAGTTACCATTGTAAAGTTTAAATACAGATGTATTAATGGTGTGATTTATAACATTAGAAACCAAGAATGATTTTTCGTTAAATCTATACTTATTACATGGAGAATCTTTTATTTCATCCAGCTTTGTATTGTTCAAACTGTAATTTTATTAGTTAGACTTTTCAATTTGTTTCATCAGACAACATGATGACAACTGTATTAATAAAATATAGAAGAGTTCTGGTCTGCTGGCCCCCTAGTGGCCCAATAAAATACAATGATGTAATCTCATAAAACTGCAATGCTCTTTTCAATTCATTTATGTTTGTTTCAGTTCTAAAACTATAATGAGATTCACTGAGTTCTGAATTTTGAGTCTGAATGGTATGGTTGCAATTTCATCAAAAGGGCCATCCATATCACAAAGAGTAAAATTTGAGTGGCTAATGGACCTTATCTGAATGGAAACAATGTTTCCTAAGCCTGTAGCATTTATTTACATAAATAATATATGTTAAGTATATTATTGGTTTAATAAAATGGAAACATCTCAATGTCAGTCCTTGCTTCCAATGTTTTCCACTGTCAAGGCAGCTATTGCAAGGTTACATGTTTGAAAGCTATTTTAAATGAGATTACTCAGGTGAGACAGATACAGGAATGGTTAGCAAAAGAGTCTATCTGTACACGTTATAAACTATATTCTCATGGCAATAAATGTAAAAAACAGATAATCAGCTGGTTACTTCTGTCTTTAATATTAGGCATTGAGCTGCTCTGTCAATTTTGGAGAAGTACTATTGTGTCAAATTGCCTTTGTATAAGACCTTTAAAATAGAAAGGCACTCCTAAGGGCTTAATAAAAACCTGAAGGAAAATATGAACATGATAGCATATGAATTAGGAGTAGGAGTCAACTATTCAGCCCCTGAGCAGCTTGAGCCTCCTCCGCTTTTCAATAAGTCATTCCTTCACATTCGTGCCTTATCCCAGCAATGCTACAAACTCATATTTATCAAGAATTTGTCTCCTTCTGCCTAAAAAAAATCAAAGACTCTGCATCCAATATCTTTTGAGGAAAAGCATTCCATGAGGAAAATGTTTTGCTAATCTCTGTCTTAAATGGATGATCTCTTTATTTTTAAAAAACAATGACCTCTTGTTCTTATTTTGCCCACCAGAGGAAACATCCTCTCCATACCTCCTCTCATGACCTCTCAGAACTTTTGTGTGTAGTCTTACCAAAGCTTTGTAAAAAATGAAGCATAACTTCCTGACTTTCTTTTAATTTACTCTCCGTAATAAATAACATTCTATTAGTTTCCTAATTACTTGCTGTATCTGCATACTAACCATTTGCAACTCATGCACTAGAACATCTTTTGCATCTTAGAGCTCTATAATCTTTCAACATTTCGATAATATGCTTCTTTTTTATCCTTCCTGCCAAAATGAATGCTTGATATTTTCCCACAGCATATTCCATTTGCCACATCTTTATCCATTCACTGAACATACCTATAATCCTTTGTTGTCTCCTTATGTCCTCTTCATAACTTACATTCAGACCTGTCTTTGTGTCATCAGCAAATTTAACAAACACCCTGTTAGTGCCTTTGTCCATGAAATTTACTTAAATTTTAAAAAGTTGAGGTCTCAGAACTCATCCCTGTGGCACAACACTCCTTACATTTTCACAATCAAAAAATGACCCATTTGTGCCTACTGTCTGTTTCCTGTTAACTAGTTAATCATCTATGAATGCCAATATGTTTCTCCCTGCACCGTTAGTTTTTATTTTCTACAACCATCTTTGAAGTGGAGCCTTATGGAAATCTAAGTACAGAACATCCACTGGTTCCCCTTTATAATCAGCACTATACTTCTTCAAATAACTCTAATAAATTGGATAAACATGAACTTCCTTTCATAAGTGCAAACAGAAACAGAAATGACTGGGAAAATTCTGCAGGTCTAGTAACATCTGTGGATAGAAAGCAGAATCAAAACTTCTGGTACAGTGCCTTTCTTCAGACTGGTTTAGATCCAGTAAGATGGTGATCGAGTAGGATTTCTGAGCCCGGGGGTCATCTGCTCTGACTGCTTTTCTTTACAATTCATTTGGTTTTCTTTTTATCATGTTTTAAATATTTTATATCTTTTATTTTACTTCTTGAGGAGCATGGCTGTGGTGATGGCATTGGTAGTGGACTCGTAACGGCAGCATTGGAGGCGAGTGTCTGATTCATGGAGATGGAGGTGAGTTCGGGCCCAGTATCAGACCTGATAACATCAGTACTGGCTGCATCAGCAAGGTGGGCCTGAAGTGGACTCATGGTGGTGGCAGAGTCAAGTTTGGACCAGTGTGGTGCCCAGTGGAATCAGTGACATCTGCACTGGCGAGGTCCAATGAGGACTCATGGTGGCAAGGGCGTTGGTGGAGGACAGATGGCAGCAGCACAGTGAAGGGGGCTCATGCCTGGCCACCAGATCCATTACCCATGGCAGAGCTCTTAACAAGAAGAACTGCAAAGTTGAACGTATTTTCTTCATGTCTTTATTTTGTCCCTTTATATTCTGTGTTTTGGCTTATTTTCCTGTGTTTTAAGATGGCGTTGGAGAGTGGCGATGATATACAATACAATAACAAAACACCTGTGATAATAAATAAGTCATATCAAATCAGGATGGGGAGTGCATGTGGACACTGCTTTAAAGTTTGGCACCAGGTGTCCACGATGGAGGTCAGGAGGAGCAAGTGGTGAGCTGGACATGCCAAGATCCTGCTCTGAGTTTCATACTGGAAATTCTTGGGATATCCTTTGATTAGATTAGATTAGATTACTTACAGTGTGGCAACAGGCCCTTCGGCCCCACAAGTCCACACCGACCCGCCGAAGCGCAACCCACCCATACCCCTAACCTAACACTACGGGCAATTTAGAATGGCCAATTCACCTGACCTGCACATCTTTGGACTGTGGGAGGAAACCGGAGCACCCGGAGGAAACCCACGCAGACACGGGGAGAATGTGCAAACTCCACACAGACAGTCACCTGAGGTGGGAATTGAACCCAGGTCTCTGGCGCTGTGAGGCAGCAGTGCTAACCACTGTGCCACCGTGCCGCCCTTTGCATCTGTTGAACAATAGAATTGAAGCCTGCAGATTAATAAAGTGATAATGAGAGTGATAATGAGCAATAATTCATGTTAACAGGTCTCTCATTGCTCACTAGCAAGAATTTCATCTCAACGTCTGGAAGATTGAAAATGCGACTTGTTGCTCCCGACATCAAGAAAGGCCTTGCTGAGACTCCACATAATTGTCCCAAATTTCTCACATCAGCCCACATCATTCAGGGCCTGGGAAAATTCTGCCTGTTTTCTGTCTCTCTTCTTTTTAAAGGAAAGGATTTACATTCACTATTTCCCAATCTAATGAAACTTTCCCCAAACCTGGGAAATTTGGAGATATCAGCAGCTGTGACCAAAATCTTATTCAAAGAGGTGGATTTTTGCTAAAGGAGAGAAGTTGGAGATATTAAGAAAACAACAATGTTGAAGTCAGGGGGATAGATGCACGCAACAAGCTGGGGTCAGAAGTTTCCTCGTTAAACACTTTATGAAGAGCAAAGATGGTTGATGTTAGATACTGAAATGCCAAATCATACCTCATAAAAAATGTTTTTATCGTAGTATAAAAAATTATATTCTACAAATTTGAAATTGGTTTTATTTAACTTAAAGAGGAACAGGAAGAGACCAAATGGTCCATCTAGCCTGATCCAAGATTGATTATGGTCATGGCTGATCTTCTGCCTCAACTCCATTTTCCTGCCCAAACCCCACATCCCTTTATTCTCTGAGTGAGCAAAAATCTGTCAACTTTATCATTAAATACACTCCTGATTCATCCAGGACCCTTTGGTTAAGTAATTCTAATCATTCACAACTGAGTGGAAAAATTCACAGAAACACAGAAGTAAACCATTCAGCCCATAATGTTTGAACTGATTCTCCAATGAACACCACAATTTAGTGTAATGTACCTGCTCTTTTTTCAAATCCGTGCACATTGTTTCTTTTCAAATAATTATCCAATGCCAATGCTTTGAATCCCTGAATTGAAGCTGCCTCTATCAAACTTCTTGGCAGTACATTCTAGACCTGAATCACTCATTGCGTGAAAAGATTTTTGCTCGTCACATCTGCTACATTTGCAAATCACTTTAAATCTGTGTCCTCTTCTTCTCAATCCTTCAACAAGCAAGAATAGTTTCTCCCTATTTACTCTATCCAGACCTCGTATGACTTTGAAAACTTCTATCATATTTCCTCTTATCTTTCTGTCCAAGGGAATGGCCTCAAACTCTGAAATCTGTCCTCATAAATCAAAGTTTCTATTTCTGGAATCATTCTGCACCGTCTTCATATCATCCTTTCCATATCTTGGTGCCCAGAGCTGTACACCATACTCCAGTTAAGGCCTAACAAGTATCTTGTATAATTTCAGGATAGACTCCTTGCTCTTGTATTCTATGGCCCTATTAATAAAGCACAGTATGCGCTTTATCAACTGGTGTTCCCTATCTATCATATCACCTTCAATGATCTGTTCACATATAGAACCTAGGTTCCTCTGCTGTTAAGTACTGTAGGCCTATTTTATATTGACTGTCCATGGTTTTCTTGCTGAAATGTATCATCTCACACCTCATCATCATCTGTCACTTAATTGCCCATTCCACCAACTTGTCAATGTCTTTTTGGTGTTCTTCACTGTCCACGTCACAGTTTACAAGTTCCACATTTTGTATCATGTGCAGACTCTGAAGTTGCCCCCTCTGCACCAAATCTAGGTTATTAACAAGGCTTTAAAAAAGCAATGGTGCCAATACCAACTGTTACAACATGGGGTAAACCCACTTCTGTTAATTTTAAACCTGCAACACAGAAAATAGTTATTCCGTGCAGTAATCTGTGAAACTTCGAGAGACCAAGAATTATTTAGAGTAAAAAGTATCAACTTTATTTTTACTAGTATAGCAGAGAACAACTAACTAACAATTATTTACAACTCCTTCCCTGACCCTAGCGTTTATTTTCCCTTCTATAATGCTAGTCCAATAAAACCCCTGATGAAGATTTACCAAAATTCAAATTTCAAGAGCAGATAATGCTTTGGGGGTATAAGACTGGGAAAATGTGAACAGTTGAGAGAGAGCTGCCAAGCCACCAACAGCAGCTCAAGAAGGAATCTCAGAAGGACAGGAAGGTGCCCATAACATCCAGTGACACAAAACCAGAGTCCCACGCTCCCATGACCTCGAGAAAAGGTGAGAGAAGGGTTGGCAGGAAGCCTAAGCAGCCGCAGTCTCAAGGTGAAGGGAAACTTGATGAAAGGAGGCCAGTCAGAAGACCACCACCTCATGAACGACGCCTTGATAGACTTGTTGAAGAAAATGCTTTGGGGGTATAAGACCGGGAAAACGTGAACAGTTGAGACAGAGCTGCCAAGCCACCAACATCTGCAGACTGCCCAGAAAATTAGCACTCTTAAAGGTACATTTATCTATCAGCGACCACTGAAAGAGAAATCTGAAGAAGAAGAAAATCTACAGAGAAAGATACAAAAGGAAGATTTGACAGCTGCCTGGTTTTGAAATTTGAATTTTGGTAAATCTTAATTGGGGGTTTTATCGGACAAGTATTATAGAAGGGAAAATAAACGATAGGTTAGAGGACGAGGTTGTAAATAGTTGTTAGTTAATTATTCTCTGTTGTACTAGTAAAAATAAAGTTGTTACTTTTTACTTTAAATAGCTCTTGGCCTCTTGATTTTTCACAGATTACTGCACAGGGTAAATCTTTTCTGTGTTGCTGGTTTAAAATTGACAAAGGAGATTTACCCTGAGTTGTAACACAACCACTGGGAAACTTCACTCCAAACCTTGCTTCAGTTTGAAAAACATCCTTGGACTTATTCTCTGATTCTTATACTCAGCCAATTTTATATCCATGTTGCTATTGTCCCTTTTATTCCATGAACTATCTTTTTTTTCACAAGTTGTGTATGACACTTCATTGAAAGTCTTTTGAAGTTCCACAACAACAGCACTACCCTCATCAATGTTTTCTGTTAGCTCTTCAAAAAACATGAACAAGTTAGGTAAACATGGTTTTCCTTTCAGAAATCCATGCCGGCTTTTCCTAAACAACCTACCTTTCTCATGTCTCTATTCCTAATATCTTGAATAATTGTGCGCCTTCCCACCTGTAAAGTTAAACTGACTGGTCTGTAATTGCTGTAGTTATCCTTACAGCCCTTTTTAGATAAGGGCATAATGTCTGCAATTAAATAATGCACTGCAATCATCCCAAGTCTATGAAATACTGCTATTTCAACTCTTACTTCCTTCAATGTCCATGGCTGCATCTCATCCAGTCCCAATATCTTATCAACTTTAAGCAACTGGTTATACAACACTTCCTGCTTATCAATTCTGGACCCATCTAGTGAAAGCACTTCCTCCTTTGTTTCCATTTCCTGGGAAGTATCAACCTCTTTGGTAAAGATAAATGTGAAATATTTATTTATCACCTCAATCATGCCTCTTACCTCCAGGTCCTTCAGACCCTGTTTTGATCCCTAACTGGTCATACCCTGTGCTTTTACCAGCCTTTTGCTAAGATGTAATGTTGCCATAATCCTACTGGCCCAGAGGGCAGGTCTTTGATTAAAAAGAGATGAACTGTGTTGGTTTAATCTAAAGGTCAGTATGTCTCAGGTGAGGGGAGAGATTGAAAAGTAGAGTCCTTCATGGTAACCTCAGCCTCTGCAGAATTGAACCTACACTGGTAGCATTATTCTAACCCTTTGACTATCGATTGTTCATATAGAAGACTTAGGATTCTCCCACATAATCTCAAGAAAACAAGTGACGAATGAAGTTTTTGACAGAGCTATCAAACAGCATCTGCTCAGCAAAAACCTGCATATTGATACTCAGATTGGGTATCTAAAGGCCCAGTTAGCTCCTGACCTCATTTCAGCCTTGGTCCAAACATGGACAAAAGAGCTGAGTTCCAGACGGGAGGTGACAATGACTGTTCTTGACATCAATACACCATTTGGCTGAGAATGGAGTGAAAGTTGTCCAAGCAAAACCAGGCTCAATAGTTTTCTCAGGAGGGGAAACTCTCTGCTGGCTAGAGTTATACCTGGAACAAAGGAAAATGGCTGTGGTTTCGTGGAGGTCAATCATCTCAACCCCAGGATATCTCTGCAGGAATTCCTCTGGGTCGTATCCTAGTCAAAACCATCTTAGGTGCTTCATCAATGACCATCCATAACGTCAAAACTGTGGATGTTAATTAACGATTACATTATGTCCAACATCGTGCACAATACCTCAGATTATAATGCAGTCCATATCAATATGCAGCAAGGTCTCGATAACTTTCAGGTTTGGGCTGTCAACTCAAAAGTAACAAAGTGTAATCATCGACGGATGCTCTTGCAAATGGAAAGCAGTTTCCAGTGGTGTTCCACAGAGCTCAGAGTTGGGTACCTTGCTGTCTGTAATATACACTAATGATTTAAATTTAAATGTAGGAAGTATGATTGGGAAACTTACAGATTTCATGAAACTTGGCCAGGTAGTTGATAGTGAAGAAGATGGCTGTTGACTAAAGGATGACACCAATGGTTTAGTCAAGTGGCAGAAAAGTGGCAAATGTAATTCAACAGGCTAAAAGTTGTCTGGACTTTCAGCCAAGAACACGTCATAAAGCACTTCAAAACCCGCAACACAATCCGACATTAAATGTGATTCTGAATTTGGACAATATTTGCTGGATAATTCTGACTGTGCAAAGAATTATGCTGACACCCAGTTTAGGATCATTGGTTGGGCTTGTTGTATTCAGTGAAGCTACATGTATTAATACACAGGGCCCTGTTCTTTTTATACAGAAAGAACAGCTTTTATTCTTCAAGGGATCTAGTTTCAGAAACATGAGGTCATGCTGCAGCTGTACAAAACTCAGGTGAGGCCTCATTTGGAGTTTTGCCTGCAGTTCTAGTCACCGTATTAGAGGTAGGATGCGGAAACTTTGGAAAGAGCTCAGAGAAGATTTACCACGATGTTGCCTGGTATGGACGGAAGTTCTTACAAGGAAAGGTTGAGGGACTTGAGGCTGTTTTCGTTAGAGAGAAGAAGGTTGAGAGGTGACTTAATTAAGACATATACGATAATCAGAGGGTTAGATTGGGTGGACAGTGAGAGCCCTTTTCCTTGGATGGTGATGGATAGCATGAGAGGGCATAGCTTTAAATTGTGGGGTGATAGATATAGGACAGATGTCAGAGGTAGTTTCTTTACTCAGAGAGCAGTAGGGGCGTGGAACGCACTGCCTGCAACAGTTGTAGACTTGCCAACTTTACGGGCATTTAAATGGTAATTGGATAGGCATATGGATGAGAATGGAATAGTGTAGGCTAGATGGGCTTCAGATTGGTTTTACAGGGCAGTGCAACATCGAGGAACGAAAGGTCTGAACTGCACTGTAACGTTCTATATTCGAACATGCGTACACACTGTACTTTCAACTCAACTCAACAAAATAGGTGATAGCCATTTGCTGGTTTATTTTTCAGGACAATGCCTTGAACCATCACAGTAAACTTGCTTGGTTTAAAATTTAAATAAAGCCTAACAGGGAGGTAGGTGCCTGGAACGCACTTCCTGCAGAGGTAGTAGAGGCAGGCATGGTAGATTCATTTAAGGTGTGTCTGGACAGATGCATGAGGAGATGGGGAGCAGAGGGATACAGATGCTTACGAACTGGGCAATAGGTTTAGACAGTGGATATAGATCGGCTCAGGCTTGGAGGGCCGGGCCTGTTCCTGGGCTGTAAATTTTCTTTGTTCTTTGTCTAACAATTATCTGTGGAGTTAAAACTCACACAACACCAGGTTGTAGTCCAATAGGTTTATTTGAAAGCACTAGCTTTCGGAGCGCTGGTCCTTCATCAGGTAGTTGTGGAGGATAAGATCATAAGACACAGAATTTATAGCAAAAGTTTTACAGTGTGATGTAACTGAAATTATATATTGAAAAGGACCTGGATTGTTTGTTAAGTCTCTCATCTTTTAGAGTGACCATGTTGGTTTCAGTTCTTTCATATGTAAATCCCAGGACTTTTGTTAAAATGACATTCTCAAGTGAACTTTAAAATAGGTGCTATGTTGGCTCAGATAATGCATTGAAGGTGTGAGGTGCCCTGTGTGAGGCTGTCTGTGCCCCAATATTCAGACTGATTCTATTTCTAAAAATAGGGATTTACAGAATCTTACATGGACTCATGCAGTTTTTCAGCAAAATAACATGTAATTCTGCAAGTACAAATTCACCCCACAAACTTATGTGTGTGTGTGTGCGTGTGTGTGTGTGTGGGGGGGATAGAAGTGTCTGTGAGAGTGTGTGTATGTGTGTAAGTGTAAGTGTAAGGGATATAAGTCTGTGAGAGGGTTTGTGTGTGGGTGTGTATGTGTGAGCGTATGAGATTGTGGAAGAAAATCCACTTCCCTGTCCACCCACAGCATAGATGCAAAGAATATAAGGAGCCACGTCTGCCTAAGCCACAACAGAAACTACCCAGAGTGCCTTAGCCTTGACCAAACAGTCTAACTAAGACACTGGCAGCAAACAGTAGATGACTCAAGCCACTTCCAGGCTGGGAAATGCACTTCCCCAAGACAGCCTGACAATAGACTTCCTAGCCCTCAATAAACACAGCCTCTCCCAAAGCCCTAAGGGCAGCCTCGCTCCTCACACATACTGGAACTCCACAAAGGATGCTCAGACTGAGAGGCACCAAGGTACTTTGCTTGCGGACTGACCACAATAGAAACCCATTGATGCCAGGATAAGAAACATTAGCATCTACTCTCATAGGAGATTGGAATCTCCTAACTCAATCAGGGACTGATTACTACTACCAGACGGCTGATTGTCCTCCCATTGATTGTGCTTTACTCTTGATTGTACAGTAATTCACACCGTATTACTGTACCCCTATAAGACTGCCTATGTCCACTGCTCGAGGAAGAGAACCCTTGATCTACCTGTACAGACTGTCAGTTCTGTGTCAGCCTCGTCAATTTCTCTTCCAGCGATATCGTTTATAATAAACTGCTCTTCAATTTCACCCACTCAGTGTGGTCTCTGTTCAATTGGGTAATTTCTGCGACAGAGAGATGGTACATACGTGACTCAGCCAACGTTGTCTATCTCATACACTGCAGGCAAGAATGCCCTGAAGCATGGCACATTGGCGAGACTGAGCAGAGGCTACGGCAATGGATGAATGGACACCGCACAACAATCACCAGCCAGGATTGTTCCCTCCCAGTCGGAGGAAAATTCAGCGTTCCGGAACATTCAGACTCGGACCTTCAGGTGATCACCCTCCAAGGTGGACTTCGAGACAGGCAACAATGAAAAGTGACTGAGCAGAGGATGATAGCCAAGTTCGGTACCCATGGAGATGGCCTCCACCGGGACCTTGGGTTCATATCACACTATAGGTGACTGCACTAAACACACACACACACACACACACACACACACACACATATATAAGTCTGTGAGGTGAATTTCTACTTGCAGAATTACATTTTATTTTGCTCAAAAACTGTATGAATTCATGCAAGATTCTGTAAATCCCTTTTTTAGAAGTACAATCACTTTGAACACTGGGGTACAGGCAGCTTCACACAGGGTACCTCACACCTTCAATGCATTATCTGGGCTGACATGGCACCTACTTGAGAATGTAACTTTTAAAAAAGGTCTGGGATTTACATATGAAACAACTGAAACCAACATGGTCATTCTAAAAGATGAGAGACTTAACAAACAGTCCAGGTCTTTTTCAATATACAATTTCAGTTACATCACACTGTAAACTTTTGCTATAAATTCTGTGTCTTACGATCTTATCCTCCACAACCACCTGATGAAGGACCAGCGCTCTGAAAGCTAGTGCTTTCAAATAAACCTGTTGGACTATAATCTAGTGATTTGTGTGAGTTTTAACTTTGTACACCCCAGTCCAACACTGGCACCTCCAAATCATAATTATCTGTGAGTCATTATTGTGATGGCCAAGTTTTTTTTATTTTTATGCTTTTTCAATTTGTTGACTGAAATGAGACAGAACTGCTTTATAAACCAAGGATTTACAAGGATGCTGCATGATTTAAAGTAAGTGAATCTGTTGTGAACCCTGTTTGTATAGCTGTAAGTTCCAGCAATGTGTAGACAAACTGGGATAAAGGAGCTACTTAGAAGTGAAACTGATTGGTCTGGACTAGTCGCAAGTGAGGGCTGCAGATGCTGGAGATCAGAGTCAAGATGAGAGTGGTGCTGGAAAAGCAAAGCAGGACAGGCAGCATCCGTGGAACAGGAAAATCGACGTTTCAGGCAGGAGCCCTTCATCAGGAATGAGGCTGGGAGCCTCCGGGGTGGAAAGGTAAATGGAAGAGGGGGGTGTTGGGACTGGGGAGAAGGTAGCCAAGAGTTCAATAGGTGGATGGAGGTGGGGATGAAGGTGATAGGTTGGAGAGGAGGGTGGAGCGGATAGGTGGGAAGGAAGATTGGCAGGTAGGACAGGTCGTAAGGATGGTGCTGAGCTGGCAGGTTGAAACTTCGGTAAGGTGGGGGGAGGGGAAATGAGGAAACTGGTGAAGTCCACTTTGATACCCTGGCATTGAAGTGTTCCAAGGCGGAAGATGAGGCGTTCTTCCTCCAGGCATTGAACTGTGAGGGAGCGGTGGTGGAGGAGGACCTGCATGTCCTCGGCAAAGTGGGAGGGGGAGTTGAAATGTTTGGCCACAGGGCAGTGAGGTTGATTGGTGCGGGAAGGCCTCCAATTTCCCCAATATAAATGAGACCACATCGGGAGCAACAGATACAATAAATGACTTTGGTGGAAGTGCAGGTGAAACTTTGATGGATGTGGAAGGATCCTTTAGGGCCTTGGATGGAGGTGAGGGAGGAGGTGTAGGCGCAGGTTTTGCAATTCCTGCAGTGGCAGGGGAAGGTGGCAGGAGGGGAGGGTGGGTTGTTGGGGGGCATGGACCTGACCAGGTAGTCACGGGGTAATGGTCTTTGCAAAAAGTGGAAAGGGGTAGGGAGGGAAATATATCCCTGATGGTGGGGTCCGTTTGTAGGTGGCGGATATGTCGGCTGATGATGTGGCTAATGCGGAGGTTGGTGGGATGAAAAGTGAGGATTGGGGGGTTCTGTCCTTGTTTTAGTTGAAGGGGTGGAGTTTGAGGGCAGAGGTGCAGGACATGGGTGAGATGCGTTGGAGGGCGTCATCAACCATGTGGGAGGGGAAATTACAGTCTTTATCTTGACTCTGGTCTGAACTAGTTGCCAGCTATCAATTACAAATGTCCTCTGCCTGTCAACAACCATATGATTGCTTGTCAGATAACTCATCAGCTTGGGTGTTAGCAAGACAGACAGAAACCTGTCAGACCAGAAGAGCCACTATGTTTGCAGTAGTCAAAACTCTCCTGGTTTTCTTCAGTAAGCCATTTTAAGTTGGAAGAAAACTAATTTATCTTCCTTCAGTAGATGCTGTAGGTTGTGACAAATTGGATAAGTTAAAGACATTTCTTAAGTTTAGCAAGCCATACCTCAGACAGTTGGAAGCACTTGAATGTAAAGGTTGCGGAGAAACCTTGGGATCAGCAAGGAAGTTAAATGATTCGGTCAGCTTCTGGATTAGTGGTGCTGGAAGAGCACAGCAGTTCAGGCAGCATCCAAGGAGCTTCGAAATCAAAGTTTCGAGCAAAAGTCCTTCATCAGGAATAAAGGCAGTGAGCCTGAAGCATGGAGAGATAAGCTAGAGGAGGGTGGGGGTGGGGAGAAAGTAGCATAGAGTACAGTGGGGGAGGGGATGAAGGTGATAGGTCAGGGAGGAGAGGGTGGAGTGGATAGGTGGAAAAGGAGATAGGCAGGTAGGACAAGTCCGGACAAGTCATGGGGACAGTGCTGAGCTGGAAGTTTAGAACTAGGGTGAGGTGGGGAAGGGGAAATGAGGAAACTGTTGAAGTCCACATTGATGCCCTGGGGTTGAAGTGTGCCGAGGCGGAAGATGAGGCGTTCTTCCTCCAGGTGTCTGGTGGTGAGGGAGCGGCGGTGAAGGAGGCCCAGGACCTCCATGTCCTTGGCAGAGTGGGAGGGGGAGTTGAAATGTTGGGCCACAGGGCAGTGTGGTTGATTAGTGCGGGTGTCCCAGAGATGTTCCCTAAAGCGCTCTGCTAGGAGGCGCCCAGTCTCCCCAATGTAGAGGAGACCGCATCGGGAGCAACGGATACAATAAATGATATTAGTGGATGTGCAAGTAAAACTTTGATGGATATGGAAGGCTCCTTTAGGGCCTTGGATAGACGTGAGGGAGGAGGTGTTGGCGCAGCTTTTACAGTTCCTGCGGTGGCAGGGGAAAGTGCCAGGATGGGAGGGTGGGTTGTACGGGGCGTGGACCTGACCAGGTAGTCACGGAGGGAACGGTCTTTGCAGAAGGCGGAAAGTGCTGGGGAGGGAAATATATCCCTGGTGGTGGGGTCTGTTTGGAGGTGGCGGAAATGTTGGCGGATGATTTGGTTTATGCAAAGGTTGGTAGGTTGGAAGGTGAGCATCAGGGGCGTTCTATCCTTGTTACAGTGGAGGGGTGGGGTCTGAGGCGGAGGTCCGGGATGTAGACAAGATGCGTTGGAGGGCATCTTTAACCACGTGGGAAGGGAAATTGCGGTCTCTAAATCAGCTACCTGGGGAGTTAATTACTGAATGTTTATAAGGTTGAGCTTTATGATAGAGAAACAGATGGTCAGAGGCCACTAGTTGGTTGAGTTCTGGAAAGCAGAAGTCATCCCAGCAGGAAATCCTATTTTTTCTCGTTTGTAGAAGTCTCCAGATTGTGATAGTTGGTTGAAATCTCCAAGTTATCAAAATTAAAAAGAATCAAGATCATCACAGCTGGAAAAATATCTTCAGGCCATCAGAGCTTAAAGCAAGCATTAAGCAGTTTCAGCGGTCCTAAAAGAAGGGTTAAGGAAAGTCAGTTGAATTGAAAATTGAAGAGTGAAGATAGGAGTGATACTTCTCTGAGATTGAATAACTGTAAATGTTATTACTAGGAAAAGAGTTTAATCTTTTTGCTGTTTATGTCAACATTTTTTCTAAATTGTCTTAATATTTGCTCTCTTTTCCTTTTGTGTAATAAACTTGTGTTATTTTGTTTGAAGAACATGGCAGCCTTGTTTGAATATGTCCAGTGAAGGCCAACCATTGTAACTAACTTGCAAAAGTAAAGCTCATGGTCTATCAAGCCAATTTTCACTCTGAGATCTAACTTGTCCAATATTACCTCCTACTAGGATAATAACAACTTCTTTAATCTTGCACATCATGTTGCCATTCACAAACATAAAACATAATTCTTTTGTGGCTTTTTTTACCTGACCTTTCAATCATTAGGGTTTTACATTTTTTTTAACTTTATGATTTCTCTTTGTTTATCTACATTATTCAAATTATCTCTCATTATTTGCTTTCCTCCCAAATTGTATTATTTTTTACTTATCCGTATTAGATTGCATATGACATCTCATTGCTGTTACACTAAACTGATAATGTCTTTCTGAAGTTTTTTCAGTCAGCTTCTCATTTTGGCAACTATTTTTAGTTTTGGGGAGTGTTGCTGAACAAAGTGCAGGTTCATAGTTCCTTGAAAATGGAGTTGCAGGTAGATACGATAGTGAAGAAGACATTTAGTATGCTTTCCTTTTTTGGTTAGAGCATTGAGTATAGGAGCTGGGAGGTCATGCTGTACAAGATATTGGTTAGGCCACTTTTAGAATATTGTGTGCAGTTCTGGTCTCCCTCCTGTAGGAAGGATGCCGTAAAACTTGAAAGGGTTCAGAAAAAGTTTACAAGGATGTTGCCAGGGTTGGAGGATTTGAGCTACAGGGAGAGCTGAATAGGCTGGGGCTGTTTTCCCTGGAGGGTCGGAGGCTGAGGGATGATCATATAGAGGTTTATAAATTTGAGACATGGATAGAGTAAATAGACAAGGTCTTTTCCCTGAGGTGGGGGGAGTCCAGAACTAGAGAGCATAGGTTTAGGGTGAGAGTGGAAAGATTTGAAAGCGACCTCAGGGGCAACTTTTTCACGCAAAGAATAGTGTTTGTATGGAACAAGCTGCCAGAGGAAGTGGTGGAGGCTGGTACAATTACAACATTTAAATGGTATCTGGACGGGTATATGAGTAGGAAGGGTTTCGAGGGATGTGGGCCGAGTGCTAGCAAATGGGGCTAGATTAATTTAGGATATCTGGTCGACATGGACAAATTGGACTTAAAGGGTCTGTTTCCGTGCTGTACATTTCCATGACTCTATGACCTGTTTCAGGAATGTATACACAACACCCAACTAAAATACATCTATTTACCAAGAAAAAAATGTGGACCCACCACCAATCTTTGAGCCACTTGATGTCAAACCTCTCCATTTCAAACCCATTCATTTACTGAAACCTTAAATAAAGAGTCTGCTTTGCTGGATACACCAGGAATACCTCCAAAGGCACTATTTTGACGAAAAGCAGGGGAGAGGTCCCTGACGTCCCAATATTTATTCTCAAGCACATCATCAGCAACAGAGTAACTGGTCGTTATCACAATCCTGCAGGTGGAGGTTTGCTGAGCGAATACTGGCTGCAGCATTTCCCATATTATAACAATGACAACCTTGAACTCATGCTGCTGCA
This sequence comes from Chiloscyllium punctatum, assembly GCF_047496795.1. NCBI lineage: Eukaryota > Metazoa > Chordata > Chondrichthyes > Orectolobiformes > Hemiscylliidae > Chiloscyllium > Chiloscyllium punctatum. The sequence goes on along the minus strand of NC_092747.1, from coordinate 35,579,888 downwards.
TTTCATTTCATAAGTTGCATCAAGGAATACTGAGGACAATGCAATGCCTGATTCTGATTGTACTGAGATCAGATAATGACAGTTAAATCTAGGACATTTAGATGCACAGAGCTTTGTGTCAGCCTGCTTTATAATCATCACAAGTGACCCAAATTACATTGTTATAATGATTGAAAAAGGGTCGAAAAGGATAACTTGGAAAATATACACATAATTTTAGAAGATATAAGTGAGATCAATTGTGACTTTGTTTAGAAACAGTCCATTCCAACAACAGGGTAGCTTTGAGGTAGAGAAGTCAATTTTTAAATTAATTTTAGTCTGTAATTTTAGAATCACTTTTTCAAGTTATCAGGCTCAGTGATCCATCTTTGTATTTGTACTCAAAGGAAGAGGAAATTAGGTTAATTAGTTCTTTCTTTGTTAAATCCCACGGCCTCTTTTAATTTTAGCAACCTAAATTTCTTCATTATTAAAATGCAGGAAGCATTAAAAATCAGAAATCTGTAATTTACAAGTTACTTGAATGCAACCCTGTTTTGATTCTTGTTGCTGATGCTGCTCAGTACTGACCACAAATAAACATGCTTGCCATTTAAAAGATTTTCATAATTCAACTTAAGCTGGAATGATAACTGTGGCAGTTAAGTGCTCCCAGAAGTTGTACTAACTACAAGTTAGAATGAGGACAAATTAACATATAACTTCTTAATGATGAGCATTTTATTTTTATTGGTCTACACAAGCTGTTCCCACACTTTTAAGATTTGTAACATACACACATATACAAAAAACTCTCTTGGGCACTACTCTCCTCTCATAAGTTATCTTCTCGCACTAACAATCCCGAAGACAATTATTTGAAACAGGACTTAGCTGCCTCCATTTCTTTTGTTTACGCTGTGTGGGTCAAGGGGAAGCAGCAATTGTCAATATCACTACAATCTTTAAACAAAAAATTTGTTGTGCATGCAATCTTTAAACAAAATTTATTGTCCTATAAACTGGGAGCACAGATTTGTTAGAGAGGAAAAAAAACAGTAAAACTTGGAAGTGAATGTAATGTTCATACTGGATTCCATTTGAGATGTATGAGCCAGACATCATTCACAACAAAAACAGAAGTTGGTGGAAATGCTCAGCAGGTCTGGCAGCATCTGTGAAGAGAAATCAGAGTTAATGTTTCAGGTTCAGTGACCCTTCCTCAGAACATCATTTGTAAGTTGTACATGTTTTTCCTTCTATACTTCTCTATACCAGTAGGAATTATCTGAAACTAGTTATATTGATAGATTTGTATTGTTTTCCATAAAATCTTATAATCCAATATCACTGTACTTATTATTACATTGACCTCGGGGTTCAGTACTGTTTCAGTTTTGAAACAATTATTCTTAAATTCAAATCTCCTGCTGAACCTTGCCCCTCCTCATCGCTGAGACTTCCTTCAGCACAACAACCTCTGATGTTACAATAATACCATCACTGGGGTCTGCATTGTAAGATCGGAAGACCATAAGACATAGGAGCAGATGTTCTTCTACCCAATGTGTCTGCTTCACCATTCAATGAGATCATAGCTGATCTGATAACATTCAGCTCCACTTTCCTGCCTTATTCCATAACTTTTCATTGCATTACTGATTAAAAATCTGTCCCTGTCAGCCTTGAGTATATTTAATGACCCAGCCTTGACAATGTTCTGTGACAAAGAATTTCATGAATTGACTACCAGCTGAGAGACAAAATTCCTCCTCATCTCTGTCTTCAATAGGCAACTCGTTAGATTATACCCTCAGGTCCGATACTCTCTGACAAGGGAAAACAACCTTTCCACATCCATTCTGTTAAGACCTCTAAGAATCTTACGCGTTTCAAAAAAGATCACCTCTTGTTTTTCTAAACTCGAATGAATACTATGAGCACTGAACTTGGATGGTATTTTTTTGTGATTCATGGATGAAGACTCCCAAATCCTTCTGTATTGATTTTTTCCACAGTTTTTCTCTTTTAAATAATATTCAACTCTTCTTTTCTCCCTGCTAAATTCCATAACCTCACATTTTGTCTGCTTGCTTAATCTGTCTTTGATAGAAGTGAGCTGGAAACAATACTTTTATAAACTAATAATACATTGGTTATTGCATTGTCATAATATGGACTGTTGCAGGACTCTCTCAGGTTCCACCTACTTGTGATCTGACATCATTTGGTATGTTGATAATGCAGTCTTTCAAATAGCTTAATAGCTATCAACCTCATCTACTACATCTCTCAACTCTTCCATTCTATCATACTGGTCCTATATTTCACCATTACTGCTTTGTGCATCAGAGGTGTCAATGACCAATTGTGTTTTCTGCTTTCTTGGAGGATATGTATGACATATGCTCTCTACTGTCTACAATTTGGAAGGCACCCACATAAGCAGATTGAAATTTCTTCTTCTTAGTCACAGTATAAAGATGATGGACAGAGATTTTCATCTTTCCTGCTTTCTTTTTCTTTTTCTTTCCAGCACAGAGACAAAGTTGAGCGAGTCTCCACTCATACTTGAAAGAACGAAGCTCAACCAGCACTCGTGAAGAATTGAGCAGCCATATCCTCCCCCTGCCATAACAGATGAAGAATGCAGCAACAGATGAATCAAGAGAAGAGTCAAGAAGAAATGATGACTTTCCTGCGAACAATGTCTGAACTTCTCTTCCTGTAAGCTGTGGCTCTTCTTAAGTGCTCCCTTCAGTGTGCATCTGCTTCTTTGCAGGTAATAACATCTTTGAAACTCCACTAGGACGTGTGTCACCTATATAGCATCTATAGCACTTAAGATCTGTAATAAACTCTTCTGCAGTTTTCTGATTGCTAATTTTGATTGCTTGTTTAATATTATCACACATTTATTCTGCAACAGCCATCTGGGCCTTTTGATTTGGTTGTTCCTCATATAGAGGAATTGTTGCATCAGGATGTTGCTCAATGTCATTTACGATTTAAGAATCAGCAGAATGATTTACATTTTGTGAAAACCAATATTGATTCATGTCAGTAGCAAGCAGTGGGGCTGATGTGATATACACTGTCTTCGACAAGTAAAGCACGGTTCAAGTTCACTTTTTGCAATAAATTAAAACTATCATTAGTATTTGGATACGCACAGCTTTCTCTTTCCTAAAGAACTAATCCACATCTAGAAGGATCTCTTGCAGTTGGTCATCTTCACCATTGGTATACACTTCCCAATTCTTCATCAACAGCTTCTCAAGGGCAGTTGGTAATGGGCAAGAAAGTTGACATTTCGGGCAAAAGCCCTTCCTGATTAAGGGCTTTTGCCCAAAACATCGATTTTCCTGCTCCTCGGATGCTGCCTGAACTGCTGTGCTTTTCCAGCACCACTCTAATCTAGAATCTGGTTTCCAGCATCTGCAGTCCTTGTTTTTACCTAATGGGCAAGAAATACTAGTCTAGCCAGTGGTGCTGATATTCTATGAATGCACAAAATAAATCTCAGCATTGAGTCAACCTGAATTTCTTTTACTATCAAATAAAAAAGATTCAAACTCACACAAGCTTTTCTGTTTAATGAAGAACAGTGTTGATCAATATTGGACTATAAAGCATCAGTGATCTCTCTCCCATTATAGCGGAAAAGAATCTTCATCAATCTTTTCATGCATAGTGCAATACTTCCTGCCCAATGACTTTGAATGGAAGATCGGTAGAGAAATTCAGGCTGATCTCAGAAAGAATGGATACTTTTTCTCCTGTATCTAATTTAAAGTTCATGTTCCTGTCACTAACTATGTTATTTGTGTGTGAGAAATCCTCTTGTGGATCTACCACATACCTGAAGAATAATAATACATCTTGTTCTTCAGTATCATCAAACTCTCGGACATTTGAAGATTAGATTCATCTAGTTTTATTTTTTCTTGCTTTGGCTGTTGCAGCAAATCATCCTGAAATAGACCCTCTTCTGGCATGCAAGACATCTGGTTTTAATTAATAGCTGGTCAAGCCTTGTGCCAGTGGATTCTTTTCTTGCTACAACGTGGACCTGAAGCAATCGTAGTGACTGCGTCCTCTTCCCATGGTTTCCTTGCTGGCATATTGTCAGCCCTCTGATCGATGAGCTGGACAGAATCGGTCCAAGGAAGCCTCCCTGTTGCTCAGATCAATAGCTTTTTTGCTTGTGAAGTTCAGCGTGCCTGGTTAACTGCACTTCTTTAGTTAATGTGAGATCCTATCTGGATAGGAAGAATACCAGTGGCACTACGAGAATATTGTCTCTGATGACTCCATTCTCAATTCACTGTTATACAGTCTTACAGCATGGAAACAGACCCTTTGGTCCATGCCAACCAAGTTTCCCAAACTAGTTCCACTTGCCTGCATTTGAGCCATATCCCTTGAAGCCCTTCTTTATTCATGTACCTGTCCAAATATCTTTTAAATGTTGTAACTGTACCTGCATCCACCATTTCCTCTTGCAGTCATTCCACATTCGATTTACCCTCTATATGAAAAAGTTGCTCCTCAGATTCCTTTGAATCTTACTCTTCCCATCTTAAAAATATGTCATCTAGTTTTGAACTCCCTTACCCCAGATAAAAGACCTTTGATATTCACTTTATCTATGCCCCTCATGATTTTATAAACCTCTAAGGTTATCCCTCAGTCTCCTATACTCCAGTGATTAAAGTTACAGCCTATTCAACCTCCAGTTCCGGATATATCGCTGCAAATCTTCTCTGAGCCCTTTCCAATTTAATAATATCCTTCCTGTACTAGGGTAACGAGCACTGAACAGTACTACAAGAGTGGTCTCATCAACATCCTATACAAACTCAACATGACATTCCAACTTCTGTACTCAATGGTCTGAGCAATGAAGCTAAAAAACACATTCTAAATGCCTTCTACCTGTTATGCAACTTTCAATGAAACTATGTACTTGAACCACTAGGTCTCTCTGTTCAACTACATTCTCCAGGGCCCTGCCATTGATAATTCCTGCCCTTGTTTGTTTTACCAAAATGCAATACTTCATATTTATCCAAATTAAACTCCATCTGTAATGAGGTCAGCCAGGTGAGTCTCAGAAAAAGGAGTTCCCTGAGTGGGACTGTTAATCTTGTCCAATCAGGGAGACCCAGCAGACAGATATAAACAGGAGTGTCATATATAAAAAGAAAGAAAAAAAATGTAGCAGGCATCCCTGCAGAAAGAGTACGTGGTGTCCACCAACACCCTGGAGTTGTGACTGGCCACTCGAGTGTATCCTTCCCTTTGGAGATTGGATCAGTTTGTGACTGTGACTCTGTGTGTGTGGGGAAACTCCCTGTTGCTGCTTGGGGAGAAAAAAAAAGAAAAAAAAAATAATAAACAGGAGTGTCCGTTAGAGCCCGGGTGTCCTTGGAGAAGGAGCACGCGGTGTCCACCAACACCCTGGAGTTGTTCAGGGAGAGGTGGGCACCACAAGGAGTGGAGTGCATTATTTCCCCAACCAACTCTATTTTGATTTAGTCCCTACCCTCCCCTTCACTGTTTTGATCACACAGCATTGCCCTTTGATGTGAAGGGCAGTGCTTGTCACTGGCCACTCGGGTGTTTTCCTATCTTCCTGGTGGTGGAAATTGAATAAAGATTCGTGCACTTTGTGTCTTTCACTGTGTCTCACATCTACACACACACACACACCATGGGTGCTGGGGAAAGAAATAAGCACTACCGCAATTAGGCGGTAGTGTGGGTTTAAAAAAAAAGAAAAGAAAAAAAAAACAAAAAGGAAAAAGAAAAAAAAAGAGAAAAAAAGGGAAAAAAATAAATAAATAAATAAAAATAAACAGGAGTGTCATATATAAAAAGAAAGAAAAAAAATGTAGCAGGCATCCCTGCAGAAACAGTACGTGGTGTCCACCAACACCCTGGAGTTGTGACTGGCCACTCGAGTGTATCCTTCCCTTTGGAGATTGGATCAGTTTGTGACTGTGACTCTGTGTGTGTGGGGAAACTCCCTGTTGCTGCTTGGGGAGAAAAAAAAAGAAAAAAAAAATAATAAACAGGAGTGTCCGTTAGAGCCCGGGTGTCCTTGGAGAAGGAGCACGCGGTGTCCACCAACACCCTGGAGTTGTTCAGGGAGAGGTGGGCACCACAAGGAGTGGAGTGCATTATTTCCCCAACCAACTCTATTTTGATTTAGTCCCTACCCTCCCCTTCACTGTTTTGATCACACAGCATTGCCCTTTGATGTGAAGGGCAGTGCTTGTCACTGGCCACTCGGGTGTTTTCCTATCTTCCTGGTGGTTGAAATTGAATAAAGATTCGTGCACTTTGTGTCTTTCACTGTGTCTCACACCTGCACACACACACACACCATGGGTGGTGGGGAAAAAAATAAGCACTACCGCAGTTAGGCAGTAGTGTGGGGGTAAAAAAAAAGAAAAAAAAGTAAACCTGAACCTAAAATAACCAGAAGATCATTGCTCTTTGATGTGAAGGAAAAAAAAATAAACAGGAGTGTCAGAGGTTCCACCCACTGAGAGCTGGCTCTGGGGAATCTGGGTCAGGGTCAAGGGCTTTCAACATGTAAATAAAGGGTAACTTGGTAATGGGATACTTGCCTTTGTGGAGTTATTTCACCATCTTCCACTCCCCAGACCACTGGCCAAATTGATCACAATCCTTTTGTAATGCTAGATGACCTTCTTCAACGTTCACTACACCAGCAATTTTGGTGTCGTCTGCAAACGTACTAATCATGCCTCCTAAATTCTTATCCAAATTATTTACATAAATGACAAATAACCGAGCACCCAGCACCAATCCCTGCGGAACATCACTGGTAACAGGCCTCCAGTCCAAAAACTATCCTCAATAACCATCCTCTATCTCCTACTGTCAAGACAATTTTGCATTCAGTTGGTAACCTCTCCCTCAATTCCGTGTGATCTAACTACTGACCTGCTCTACCATATGGAACCTTGTCAAAGGCTTTACTAAAGTTCATGCAGACAACTTTACCACTCTGCCCTCATCAATCATGTTGGTTACATCCTCAAAATGCTCAATTAAAAGTTTGTGAGACATAATTTCCCATGCACAAAGACATGTAGATTATCACTAGTCAGTTCATGCCCTCCAAATGCACATAAATCCGAGCCTCTCAAAATCCCCTCCAACAACTTACACACTCATGATGTCAGGCTCACCGCTCTATGATTCCCAGGCTTCCTCTTACAGCCTTTCTTAAATAAAAGCACAACATTACGCACCCTCCAATCTTCGGGTAACTTTTGGGTTTTTTTGAGGAACATAGAACATAGAACATAGAAAAATACAGGGCAGTACAGGCCCTTTGGCCCTCGATGTTGTGCCGATCCAAGCCCACCTAACCTACACTAGCCCACTATCCTCCATATGTCTATCCAATGCCCGTTTAAATGCCCATAAAGAGGGAGAGTCCACCACTGCTACTGGCAGGGCATTCCAAGAACTCACGACTTGCTGAGTAAAGAATCTACCCCTAACATCTGTCCTATACCTACCACCCCTTAATTTAAAGCTATGCCCCTTTGTAATAGCTGACTCCATACGTGGAAAAAGGTTCTCATGGTCAATGCTATCTAAACCCCTAATCATCTTGTACACCTCTATCAAGTCACCCCTAAACCTTCTTTTCTCCAATGAAAACAGCCCCAAGTGCCTCAGTCTTTCCTCATACGATCTTCCTCCCATACCAGGCAACATCCTGGTAAACCTCCTCTGCACCCATTCCAGTGCCTCCACATCCTTCCTATAGTATGGCGACCAAAACTGCACACAATACTCCAGATGCGGCCACACCAGAGTCTTATACAACTGCAACATGACCTCAGGACTCCGGAACTCAATTCCTCTACCAATAAAAGCCAGTATGCCATATGCCTTCTTCACAGCACTATTTACCTGGGTGGCAACTTTCAGAGATCTGTGTACATGGATTCCAAGATCCCTCTGCTCCTCCACACTACCAAGTATCCGACCATTTGCCCATCTTCTTGTTACTCTTACCAAAGTGAATCACATTTACCTACATTGAACTCCATTTGCCACGTTTCTGCCCAGCTCTGCAGCTTATCTATATCCCGCTGTAACCTGCCACATCCTTCCTCACTGTCAACAACTCCACCGACTTTCGTATCATCCGCAAACTTGCTCACCCAACCTTCTAGCCCCCTCCTCCAGGTCATTTATAAAAAATGACAAACAGCAATGGTCCCAAAACAGATCCTTGCGGAACACCGCTAGTAACTGCACTCCAAGATGAAACTTTACCATCAACTACTACCCTCTGTCTTCTTCCAGCCAGCCAATTCCTAATCCAAACCTCCAACTCACCCTCAATGCCATACCTCCGTATTTTTTGCAGTAGCCTACCATGGGGAACCTTATCAAATGCCTTACTAAAATCCATATACACCACATCTACCGCTTTACCCTCGTCCACCTCCTTAGTCACCTTCTCAAAGAATTCAATAAGGTTTGTGAGGCACGACCTGCCCTTCACAAAACCATGCTGACTATCCTTGATCACATTATTCCTATCCAGATGTTCATAAATCCTGTCCCTTACAATTCTCTCTATGACTTTGCCCACAACAGAAGTGAGACTCACCGGCCTATAGTTACTAGGGTTATCCCTACTCCCCTTCTTGAACAAGGGAACCACATTTGCTATGCTCCAGTCTTCTGGCACTATTCCTGTAGACAACGAGGACATAAAAATCAAGGCCAATGGCTCTGCAATCTCCTCCTTTGCTTTCCAGATAATCCTAGGATAAATGCCATCAGGCCCAGGGGACTTATCTATTTTCACCCTTTCCAGAATTTCCAACACCTCTTCCCTACATACCTCAAAGCCATCCATTCTAATTAATTGTGACTCAATATTCCCATCGGCAACAATGTCCTGTTCCTGACGAAAAGTATTCATTCACTGTCTCACATGACCCTTTTCTCCCTGTCTGACAGGTACATACTTATCAAGAACACTCAATAGTTGCTCCTTGAACAAGCTCCACATATCGATTGCGCCCTTGCCTTGAAGCCTACTTTTCCAAGCCACGCATCCTAAGTCATGCCTCACTGCATCATAATTTCCCTGCCCCCAGCTATAACTCTTGCCCTGCAGTGCACACTTATCCCTCTCCATCACTAGAGTAAAAGTCAACGAATTGTGGTCACTGTCTCCAAAGTGCTCACCTACCTCCAATTCTAACACCTGGCCTGGTTCGTTATCCAGAACCAAATCCAGTATGGCCTCACCTCTTTTTGGCCTGTCGACATATTGTGTCAGGAAACCCTCCTGCACACATTGGACAAACACCGACCCATCTAACATACTCGAGCTATAGCTTTCCCAGTCAATATCTGGAAAGTTAAAGTCCCCCATAACAACCACCCTATTACTTTCACTCTTCTCCTGAATCATCCTCGCAATCCTTTCTTCTACAAGAAAGGATTGGTTTTCTGCTGTCGATTGCATTAAGAAGCACACTGATCTGATCCCTGTCTGCTTTCTTTATGAGTCCAGAGGTGGTGTTGTAGTAGATGCTAAAAGTAGATCTTGCACATGGCCTGGCTGAGGTCCTCCATATGGCCAAGGGGCTCAGGTAGGGTGAAGATTTCTCCATATCTCTGAGCACCTATTTTCAGTCATTGCGCACGACAGTAATAACTGTCACATTGTTTGCTGTCATGGGCACTGGGGAGCATGCTCTGTTTTCCTTTCTCAGCAATAAGAGGGACCTTAAAAGTAATCTGCACTCCACTGCTACCACGCATTAACAACGAGAGTGTTTCTGCATGAGTTCAATGGAAGAGAGTTGGAAACCATGCTGATAGAATTATAGAATCATACAGCACAGACAGAGACCCTTTGGCCCAACTTGTCCTTGCTAACCAGGTTTTCAAAACTGAACTAGTTACTTTTGCCTGCAGTTGGCCCATATCCCTCTAAACCTTTCCATGTATGTGTGTAAATGTCTTTTACATGTTGTAATTGTATTCTCCTCTGCTTCTTCCTCTGGCAACTCTCTCCGTACACGCACCACCCTCTGTGTGAAAAGGTTGCCCCTCAGGTCCCTTTTAAATCTTTGCCCTCTCATCTTAAACCTATGCCCTCTATTACTAGATTGCCCTACCCTGGGGAAAAAGACCTTGGCTATTCACCTTATTTATGCTCTTCACAATTTTATATGCCTCAATAAGGTCACCCCTCAGCCTCCTATACTCCAGGGAAAAAAAAGGTCCCAGCCTATCCATACCCTCTTTATAACTCAAACCCTCCAGTCGCAGTTACATCCTTGTAAATGTTTTTTGCACTCTTTCCAGTTTAATAACATCTTTCCGATAGCAGGGCGACCAGAATTGTATGCAGTACTCCAAATGTGATTGTACAAATATCTTGTACAGCTGTAACAAGACTTCTCAACTCCTGTACTCAGTAGTCTAACTGATGAAGGCAAGCGTGCCAAATGCCTTCTTCACCACCCTGTCTACCTCTGACAGCACTTTAAGGGAGCTATGTAGCTGCACCCCCAGGTCTCTCTGTTCAACAGGGCCCTACCATTAACTGTGTAAGTCCTGCTTTGGTTTGTTTTACCAAAATGCAACACCTTGCGTTTATCTAAATTAAACTCCATCTACCATTCCTTGGCCCACTGGCTCAGTTGATCAACGTCCCATTGTACTCTTGGATATTTTTCTTCACTGTCCACTATACCACCAACTTTGGTGTCATCCACAAACTTACTAATCACACCTCCTATATTCTCATCTAATCGTTTGTATAAATGATGACTCACTGGATCTAGCACTTGTGCCACACCACTGGCCACAGGTCTTCGGTTTGAACAACAATCCTCTACCATCATCTTCTGTCTCCTACTATCAAACCAATTTTGTAGCCAATTGTCTAGTCCTCCTTAGATTTCATGTGATATGCTCTAATATACATTCATTTGCTATTTCCATTATTAAGGTCAAGGCAAAATCACCATAGATTAGATTATAGGGCTGCTCTCATTAGAGAGAGGTAACTAGTGGTGGTTTAACCTGCGGGTCACCACACCTCATGCGAGGAGAGTGGTTGAGATGAGGTGTCCTTTCGGGTAACGTTCTGCAGTGCATACCAGCCATCCAGCCAACTAAGCTATTTCTCACAAATTACAAGGTCAACAATGACAAATGTTATGAAACCCGCCTTTAAGAAGGATTTGTTCCATTATGTTTCCTTTGAAAGGAGGTGTTAGTCAAACTACCAGGCTTGAAGCAAAACACACTTTATTTTCAAGCTATAGTTTAAGTACAAACAAAAGAAAGAAGAATTGGAATAACATAACCCTTCATGTAGCTTCTATCGTTTCAACTTTTTAAAAAAGTTATTTGGCCTCAGAGCAGGCAGCTCAGCTCCAAGTTTACAAGACGAAACATGACAAAACAAATTCTTCTTAAAGGTAAATCTTGTAATGGTACCAGATCTCTTTAAATAATTAATCTGTGTGGGTAAAGTTTACTCATGTGTACCAGGAGGAGTAGATAAAGAAATTAAAATTTTAAGATATGGGAGGAAGTCAATCTTTGATGGTGATAGATGAGGAGATATGTGATTCGGATGGGGTATTACCAGAAAAGGTGGTAATATATAGAACTCATGGTGAAAAGAGAGGTGTTCCATTATATAAAGTGAGGTTGGAGAGTCCAGTTAAAAAATGGTGAAGTTGTTGTAGGAACAATAAATAAGTCAGTGGAAAATCAGATAACTGAAGTGTTTCAGGAAGCATATCCTGGGATTTTTCCTGACTGTGTGGTAACAAGGTCACAAAATCACAGGTTGAAGCAGGAGGAGAAATTAAGGAGTAAACACAAGGAAGTTAAAGTTTAATGATCAGAAACTCTGTTTGATCAAATGGTTGGGAAGAAAAACAAGAACAGGCAGAGGACAAAGGGGATATTTTTAGTTCAGAGAGGCAAGCTGAATTACCACAGGAAAATGAAAAAACTAAAGCAGTTGTATCCCAGAATGTTACCATCTTAAAAGTAAAGTCTTGATGAGGAAATGGAGACCTTCACATATGCAGGAAAATGAAAAATGGGCATAAGTTCATCAAGTTGTATTAACGTAGGGTTATGCAGAGGAAGTGTTGTGGGTAGCCCATGAATTACCAGTAGAAGGTCCTTTGGAATAAGAAAAGCACATGCCAAAATATGAAAAACAGTTTTTTAGCCTGGACTGCATAGAGATGTGGCTGAATTTTGCCAGACATATCATACATGTCAGGTAATAGGAAAACCTCAGGCAGTGATAAACCCAGCTCCCTTAACATCCATTCCCACATTTGAGGAACATTTTATAAGAGTCTTAATTGATTGTGTAGGACCCCTACCTAGAACAAAATGTGGGAATTAGTACTTGTTGACCATAATGAATGTGTATCCTATATTTCCAGCGGCCATTCCATTATGCAATATCATCATTAAAAAAACTTTAGAAGTGTTCCTCAAATATTTTATTAGATACGGATTGCCCACAGAAATATAATCAGATCAAGGGTCAAATGTATATCAAAATTATTCAAAGAGGTTATGGAATAGAACAATTCAAATCCACCACATATCATCCAGAATTGCAGGGAGCATTAGAACAGTAGCATCAAACATTGAAGACCATGTTGAGGGCTTATAGTCAAGACTATCCAGAGAATGGGATAAAAGAATTCCACTTGTACATTCTGTAAATAAGGGTGCACCTAATGAAACAACTAAATTCAGTTTATTTTAGTTAGTCTCCGGTTATGAGGTGAGAGGACTACTGAAATTGATTAAGACGAAGTTGATGAGTCACAGGTCAGAGACCACATGGTTTGACTGTGTGTCAAGTTTTAGGGAAAGATTAAATAGAGAGGGTGAGTTTCCTAGACAGCATTTAAAAGTAGTAAAGCATGTGATGAAACAGGAAGAAGTCAAGATTTCAAAAATTCACAATTTCCTTGTGGAGATAAAGTGTTAGTTTTTTTTTAGATTAGATTACTTACAGTGTGGAAACAGGCCTTTCAGCCCAACAAGTCCACACCCACCCTCCGAAGAGCAATCCACCCACACCCATTCTCCTACATTTACCCCTTCACCTAACACTACGGGCAATTTAGTATGGCCAATTCACCTAACCTGCACACTTTTGGACTGTGGGAGGAAACCGGAGCAAACCCACATAGACACGGGGAGAATGTGTAAACTCCACACAGACTGTTGCCTGAGGCGGGAATTGAACCCTGGCGTTGTGAGGCAGCAGTGCTAACCACTGTGCCACCATACTGCCCATATAAACATTTTCCCCCGTATCTTGCCTCAGGGTGAAGATCAATATGTTTAATGACACACTTCTGGAGCAGGTGGGACTTGAATCTGGGCTTACCTGACTCAGAAGTAGAGACACTACCACTGTGCCATGGATGCCCTACCAAATGAATATTAAATATGGTGTGAGCACTGAATGATTAGATTACTTATGGTGTGGAAACAGGCCCTTCGGCCCAACAAGTCCACACCAACCCAGACCCATTCTCCTACACCATGGGCAATTTAGCATGGCCAATTCACCTAACCTGCACATGTTTGGACTGTGGGAGGAAACCAGAGCACCCGGAGGAAACCCATGCAGACATGGGGAGAATGTGCAAACTCCACACAGTCAGTCGCCTGACGCGGGAATTGAACCCTGGTCTCTGGCGCTGTGAGTCAGCAGTGCTAACCGCCGTGCTGCCGTGCCACTCGTCCCAATGGTAGAATAGCCTTTAAAGGCAAGGCTTAGCAGGCCTTATCAAATCAAAAAGAAATAGTGTGAAGTGAATTATTTGATAAAAATACCAGATAGAAAAAGATCTCACAGAGTGTGTTATGTGAATATACTCAAAAGGTACTTTGATAGGGAAGGAAAGTGAAAGGAAAAAATTTACTGGTTACAACAAAGAATGAAGAATCAAGTTCAAGTGATTCTGAATTGGACATTCCTTGAATTAAATTGGCCAATGAGGAAGTCCTCAAAAATTGGGATAAATTATTGAGTTAACTTCCAAAAGAAAATTGAAATGATCTGAAAGAGTTATTACAATGACATGGGGAGAAATGTGTGAATAAGCTAGGAAGCACTACTTTAATTACACATGATTTAGATACGGGAAATGCTGTTCCAGTTAAGCAACATCCTTATAGACATAATCCTCTAAAGTTGGCCAATGTTCAAAAACAGATTGAAAACATACTCAGAGATGACATAATCAAAGTGAGCTGTAGCAAATGGAGCTCACCCATAGTAATGGTGCCAAAACTGGATGGTACCCAATGATTATGTGTGGATTTTCACAAAGTCTGTGCAGTTACAAAGTCTGATTCATATTCAATTTCACATTTGGATAGCTGTATTGAAAAGGTGGGGCAAGCAACTTATATTTCAAACTTGGACTTACTGAGAGGATACTAACAGATACCTTTATTCAAAAGGAAGGAGGACATTTTAGCATTCATGACACCAAATAGACTGTATCAGTTTAAAGTCATGCCATTTGATACGAAAAATGCGCCAGCCACATCTCAAAGATTATCCAATAAAGTTATTTTGGGATTACACAATTGCGTGTGAAGTACATGGATAATCTGGTGATTTTTAGTCACACATAGAAGGAAAATTTGGAGCATCTACTGAAATTGTTCGATAAATTTCAGGAGGTGGGTTCGGTGATAAACCTGGCTGAGAGTGAGTTCGCAAAAGCCCAAGTCATGTTTCTGGATCACGTTATTGGACATGAAAAGATGGCCCCAGGGGATGTGCAAACAAATGTTATTGGGGAATTTTCCATGCCATCGAGGAAGAGGGAAGTACTGCAATTCCTGGGACTGAGTGGTCTTTATCAGAAGTTCATACCAAATTTGACCAATGTGGTTGCTCCACTGACTGGCCTGTCGAAGAAGGGCAGGAAAATCAGTGGACAGAAGAGTGTTAGAAGGCATTTGATCCAAAACCATTCCAGATTGCAGTTGATGCAAGTGATGTGGATGTTAGTGCTGCACTTTTACAAGAAGAAGATGAGAGAATGTGATTGCTGACATGTTGTCACAACTTAGAGGAATGAAGTTGGAGACGTTCGATGGCGGGAAAAAAGAATGGTCTGAGGTGAACTGTATAATTAAATCTTTGCATGCTTAGGTTTCATGGAACTATATATTTTCAGTAGTGTTAAACATGAAGCTATCTTTATATACAGATTTTTTTTCTTTTCGGGGGCAAGTATTACAAGAAGGATTTGTTCTGTCATATTTCTTTTGAAAGCAAGCATTGTAAACTTGGAGATGAGCTGTCTGCTTTGTGCACAGCATTGTAGCTAGCTACTTTTTAAAAGCAGCTAAAAGAAGCATGAGTGAGTGGTGTCAGGCTCCCACAGAACCAGGATTTTAGTTTAACTTCCAGTTAAACTTTCTTGCTGGGGTGTGGAAGCTGTTTTCCTCTCTCTGTTATAGCTAGAAGCTTAGGCACTCTTCCTGCTGCAAGAATTGCACATGAGACAACCTATTTTGCTGAATTTGCTTTGCCAGGGGTATATATTCCAACAATAGTTGCTGTTTCATAACTGAATAATTTATTATTCTGTAAATTTTCCAATAGAGTTAAAAGTCATTCCAATTCTTCTTTCTTTTGTTTGTATTTTAATTATAGTGTCAGAATAAACTGTGTTTTGCTTGAAGCCTGGTAGTTTGACCAATCAAATTGTATCTGGAACACAATGCCTTACACCTGTCTTTAAAAATAAGAAAAAAATGGGCTCTGGGCTATCTTCTTATTTTGAGTTTAGTCTGGTCCATAACACAAGACTTTATCAGACCCTCTCTTCCCCAGCTTCTAGCTACATGTGATCTGATATAACTATTGACCCATTTTACAAGACCTCTGCTTTCCTCCAATTCCACTTGTTAGACACTCCTGATTTCCTTGACTCCAAGGCATGGCCACCCCACTGGTGACCATGCCTTCAGTATTGTAACCAAGTTTTGGAATTCCCTCTTAATAACACTTGGCTTCTCAAATCCTTACTCTTCCTTTATGATGATCCTTGATATCTACCCCTATCACCAAGCTATTAGTCATCTGTTCTAATTCCTCTTTATAAGGGTCATTTTATTTTTTTTAATTGATCCCACTCCTCAGATATTTTATTACATTAAATGTGCTATATAAATTCAAATTGTAGTTCTGTCAAACAGAATTTGAGTATTGTTGAAAAAGATATACGTTTTGAAGCTTTTCATCTTGCACTCTTCAGAACACTTTGCAAGATAACCAAATCAAGGCAAAAGCCAACCTTTATCCTGTTTGAGAGGAGATTGCTGATTGGTTAGAAAGTCAAAAATGCAAATTTTTACCACTTCAATTTGAGGGAATGATTTGGAGATGCTGGTGTTGTACAAAGTTAAAAATCACACAACACCAGGTTATAGTCCAACAGGTTTAATTGGAAGCACTAGCTTCCAGAGTGCTGCTCCTTCATCAGGTGGTAGTGGAGGGCTCAATCAATTCTGTGTTAGGATTGAGCCCTCCACTATCACCTGATGAAGGAGCGTCGCTCCGAAAGCTAGTGCTTCCAATTAAACCTGTTGGATTATAACCTGGTGTTGTGTGATTTTTAAATTTGAGGGAAAGCAGGGTTTGTGCATGACTATATCTCCACTGACTGGTGTGAGAATACTAATGAATTTGAAGTTGCCTTGCTGCTCCTGCCCCTGACTGATTCATGTTAATTTAGTGATCAAAGCTTTTTTTATGGCTCAGCCATTATTGTACATACTTTTTTGAATCACAGGGGAAGATTGGGAATATACATCAGTAAGGACAAAAGTGATACAATGCATTCTCTGACCAAAGATTTCCAAGACAACAGCAAAATGAAAAAAAGTATATAATTAATTAAGCTATATAAACGCAAAATATATCAATAAATGTCAAGCTTTTTAAAAAGGCTCCAATTAACTTGCTGAATACATTTCTGGGAAACACTGTAGTTACAGAGAATTTGCATGGTCTGTGAGTTTTTACTGTAAATGAAGAATTTCCCCTTAAAATAAGTAAACAATTGCTAGTCCAGAGTCACTTTTTAGGTTATCCAGTGTAATTTGACCCAGTGAAGTCTTTACAGTAAAATGACTAGACACTGATGGCAAGCAGCCCAAAGCAGCTCGAAAAGTCTTCACAACACAGTTTACACTAGCTCAGATAACAGCTGGCTATTAAATCCTACCGGTTTGCAGTGGATGTCATCCTAGAGTATACGCCAGTAGTGAGATGATATTGAAATAAGCATCTGGTCTCAGCATGCTGCATGCTTATGCAGTTCCACTAAGAGATACCAGCTGAGTCACCGTCTCATAGTCTCGCTGCTTGTTAATTGTTCTTTAATTTTGTGCTAAATTCTGAAACAGTAATCCCGGGAACAAAGTCACAGTCTAAAGGAATGGGGACGGGGCAACGCCCTGAACCCCGAGAAATTGTGTTTACAGATCATCTTTGAGAAAGTGCTTTCTTAACATTGCTGCTAAATACACAGGCACTGAGTATTGATTCACAGCTGGAAGCCAGCTTAGAAGGGAACCGGGTCTCAAACAACCCTTCAATACAAACCCAAATTGACAGTTAGGAAAAGAGATGTCAATCATGACAGCAGAGCCATGGTATCAGCAAACTTTCCCTGACCGACCATGCACTATTGCTATCCCAAGTATCATTTGCTAAACTTTTTGCGTTTTCAGGAATGTAACAGGCGTGGGAGTTCACCAGTACATGTACATTGAATGTTGCATCAACTTATCTTCTCTATGCCTAGGACTATTAAACTTCTGAACATTATAGTTTCATCTTTAAGTTACCCATTTCGCAACCTCCAGCAGCAGAACCTGACGAGAGGGTGGACTAATTTATCTACGAACTTGGAAGATGCGGCAAGTTCTGTCAAATACCCACGGTCCCCTCCCTTACCTCCAATGTTCAAAATTTAAAAGTTGTCACGGGAATGCAGTCTGGAGTGAGGGGAACTGACCTGCCAGCCGGCGCTCCCTGACATTTTTCCACAATAAATCCCAAGCTTTGGCGGTGGAGTCTTTCAGATGCTCGCTGAAGGACCTCCTCAGTTGGTGCCTCGCTGATTTCCGATGGGCCATCCCTTTCTGCCGGGGATTTAACGCGCTTGCTCCCAAAACAGCAGACGCTCCATGGAATGTCCTCCTTCACACCACCCCCCTCTCTCCAAAACGTCCCAGTCCCTCACTCCCTCCCTGGCTCTAAAAACGCCGGTGCAGCGTGAGATGAAGGCTGGCTCCGATCTGCACCGACGGCTGGCAGCATGGTGAACCGGTTGCCGGTTGTGACGGGTTGCCGTACTGGCTGCCTGCTGGGAGGCAGGGCAGGCTGGCGAGTGTCCCCCTTGGCAAGACCCCCCCCACCCCGTGCTCTCTCCTCCCAGTCAGCAGCCGGACCAGCTGGGCTGCGACTTTCAGTTTGGCGGTGACGCGATGACAGGAGCTTCTGGGAGGGGGAAATCTGCTCCTCTGCAGCACAAGACCTGCCCGTCCCAGCAACAGATGCACTCACTCAGTGCCTCTCTGCATCTGGAGCGGGAGAGCTACTCCATCACTTCTAACACAGGACGCATACTTCCTCCTGGCAAAATAAAGTGTGCGTCATTTCGATTTAGAATATCACGTCCTAATCTGACATTATTCTAGGAAAATATATTTTCACAATATCGATGAATTTATATAGAAACAAAACGTTTACTCTTGTTTAAAATAGCACCACATTCCTTCAGTTTGAACGTTTTGTTTTCCCCTTCGCTCTATAACATATTTGACTGTAGTTGCATCATGAGAATGTTACTTATCATTTCACTGAACCTCACGAATATCATTCATCTTGTCCCTATTTCTAGTCTGGGAGGCCAACCTCCAACAGGTTATTTTTTTAGTTGTACCAACATTTTATGTCATAAATCAAATCATCAAAAACATACCAATTTTGTTTTCAAAATGTAAAACGAAAACCCAAAACTCTGCTGATCTGAAGGAAAGTTAATATCGCTGACGTTACAAGGCAGTGACTTTACAACGGAGCTTTTGGAACTGAATGTTTCAGACTTTGCCAAGAATTGAGTAAATATTCCTCCAATGAAACGTACATACTGCCTTTTTAATACAAGACTCCATATCCAGATATATAATGAATACAGACTACATGCTCAAAAGTTGCATGAATTAACTTTAACTCTAAAAGCAATTCTAATTGTAATAAGATACAATAAATGATGGAGATCGCGGCGGGTCAGTTAGTATCTATGGGGAGAGGAGAGAGTGAGGACTGCAGATGCTGGAGATCAGAGTCGAGAGTGTGGTGCTGGAAAAGCACAGCAAGTCAGGCAGCATCCCAGGAGGAGGAACATCGACGTTTCGGGCAAAAGCCCTTCATTAGGAATTCATCAGCCCTTCTTGATGAAGGGCTTTTGCCTGAAACGTCGATTTTCCTGCTCCTGGGATGCTGCCTGACCTGTTGTGCTTCTATGGGGAGAGAGCAAACTCATGTTTGGAGTCTAGATGACTCTTCAGAGCTGACGTGAAACGTGGAGGGGGGCAGTATTTATGCAATTATGGGGGATGGGGTGGAGTGCTGGGGGAGAAAGAATGTTGATATTTCAGATTAAGTGCTTGGACTGTGAGAATGGCGGAACAATGGTGTGTCTGACGACTGGAAAGACCAGGCAGTTCCTCTGGGGCTGGGGGAGGGGCCAGAGGACATGGTAACAGAGAATGTGACAGGTAACGCGAAAAGAAAGTGAAGGGATAGGAGTTGGTTCATAATTGAAGGTGTTGAACTCAATATTTTTTAAGTCCAGAAGGTTGTAAAATTCAAGTTGAGATGTTGTTCCTCCAATTTGCACTGTCATTTATTGGAGCACCCACAGCGTGCTGAGGACAGACATGTGGGCATGTGAGCAGGAGGCTCCTTCAAGTTGTGAACCAACTCTCACTTCTTCTCTTTCTTTTAGTTTTACCTGTTCGATCTTTTGATATCATGTCCTTCCCCCTATCCCAGCCCCAGTGAGGCTCTTTCAAGTCTGGCAGTTAGGCATACCATTGTTCTACCATTCTCACATTCTGATCACTTAATCTGAACTACCAACATCATTTTTTCCACAGCATCCTTTTCTCCTCAGTACTACACTCCCAACCCCCACTATTGCCTAAATACTGCACCCTCTACACTTCACATCAGCTGTGATGAAAAGTCATCTGGACTCAAAATGTTAGTTTTCTCTCTCTCTCTCCATGAATGCTGCCTGACCCTTTGTGACCTCCAGCATTTGTTGTTTTCAGTACAGATCCCAGGATCTGCAGTAGTTAGCTCCTCTAATTGTAATAATTTTTTTTTGCTTTTTTTTTCAATGTGCATACTTAAAAAAAATTTATGTACTGAGTAAGATAGTTATCAGGTTTCAATAATTCCTCAAGTTGTAAAATTTATATAGTGAAATTTAATTTTTGTGTTTGGAATAAAAACAGCTTTCCTGAAATTTTGGGATATGATTAAATTCCCGACAGTGTGGAAACAGGCCCTTCAGCCCAACAAGTCCACACCGACCCTCCGAAGAGCAACCCACCCAGACCCATTCCCCTACACCTAACACTACGGGCAATTTAGCACGGCCAATTCACCTAACCTGCACATCTTTGGACTGTGGGAGGAAACCAGAGCACCCAGAGGAAACCCACGCAGACACAGGGAGAATGTGCAAACTCCACACAGACTGTTACCAGAGACAGGAATTGAACCCGGGTCCCTGGCGCTGTGAGGCAGCAGTGCTAACCACTGAGCCACCATGCCAATCTTATCTTGGTGGTTTGCAGCTGGAGACAAAAATTAAAATGGAATCTCTCTAAATCTTGCTCATTGAAATCCTGCATATATGAAAAGTGTAAAAAGCTGTTCTGTTGTGCTTGAATCATTGCCACTTTGTGGGCTGCTATTTATCTTTGCTATAATTAGCAACGGAGTGCAAATAGTACAAATTTCATTCGGTCATGCAAAGTGACATGTTTATCTTTCTCACGACTACTATAGTTTGCTTGATACAACACAGTGTAGATCATGAGTTCATTAAATGCAAATGTACAACAGGATTTCTTGGAAATACTCATAAAGCTTGACATGAGAATAAACAACTAGGATTAAGGATACATGGCATACATGTAAGAAATGAGAGGAGAGCACAAAACTGATGTTGAAGGAATTGAGAGAGTCAACATATTTATGTATCCATAATTTATAATCTCTAAAATGCAAACATCAATAATATGCCAAAATCATCAATTTCTGTCATGCATACCAATAGATTCATTTGGAGAGAAAGTCATGCTGCTTAGTCTCGCCTTCAAAATTATCTAAAAATGAGAATAACTGAGATATTTTTGAAATGCAACAGAAAACAAGTTAAAACTTTATACAACGTTAGATTCATAACAGCAGAAGAACATAAGAATCACGAGTAAGAATAGCCAATTCAGCCACTTGAACCTGCTCTGCCATTTAATGTAATTAAGAATGATCTCACCTCAGCTTCAACTTCACTTTCCTGCCTATTCACCGATAACCCTGTAACCCATTACCAATTTAAAAACATCTATCTCCTCCTTAAATTTGTTCAGTGTCCCAATGTCCACCGGACTCTGGGCTAGTGAATTTAAAGGTTCATGATCTTTTGAGAGAAGTAATTCTTCTTCACCTCTGTTTTAAGTCTGCTGCCCCAAGCCTAAAACTATGACACTTCATTCTATTGAACATGTTCAGCTGAAGAGTCACAGGACTCAAAACGATTTACTGCTCCTCGGATGTTGCCTGAACTGCTGTGCTCTTCCAGCACCACTAATCCAGAATCAAAACTTTAACTCTGCTTTCTTCCCACAGATTATGGCAGATCTGCTGAGTGTCCAGCTTCATTCTGAGTTTCTGATCCCCAGTATCTGCGGTTCTTTTGTTTAGTTTACCTTGCATCCTAGATTACCCTACTGGAGAAGTATTCACTTTACATCTATTTTGTCAATCTCCTTTAGCATCTTGCATACCTCAATTAGATCTCCTCTCATCTGTTTTAACTCTAGTAGGCATAGGCCTAAACTGCTCAATTTCTCCTCATTAGACAAACTTATCTTCTCTGGAATTAGTCTTGTGTACCCAGGCCTAAACTGTATAGGCCTAAACTACTCAGTCTGTCTTCATAAGACACACCTATCATGTCTGGAATTAATACAATGTACCCATTCAGAACTACCTCGAATACAACTGGAGGATAATTGCATCCTTCCACAAATTAGGCAACCAAAACTACACAATTACTCCAGACACAGTCTCACCAATGCCTTGCACAATTGCAACAATGCTTTCCTACTTTTATATGCTATTCCTTTAATAATTATCACCAAAATTCCATTTTCCACCCTTTCTATCTGCATACTAACTTCCTGTGATTCATGCTCAAGGATATCCAGATCCATCTGCGCCAATGCATTTTGAAATTTCACTCCATTCAGATTATAAATTGCCTTTTTATTCTTACAACCAAAATAGAAAAAAATCACACTTCCATGTTAAACTTCATCTGCCACGTTTTGGCCTATTTGTGCATTCCTTATTTCTTTATTGCCACTTACTTTCCAAACTGTTTGAGTGTCATCTGCAAATTTGGCTATAGGTAAATTCTGTCCCTGCATCCTAGTCATTACTATAGACTGTAAATAGTTGGTGCACAAGGTCTGAATGCTATGACATCCACTAGTTACAATTTGGCAACCACAAAAGAGACCCACTACTCCTGACTCTCTGCTTTCTGATGATTAGCCAATTCTCTACCCACACTTATATATTATCCTTGACCACATAGGATCTTACCTTGTGTATTAACCTTTTGTGCAGCACCTTCTCAAATGCCTTCTGGAAATCCAGATGTGTTATATTTACCAGGCCCCCATATTCCACTTTGCTTGTTACATCTATGAAGTACACTAGCAAATCAGGCAAACACGATTTATACTTCATAATACCAAAGAGCCTGATTAATGCAATTGCTCCCTAAAGGGTCTCAGATTGTTCACAAATAGCGCCCTGTGTTCAGACACAATAAAACTTAACACAATAAGTCCCACTCCCCAACTCTTTCCTCGTAATCATACATTTTCCTCTCCCATTTACATAATTCTTATTTAGAGGCTACAGTCAGAATGGCCACTTGTCCACCTTTTTACTGGATAGTCTACTGTCCACTGTCCAGTACTGATGTCTTTAAGTCTTGTATTTTAAATTTGGACACCCTTAATGCAAATGGTCACTGCAGGATCATCCTTGTGCTTTACACTTACCATCAGAAGACTGGGATTGCACATTTCCTTTTTGTTTTGAAGTTGAACATTACCAGTTACTTGTGAGCTACAAGCTAGCTGGTGATTGGAAGGCCAGTGATGAAGTAGGCTCCACTCTGGATGGTGGCAACCATTTTTCATTTACATTTTGTATTTGCGATTCAAGTGATGGTGGAAGTCATCATAGGCAATGCTTCACCAAATGAGTCAAGGGCTTAGCTTCTCAATCTCAGTAATACAGACCTCCCCTCCCTAACCCCTGGTCCAAATGTTCCTTTCTTCATTTCATGTTCCTTTCTTCCCTGCACTCCCTGTCAAAGCCATCAGGTTTGAACTTCCATGTGTATCCACCCAACTCTTTTGTTTAAATTGTCAACTGCCCATATTAATCTCTAAGCTCCAGGCCCACATCTTAGTTATGCCAATTATTATGAAGCATTGTCCCCAAGTAGATGCCAGGGGTGGTGAGCCAATACCTTACAATGCTCTTTTGACTCTTATCTTTATATGTTGAGTTGCTCCACTTCAGAATTATTGTGTGCTATAACCAGTGTGCTACCTCCAATCCTCATATTTGACTTATTCAGCCTCCCTGCCATAGCTGTGTCCCCTGGCAACCTCCTCTTGACTTTCAGTGAATAAAATCTCTAACACAGCCCACTTCTCTGACCAATTAAGAATGACAGTCCCAACTGATGACTAACCAGGCATCTGATTGAGGATTCAAGCACAGGAGTAGCTGCTTTGCTGCAATTGTCCAGACTCTTGGTGAGCACCTAGTATTGTGTGAAATATTTTTTCTCCTTGTCTGACAAAGGATGTTATGGCAATGGGGGGATGCAATGCTGGTTTATTGATGGTGTTTCACTGTTACACACAGTGGTAAGTGTAAATCCCAAGGAAGACTCCTGGCATGGCCGGATTGACGTATGAAGAGAGACAGGATTGGTTAGGACTATATTCACTTGGGTTTAGAAGAATGACGAGGGATTTCATAGAAACCAAAAAAAAAAGGTATGTTGCGATGATAATATGAATTTAGGAGGTGTATATTGTCCTGGTATTTTTTAATGAAGAGAGGTTGAGACAGAGGTGCTGAGTGGTCTGTTAAGCCAACTAAATAAACAGCTTGTGAAGGCATGGCTTTTGTTTTAAAGTTGAAACAATAGAAGCAGCATGAAGGAGTGGGGTCAAGCTCCCACAGATCCAGGATTTTAGTTTAACTTTCCGTAGCTGTTGGGGTTTGGAAGCTGCTATACATCTCTCCCCACTATAGCAAAATGCTTGAGATCTCTCTCTTTCTCAGAGGTTTTTCTTGATCTTCTTTCCTCCTGGACTGGAGAATTATATGTTTTACTGAATTTGCCTTTGCCAAGGGTGTGTTTAAGGGATGTTATTCCATTGGAATAGTTGATGTTTAGTGCATAAATAATCTATTATGGATGTATGTTTGCTCGCTGAGCTAGAAGGTTTGTTTTCAGACGTTGCATCACCATGCTATTTATGTGTTTAGGTTTCTTAAGGAAACATAAATAGAAAGTGGGCCATAACACCAGTGCTTCACCAGAGGCTCACTGATGATGTTACCTAGCATGGTGACAAAACGTCTGAAAACAAACTTTCCAGTTCAGCGAGCAAACGTACATCCATAACCTCAACCTGAGCTACAAATCTTCTCAAAACTCGATAATCTATTATTCGGTTAAGTTTTCTAATTGAATTAAGTTATTTCAATTCTTCTTTCTTTTGTTTGTATTTTAACCAGAGTGTTTTGCTTCAAGCCTGGTGATTTGGCCTATTGAATTGCATCTAGAACACAATGCTTTACATCTGCCTTTATAAATAAGAAAAAGTTGGGGTCGAGGCTATCTTCTTAATATATGTGGGGGAGGGTTTGTTCTGCCCTATAACAATGTACAAGAAGGGTACATTTGGGGATCTAGAGCTGGGGTCAATTTCTAAGGATAAGGAATCGGCTATTTAGGACTGAGATGAAGAAGAATTTCTTCGCCCAGGGAGTGATAAGCCTGTGGAATTTTCTCCACTGAAAATGGTTGAGCGGGCCAAAACATTGAATTTTTAAGAAGAAGATATAGTTCCTACCACTAAAGTGAACAAAGAATATGGTAAAAAAAGCAGGAAGAAGATATGGAATTGGATGATCAGCCTGATCGTATTGAATGGCACAGCAGGCTTAAAGGGCTGAATGGTCTACTCTTGCTCCTTTTTTCCACATTTCTATGATCTCTGTGCAGCCAGCCCAACTGGATTAGTACCAATTCCTGCACTGGTAGTACTGAACCTGAAGAACTGACCATCGCCCACTGACCATATTGATACTCTGCTTCTATGTCTTGTGGACGTACAGAATCCTGAACATGAATGTTCAAGTTCTGGATCAGAGTGGTGCTGGAAAAGCACAGCAGTTCAGGCAGCATCCAAGGAGCAGGAAAATCGACATTTCGGGCAAAAGCCCTTCATCTGTATTCCTGATGAAGGGCTTTTGCCCGAAATGTCGATTTTCCTGCTCCTCGGATGCTGCCTGAACTGCTGTGCTTTTCCAGCACCACTCAAATCCAGAATCTGGTTTCCAGCGTCTGCAGTCATTGTTTTTGCCATGAATGTTCAAGTGACTTACTGATTGTGTCCAAGCTCTTGGGACTGAGATCAGATGAGGCTCTTCACTAATTGTGGCAGGATCACTTACTGACAACATTTCCCCTTGACTTGAATAAGAACTGAACCCCTTAGATTTTGAGAGAAAGCCGTTTTGTTGAAGCAGATTCAGTGAGTTTGATACATTAGCTGCTGCCACTTGGAGTTGGTGTGACATTGAAATAGCATGGTGCCATACAACATCATGCTCACTTCCATGACATTTCCTTGCTGGCAGAAATGGCAGGCTGCCTGTCTTTGTATTTGCATTAAAGGCAGCCTGGCAGCAGCATTGTAATGTCATCAGTGAGCACCAAAGTGCAATATTGAAATACTGAACTATGTTATAAGTGAGTAGGAGATATACCTGAGAAACCTACTAGAATCTTTTGAAGAAGTAACAAGGATACATAAAGGGGAAACAGTGGTGGCAAGGCATTTGGAATTCCATATGGCATCTCAGGTTAGGCTGCTTAATAAGAGTCCATGGTGTTGGAGGTAGTATATTTGCATGGTTAGATGACTAGCTAAATAATAGAGGACACAGAATTGGGATAACTGGGACATTTTCAGAATGTCTAGTACAGTGTTACAGGAATTAGTGCTGGGACCACAATTATTTACATTTTATATTCATCACCTGGATAGAACATAGAACATAGAACATTACAGCGCAGAACAAGCCCTTCAGCCTTCAATGTTGTACCAACCTGTGAAACCAATCTGAAGCCCATCTAACCTACACTATTCTATTCTTGTCCATATGCCTATCCAATGACCATTTAAACGCCTGTAAAGTTGATGAGGCTACAACTGTTGCAGGATGAAGAAAGTAAATGTATAATAGCCTAAAATCATATCTGGCAAAACGGAAAATGGTTGTGATGATTGGAGATCAGCGATCTCAGCTCCAGATTCAACTAATGCTGTTTCTACAAGTTAAAGGTAAGTGCTATCCCCACTAACACTGTCATGCACAAAAAATATGTTGAAAAGACAGAAAAAGAAAAGAAGGTTGGGAATTTGACTGCGTTCCTCTTGGTGCCTCACAATTCAGAGATCAAAGTTAAAATCAGCGCAATACAAAGACTGTAGACACAAGATATCTTGGCTGCTTCCTGACACCCAGTCAATAAATGTCATAAAAAGAAATTTTGCTGCCAGTGTGGCAGAATGGAAAATATACCCATTCAAAACTGGTAAAAGGGTCAAAAGCCAAACAAAATTCCTGTCAAGGGATTATAACCATGCCCAGATTGGTAATTAGGAATACTGGACATAGAATTTTTCAATAATCAATTGGACGCAATTTCTCAACAAATCTTCAAGCAATGTTAGCATTGCATTTGATCATTATGAATGACACTTTTAGTTTAAATGTTGGAATGTCTGAACTACATCAATGCAGATATTTATCCTTCGTCAATTTACTGTACTTCACCTTCAAACACAAGCATACAAAGTCACCATTACCTGCCAAATATATTTTCCTTTGTATCTCAAATATCTGAAATTTTTTTTTGAACATTAATCTTTCTGAATAGCTTTCACAAGTTTCATTTTTAGGAACCTCCCACTACTCCATTGGAACCAAAAAGATTTTAATAAACATGATCCAAGTAGGTAACTTTGGCATCTTTCCATATAATTGAGGAAATGAGAAAGGTTTTTACATATTTGTCCATCAAGTTATGCTGTTGCAGCTGGGAGGATGGGATAGTTCAAAATGAGCTTCCCACAGCTTCCATCCACTAAGATTTGTTAATGTTTCAATAGCAGAAAGGGCAGCACAGTAGTGCAGCAAGGTGCCTCCGTGGTTAGCACTGCTGCCTCACAGCGTCAGAGACCTGGCTTTTATTCCAGACTTGGAGGATGGTCTGTGTGGAGTCTGCGTGTTCTCCCTGTGTCTGCATGACCTTCCATTGGGCACTCTGGTTTCCTCCCACAGTCCAAAGATGTATAGCTGAGATAGATTACTTACAATAAATTTCCCTGCAGAATCCAGTGATATGCAAGCTAAGTGGATTAGCCATGGTAAATGCAGGGTTATGAGGATAGAGTTGGGGTGCTGGGTCTAGGTAGGATGGTCTTCAGAGGGTTGGTGCAGACTCAATGGGCTAAATAGCTTCTTCTCATACTATAGGGATGTTATGTCATACAGCCATAGAGATCTACAGCACCAAGAAAGACCCTTTATCTCATTGCTTCTGTGCCAGCCAAAAATAACCACCCATACCATTCTATTTCTATTTATTTAATATTGTGCCCAGGTACAGTGAAAAGTGTGTAATGTCACCACATTCTGGCACTGTCTTAGATTACAAAATAAATTACTGAATAAATTGCACATATGGTAAAATACTGAATAAATTAATATTAAATTGATATTACTAAAACTGAACCATCTTCAAAAGTTCATCTTTCCCTCTCCATAACCTTCACGCTCTGTGCTCCTCCAGTCACTGCCATTTGACATCATTCCCCAGAGTTCTGGAATGTGTTCCTTTCCTGCTGTCTCCGGCGCCATTGCTTATGTCAACCTTCGGTGTAGTTTGTTCCCATTCTGCCATCCCATCCTTCTTGACTATTTCTGGTGTGAGACGTGCGACATTCAGCATAGTTTGTCAGCTGCTGAAACGGAGCTGTCTGCAGATTTTTGATGCCATGATGTTAGTCTCACCTTTCCGCAGAGTCACCTCCACAGAACCTCTCTCAGTCAGACCTGCAGTGAATTCAAATGCAGACTGAGCCAGGCCAAACCCTGAATGCTGAGTGTGAAACAGCAACTTCCTAACTCTCTTGCCAGGTGGTAAGTTACTTGTTAAACTCCACTCTGCACCAACCTGAGGTATCTCATCCCTCAGATTTCTACGGGTCACTGAAGAATCACATCGAATCCCATTTTCTAGTACTTGGCCCATACCGTTGTATGCATTAGCATCATAAGTGCATATGTAAATACTTCTTAAATGTTATGAAAGTTTCTGACTCTATCACCCTTAAAATTAGTGAGTTCCAGATTCTCACCCCTCTCTGGCTGAAAAAGTTTATCTCACATCTTCTGTAAACCTTCTGCCCCTTACCTTAAATCAATGTCCCCGGTCATTGATATCTCCATCAAGGTGAAAGGTTTCTTCCTGTCTAGCCAGTTTATGCCCCTTATAATTTTTTACATCTCAATCATGTCCCCTCTCAATCTCCTCTACTCTAAAGAAAAAATCCTACTCTGTCCTAACCCTCTTCATAACTGAAACTGTTCAGCCTGAGCAATACCTTGGTAAATCTCCTTTGCACCCTCTCAGTGCTATGAAATACCTCATATAATGTGGATTCCAGAACTGCACACAATAGTCCATCAGGGCCTAACCAACGTTTTATGCAGATCCAGCAAAGTTTCCCTGTTCTTAAACTCTTTGCCTCGACTAATAAAGACAAGTAAACCACCATATGACTTCTTAATCACCTTATCCACCTGTCCTGATACCTTAAGGGACTGGTGTACATGCTCACCAAGTCCATCGGATCCTTGGTCCTTCCCAAGGTCCTACCATTCATTATGTACTCCCTTGCTTTGTCTATCCTGCCGAAGTGTATCACCTGACATTTACCTGGTCTGAATTCCATTTGCCATGGATCAGTTCATCTGACTAGCCTGTATATATTCTCATGTAGTCTGAGGCTATCCTCCTCACTATTTACCACCTACCAATTTTTGTATCAGATGCGAACTTATCCGACCCTCAAGTCTAAGTCATGTATATAAACCACAAACATCACTGACTCCTGTGGGACACCGATTTCAATTGGGGAAAAAAACCCTCAACCATCAACTTCTGTTTCCTGTCACTCAGCCAACTGTGGATCCAAATTACCAATTTCCCTTGGATCCCATAGGTCCTTACCTTTTCTGTCAATCTCCCATGCATGACCTATTCAAAAGCTTGCGGAAGTCCAAGTAGACTACATCAAAGGAATCTACACACCAGGTTATCTCTGAAAAATTTAATCAATTTGGCCAGATATTATCACCTCCACTTAATAAAACTATACTGACTGTTCTTGATTAATTCCTGCCTCTCCAATCACAGATTAACTCTGATGCTCAGAATTACTTCCAGTAGTTTCCCTCCCACCGAGGTTAAACTGACTGGCCTATAGTTTCCTGGTTTATTCCTTGTTTCCTTCTTGAAGAACAATGCCACATTGACTGTCCTTGAGTTTGCCATCAACTCTTCTGTGGCCACAGAGGACTTGAAAATTATTGCAAGCACCCCTGCCTCTCTTCCTTCATTCAACAATTTGGAAACATTTCATCTGGCCCTAAGATGTATCTACTTTTAATGTGCAATTCAAGAGGAGTAGACTGAGCAATACCTGTTAGCCTTCTGCTTGAAAGCAATGTTTATTGCTCCAAGTCTTAGTTTGACTCAGATTTGCTTTAGAGCATGAAAGGTTTAATTTCAAGGCCAACTCCTTGCTCTTAGTGTGCTACTGAGCAAGCACTGCATTGTTGCCTGCATTCTTCAGATGACATTTTAGATCTAGTTTCTGTTTTCCTGTTCGCAGTTATTTATGGAACCTTTCATTGGGCAAAATGGCTGATACAGAACTACTGTAAGTGCACAATATAACTCATTCCACCTGAAGTGTTTTGTGACATTTTAGAGCCATGTGATAAAGTGTTACTTAAAATGCTTTTCTGGCTTATTTTCTACCACTACATGAGACAATGCAGCAATATTTCATTCCATTATTCTTCCCTTAGGAGGTTAATTTAAGTAATAGCTTATTAACATGCAGATAAGGTGATTGAATAAAATTTTGGCCTGTACGCTGAGTTCCACATTTGCTGATAGAATGCAGACATTAGTGTATTACATCTATTGATGATACCTTCAGAACGTTTCAAAAAATTATATCGTTGACAAAGTAATCAACATATATTTAATTTTATGCACGCACTTGAAATAAGGTCCAACAGTGGCACAGAGTTGTTAAATAACATAGTTTCTCAGAGTCATCCACATTCCCGTGATGATATCTGGCTATGTAGTACCTCACTTAAACTGATTGTAGTCTACAGGGGCAGAAAAATGTTTGGATTCCATCCCTGACCACACGTCTCATCAGTCTATTCTGCTTTGTGTGGCTTGCAGCTCTGCTTGGTATTTTAATGTTAATTGCCATCTCCCTGTCCAATCAAAGGACAGATTTTAGGTTTGACTTGTATTGAGAATGAATGAAACATAGACTAAATACAGTTTAGACTATAAGATGTGAAATATGTCTATAAAATACCTTCAATAGCATTGTTTAATTTTTGCTGCTGAGAGAAATAACCTCTCTTGGGAGTTAAGATGTTTCACTATGGCAATTTTATTTAATATATTGGAAAAGTTTAAAATATGGCATGATTTGCGCATTCAAGATTCAAAACATTTTTCAGAAATGTGTAGTAAAGATATTTCGGGAAGTTTAAAATCATAAGAGTCATGAACATGTAAAAGATATTAGCATGAAAACCCTCATTTTGTCAGATGTTGATGAACCATATGAAAACATAAGAAGGGTTCATTCTTAAAAGACTCTGATAATTGTTCTGACAAATAAAGATGTTCTCTGTGTAAGTTATCAATCTTGTGGAGCAGAAGGCAAATGAAGGTAAAGCATGGCTGACCAAGTTCCAAAGTAGCCCATAAAAGTGTCACTCTTGCAACAATTTAAGATTTAAAAATAAATAACTTAAGCCATGTTACTCCAGGCTACTTATTGAACAAGAACTTTTCTATTCACTCATTCTAAAGTGGAATTGCCTTAATCCTTGGCATTTGGAATGATGTAGAAAAGGGAGCTAAGAATGTAAGGTTAGTGACCTTTATACCCTTAACAAAATGTTTCAAAAAGCTCACGTTTGACACAGACCCTTCACAGTGTTCAGAATCATAATCTCCATCTTTAGTCATTATTCTATGCCATTTTCAATCTTTGTTACAGGTTATAAAATACACTTCAAGATACACAGACTCAAGAATTGCACTTGACAAATAACTATAAAGGTGAACAGTTTATGCCATGAATTAGGCAAACTTTTTTTCACTGAAATAAAAAAAAGGATCCATTTCATATTGCATAGAATTCCCCCATCAAATATTTGGGGGTCTTTTTCTAATATGTATCCCAATGCTACATTATAGTATTTCTCATGTTTCTATAAACAGTATGAGGATTCTTTTTATAAAATATTGTAGTACCCTATGTAAGAACTTGAAGCAGAATAGTAAAAAAAAATGTTATTCTGTCTCACCTTCACTGCTTCCTACACTGTGATTTTGGTGTAGTTACATGAAAAACATGACAGTGCTACAAAATATAAATTTATGGAAAGAAATGGCTGTACAAGTTTTGGATGCTTTCCACATGGGGTGCATATTAAATCAATGATTATAGAAAGAGGAGTAGGACATTCATCCCATTGAGGGTGTTCTCTAATTTAGTTTGATTATCGTTGATCAAACACTTCAATGCCTTTAACCCACACTATTGACAAAACCCTCGATGGAATTGATAATCACACTCTATCAACTTCTACTTTTAACATATTTAAAGACTGAACTTCTACAGCCATTCGGGGTAGAGAATTCCAAAGATTCACCACCTTCTCAATAAAATCAAATCTCCTTGACTCAGTCCTAAATGGCATCCCCTTATTATTATGTTCCATGGTTCTAGATTTACCAACTGGGCAAAACATCTTATCTGCATCTCCACCATCGATCACTTCTGCTTCAATTAATTAACACCAATGAGTTTTTGATTGCATAGTGGAATATCAGATGTCCCACAGCTCATTTGAAATGTAGTTTCAGACAAAATCAATGACTTTCACTGTTCTTTCATCATTGGCACTCAAGCCAATGAATTCCAAGTTGCTTTACTCATTGCATTATCATTTAAATTTACATTTAAATTTATATTTACATTGCATTATCATTTTTGAAACAGGTAAAAATCAATCCTGACGTCTATATGGAAAATGAGCTGCTCTGTTTGGCATTTTTGCACATAATTTGCCTATTTTATACCAGTCAGTATCAAATAGCCCTTTAAAAGTAAAATTAATGATTCAAAATATGCTTACATTCTATGCAAGACTGAAATTCCCCACACTTTTCCTACTATAGATGAGAAAATGTTTCAAATATACAGCTAAATGATGAGATTACACAAGGCGACCGTGATGACACATTTATATGCAGTTGTCACTCTTGTTGTATTTAAATGTAAGTCAGTATTCATGTATATTCAATGTGATGTCGTACAAACTAAGAAGACTGATAATTATGTAGATTAGCAATAGCCAGGCAGTTTTCCATGTGGATATGACCAGGTAAGATGGCGGCAGAGTAAAACCCTCCTGCTGAGCTCCTCTGCTGAGCATGTTCTTTTTCTTTCCTTTTCGTTTTCTCTCCCCTTAGCCCCAGCGGTGAATCCTGGACCACTGGCAGGCACAAGCAGAGAGTCTCGGAGCAGTGTGTGGGCTGTGAGACCCGGAATACCCTGTGGGCAGCGAGGCAGCAGAGCAGCATGTGAGGAAGCAGCCCTGGAGCAGTGTGTGGGGAAGCAGCCCCGGAGCAGTGTGTGAGGAAGCAGCCCTGGAGCAGTGTGTGGGGAAGCAGCCCCGGAGCAATGTGTGGGGAAGCAGCCCTGGAGCAGTGTGTGGGGAAGCAGCCCCGGAGCAATGTGTGGGGAAGCAGCCCTGGAGCAGTGTGTGGGGAAGCAGGCCCGGAGCAGTGTGTGGGGAAGCAGGCCTGGAGCAGTGTGTGGGGAAGCAGGCCTGGAGCAGTGTGTGGGGAAGCAGCCCCGGAGCAGTGTGTGAGGAAGCAGCCCTGGAGCAGTGTGTGAGGAAGCAGCCCTGGAGCAGTGTGTGAGGAAGCAGCCCCGGAGCAATGTGTGGGGAAGCAGCCCTGGAGCAGTGTGTGGGGAAGCAGGCCCGGAGCAGTGTGTGAGGAA
Organism: Chiloscyllium punctatum; assembly: GCF_047496795.1. Lineage (NCBI taxonomy): Eukaryota > Metazoa > Chordata > Chondrichthyes > Orectolobiformes > Hemiscylliidae > Chiloscyllium > Chiloscyllium punctatum. The sequence goes on along the minus strand of NC_092747.1, from coordinate 35,545,742 downwards.
GCAGCCCCGGAGCAATGTGTGGGGAAGCAGGCCTGGAGCAGTGTGTGGGGAAGCAGGCCCGGAGCAGTGTGTGAGGAAGCAGCCCTGGAGCAGTGTGTGGGGAAACAGTCCTGGAGCAGTTTGTGGGGAAACAGCCCTGGAGCAGTGTGTGGGGAAACAGCCCTGGAGCAGTGTGTGGGGAAACAGCCCTGGAGATGTGTGAGGGGAAGCAGCCCCGGAGCAGTGTGAAGGGATGCAGCCCTGGAGCAGTGTGTGGGGAAGCAGCCCCGGAGCAGTGTGAAGGGATGCAGCCCTGGAGATGTGTGAGGGGAAGCAGCCCCGGAGCAGTGTGAAGGGATGCAGCCCTGGAGATGTGTGAGGGGAAGCAGCCCCGGAGCAGTGTGAAGGGATGCAGCCCTGGAGATGTGTGAGGGGAAGCAGCCCCGGAGCAGTGTGTGGCAAAACAGCCCCAGAGCAGTGTGAAGGGATGCAGCCCTGGAGCAGTGTGTGGGGAAGAGATCTGGAGCAATGTGTGGGGAAGCAACCCTGGAGCAATGTGTGAGGAAACAGCCCTGGAGCAGTGTGTGGGGAAGAGATCTGGAGCAATGTGTGGGGAAACAGCCCTGGAGCAATGTGTGGGGAAACAGCCCTGGAGCAGTGTGTGGGGAAGAGATCTGGAGCAAGTTGTGGGGAAACAGCCCCGGAGCAGTGTGTGGGGAAGAGATCTGGAGCAATGTGTGGGGAAGCAGCCCCGGAGCAGTGTGAGGGGATGCAGCCCCGGAGCAGTGTGAGGGGATGCAGCCCTGGAGCAGTGTGAGGGGATGCAGCCCCGGAGCAGTGTGAGGGGATGCAGCCCCGGAGCAATGTGTGGGGAAGCAGCCCCGGAGTAGTGTGTGGGGAAGCAGCTCTGGAGAAATGAGTTGGGAAGCAGCTCTGGAGATGTGTCTGGGGAAACAGCCCCATAGCATTGTATGAGGAAGCAGCCCCAGAGCTGTGTGTGGGGAAGCAGCCCCGGAGCAGTGGGTGGGGAAACAGCCCTGGAGCACTGAGTGACTCCAGGTCATGGCTCGGCCCAGTTGCCTGCATCGATGTCTGAGTGTTCCAGACACCTTTATGGAGGAAAGACTTTAGACTTTAAGATCTGGAAGTTTTCTTAGGTTTTGGCTCTTTTTAAAAAATTTTCTGTTGCTTATTTTTATTCTGCTTTTGTGACCAAGATGGTGCAGGAGAATGGCGACTTTGTATACCTTTCATTGTATTCATGAATTCCTACACTTGAGTACACGTGACAATGAAATCTAATTCTAATTTTAATTCTAATTCTGGGACCCAAACCTTTTAAATTCTGAAAAGATAATCATTCAAAAATAAGTCATGCCTTAATGGACTGCTATTTAATGAAAATCTGCAACTCCAACCCTCTTCTTTCAGTATCTTGGAATGGGGATCCACTTGTTAGATTACCACAGAACTTCGACTATCCTTCACTTTCTTCTGAGAAAAACAGTTGCCATCCCTAGACTACAAAGCTGCTCCCTAAAGAGGCTATAAAATCTATTATGTTTTTAAAGTTACCAAGTTTATCATGAAGAAAATGTGGAACATTTTAGATGTGGACCCGCATTCGAATTTATTTTGTGTCTTTACTGTTGGAAGATCATTGCAGGAACATTTTAATGGAACTTGAAATATTTGCCTATGTCTTCTAAGGCTATTTTGAGAAGGCCTCTGAAATGTGCATCTCGAGAGCAGTTACTGGAAGTAACAGGAAATACAGTTCTGCTGGGAACACCAGCTGCGTTTACCCTTTTTGTCGATCATGTTTGTCATTGGGACAGTTTCCATAGGTCTGTTTATATACAAATAATTGTATCAGAAAATAAATACCTCACCTAAAATGGCAGTTTTTTTCTGAAAATCAATTATTGCATAAATTACAGTTATATTATTTTATATTTAATCTTCTGCTCTGAGTTGGTGAAAACATAGCTCATCAGTAGAAACTACTGACCTCTTTTATAGTGATATAAGGAAATGCTCATCTAGTCATTTAGCTGAGAATCCTTAAGAGGTTATCTGCCTATTTTTAGAGTACAATCTAAGCCTAATGACTATGAAGGAATCCCTAACCACACTGAATAGCAAAACACATCTCAGACAAGCTTGGAGATAATACTATAATGTGCGTTTCGTTAATGCGAATTCGCTGCAATATGATTGACGAATTGGGGACACTGTTTCTAAATTGCGAACTTTTAACACATGCGTTGGCTGTAATGTGATTACATCACCAACAATTTAAGCATTGTTTCTAAAGCACGATTTTTCTATAATGTGGGGTTGCGCAAGATCGTGTTATGGATGAATCATCTGTAATGGAAAATGGCCTTGTGTCAGCTCTTGAGACATGATAGATAAACATCTTCAGAAAGTTAATAATGACAGAGGCAGCTGTGCAAGAATGTTCTCCAAAAGGATGATAGGAACATTGAAGGAAGAAATTAATTGCTAATACTGAGAAAACAATGAACCCATTAGGCTATATTTGACCCAAGAAATGAAGAAGCAAATCTGTACAAAGTTGGGCCAAGATACAGTGGGTGGGAAACTCACTTATGCAACATGTGGACTACATTGATTATCCATGCCAGACATTGCTGTAGATGGCAGTCTTTGGGAAAATAGTGGTGTAGTGATAATATCACTGGACTAATAATCCAAACTAATGTTCAGGGGATAAAAGCAAAATAATGCAGTTGCTGGAAATCTGAAACAAACACAGAAAATCCTGGAGAAACTCAGCAGCATTGGTGGAGAGAGAAGCACAGTTTTGAATCCCTTCATTGCAGATATTGAAATTTGAATTCACTAAAATCTGGATTTATAAGCTCGTCTAATAGTGACCATGCAGCCACTATCAATTTTAAAAACCTTTTTGGTTCACTAGCTTCCTTTACAGAAGGAAATCTGCCAACCTTACCTGGTCTGGCCTACATGTTACTCCAGATTTGCAGCAATGTGATTGACCTTTGGGCAATTAGGGATGGGGAATAGCTGCTGACCTAGCCTGTCCATATCCCATGAATGACATTTTTTGAAAAAAAAACCCTTGGCAATGTTTGAATTAGGAAACTTGTGATCTGTAGTGCTATCCAATTACAAGGACTTAAACTTGGCCTATACAGCACCACTTTGCAGTAATGCTATCTCCCCCTTTATCTATAACTAGGCCATTTCTCATACACTAAAAATGCTCAAATGAAGATACAAAATCTAAAATAATGTTGTATCTCACATCACTGGCAGCCTGGTTGAGCACTTACACACAAAACAATAAACAAGTGTAAAATTTAGATTGAGCTTTGAATTTATCTACAGGATTTGAAGAAGCGATAAAGATCACATTACAATCACATTGCATCCAATAGCCCTGCATGTGTGGGAACTGTGCTTCCAAGTATATGTAGTCACCATCTGATTCATATTAACTTTGGCGGAAAGTAATATTTCAATTAATGTCTATGTTTGATTAACATTAATACATGGAGTAAGACAATATTTCCCCCAGGTCCACTGAAACTAATATCTGCCCAAGCCTAATTTGGATAATTCCAAGGCCAACTTTGAAAATGGAAGTGCCAGAACTACTGTAATAGAGAAAAATAATCCATTCCATTAGAATTTCACTGATATTGCAGCCAAATTAATAACTAATTGCCTTTAATAATAAATAAAGAAATTAAAGTCTGACAAAAACTTCAGGATATAAACGGAGTTAAAATTCCTGCAAACCAATGTGTTATGCAGTCACTATATGGAAATCTACAATGGGATCCTGGAAGATTTTCCTCTCCCTTGCCAAAGACATCATGGTCAGATTGTATCATCCTCTATTGTGCCCTGACTGGAATCAGCTAAATTAATTCAGATTGAGATTGAATTTAGGACTCAAGAACAGTACTAACTGGATAATCAAATACATACATATCATTTTACAATTTTGGCAGATTCAACTTATATACATTTACAAATCAATCTTCCTAAACAAAGGTATAATGAACATCCTTGATCTGGTCGTCTGGTCTATCACTTGTAAGTTTTACTTGTTGTACATGGAACCAATTTGCATAATGCACATGCTTTAGTTTGCTTTAAGTTTTATGTAACACTAGAGTTTCCATCTGTGGAGTCCAAGATAATTACCTGAATCTTCTCTCGAATGAATTAACCTTTTGTAGCCTCAGTTAGTTGTCAGCTTAAGAGCTTGACACTTGATGGTCAGACCAACAAGCTTGTCTTTGTTGTACTTGATGGACCAACAAAGCAATGACTTCATAATTGGCTTTACTATTAACTATGGGCTTCCAAGGAGTTTAGCTAGCACTGTAACTTTGACTGAAACTTTTTTTCATTTCACTTCAATTTTGTTAAATGCATGTAGAATAACAATGAAGATGCAGCTGAGCCCTTTGCCTTATATTCTTCATAGTTCCCAATTGATTGCTCATTGAGCTTGAGCTACATTGCAAATTTGTTAATATGATGCTACATTATTGCTGCTAAGAGTCCACAATTTAAGTGAAGAAAGAGTCTAGAGAAGTAATATAACAATAAATGGACATTAACAATAGATAAGACTATTCACTTAATAGTATTGGTCTTGCAATTTCAAGGTCTGAATAGCTGAATGTTAATACGTTTACATATTCCAGCATAATCCTCTACAACATGGTGAAATATATTTTATGAATTTGAACCTTTGTTCAACATTTAAAAGCTTACAACAGTGCTAGGTACAAGGGTGAGCTGAAACATATGCATCAATCCTGATTGATGAGATTGTTGGCTACATTGGATAACCCTGTAAACTGGTACAGGAATTGAAATGCACAACTAGAGGTAAAATCGCCAAAGTCATGCCAGACCACAGGGCTGTTCTATGATGAAATGACTAGTGGTGGTTTAACCTGAGTGATTCCACACCTCAGGAGGGAGTGAGTTTGAGGAGGAGAGTTTTTCATGGCAACCTCAGGTGGGTGGAGGAATTAAACCCCTGCTGTTGGCATCACTCTGTATCACAAACCAGATGTCCAGCCAACTGAGCTAAATCTATACATTTGATTTTAAATGTTTATTTTGTGGGGCATTTTAATTTTGCCTTGTGGACATGCAGATAATATGATGATTATTCAGTCAGGGACACAAATATATGGTACTTTGATTTTAGTGAATGGTGAACTGTGCTTGTTGTTACTCATGTGACGTTGCATACATTTTTAATGGACAATCCAGGCAGAAAGGGATTCCTTAGGTTGCCTCGTTCATTCTTTATCCTCCAATTAGCTTTCTTCCTCCTTTTCCACTCAACAATTTAATTATCATCTTCCAATTTCCCTACACCTTCCCCTCAATTCCTCAGCTTTTGTTGCATGCAGTAGACCAATGGTCTTAAAGTCCTTTCTGCTGAGTATTTCATGACACTTTCAGAATCGTCCGAAGCAGGTACATTGCTTCAGTATTCCAAAGGTTTATGCTGAGATTTATAAGACAGTATGTTTTTTGTTGTATATGTGCTGTATACAAGTACATGAATTTTGCCCCAGAGTTACTTGTTGTGTGATCAATGGATAACCCTTGTCAGGTAGAAGTCATCCTTTGGTTTGGTAGAAATGCAGCTGGGACAGTGGAAAATTGCAAGATAAAGGCTTTATAATGGCTGCAACTTACAGGTATTTATGTTTTTATGATCAAACATAAGTCTGATATTGTTGATGTAACTGAAGGTGAATCACTCTCATTTATGGTATAAGGGCAAAGTTGCATGCTGTCATTGGAACCTTGCACCATGGAAAGATCACAAGGATCAGGTGTAGGTTCAAGCCATTCAGCTCCTTGAGCCAGGTCTGCCATTCAATAAGAACATGGCTGATCTGGTTATGGCCTTAAATCCACTTAGCGATCTGTGCCCTAATAATCCTGGACTCTTGTATAAATCAAAACTCTACCTTATTCAACCTTGAATTTATTAAATCACCCAGCATCCATTGCTCCATAGGGAAGACTAACAACCAACCTTCTGAGAAAAAAAATTCCTCCTCATCTCAGTCTGAAATGTGAGCTGACTAATTTTTAAATTGTGTCCCTAGTTCATGATTCTCCCACACAGGGAAGCTCTTCTTGGTATCCACCATGACAACCCAATCAGGATCTTATATGTTTCAACGAGATTAACATAGATGTAACTTCAGGATGATGTGTTGCCTCCTTGGGTCAGGGTTGAAGATGTCACTGAATGGCTGCAGGGTCTGTTGTTGACATCAATGTGAACCATGACCTCTGTCTGTTCACCCTCATGTAGCACACCAAGATCAGGATCATTAATATATAGTACGAAAAGCAAGGATCCTAATACCAACCCTACAGGGAACTCCATCACAAATCTTCTTCCAGCCCCAAAAAAAATTACCACAGAAGTTCTAATATCAGTGGTAGGGAAACTATTTTAAATATTTCTGAAGTACAGAATTAATCTCCACTTGATGCAAGGAAATAATCACCAATGGCTGGGGGAGGGGGGGGGGGAGGTGGAGGGGGTTGCGGAGGAGCTGAACTTGGTGTACAAAATGATTAGGGGCATATATAGAGTAGCTAGGAAGAAATACTTCCCCTTAGTAAATGGCTCAATAACTGGGAGCATAGATTTCAGGTATTGAGCAGGAGGTTTAGAGAGGCTTTAACAAAGATTTCTTTCACTCAAGAGAATGGTAGGTATCTGGAACTCACTGCCTGAAAATATGGTGGATGGAGAAACCATCACAAAATCAAGAAGCTTTTAAATAATCACTTTAGCACCACAGCATACAAGACCTTGCACCAACTGCTAGAAAATGGAACTAAAGTGGATAGTTGCTTCCCGGCCAGTCTGGACATGATGGGCTAATGGACTTCTTTCTGTACTGTAAAACCATATAACTCCATTTGGTATAGATTCAATTTGCTCAACTTTGGGTCTTAAGAGAATTGATCCCAGGAATCAATTGAGTGAACCTTCTCTTTACTAGTTCTAAGGAAATTGTATGATTACTTAAGCAAGGATTATGCACAATACTCTGGATGTAGTCTCACTAAGGTCCTGTATCCTAATGGCAACTTGTATTTTTATACTCAACTCTCTCACAATAAACACCATCATTCCATTTGCCTTCTTTAACACTTGCTGCACCAGCATACTAACTTATTGTGATTTATGTATTAGGACACCTTGATCCCTTACCCATGTAGCATTGTGTAGTGTCTCTCCATTCAAATATTAAACTGCTTTTCTATTATTTTGGCAAAATTGGAAAATGTGATATTTTACTACAGTTGAAGTAATGTGACAGATTCTTGCTCACTAACTTAACCTGTCTAAATCTCTTTAAATATTCTTCACCTTCTACTGACAATGTATATTCCTATTTTCTTTGTGACATCTGCAAGTTTACCATGCATTCCAAATCTTCAGCTAAGTAATTGATATAGATTGTAAATAGTTGAAGAATCAGCACTGATCCTTATGGCACTCGACAAGTAACAGCTTGCAACCCAATAAAGACTCATTTATCCCACCCTCTGCTTCCTGTTAGCTAACCAAACTTCTATCTATTGCTAATATGTTAGTTCTATACCTTGAGCTCTTATTTTGTTATAGCACCTTATTGAATACCATTTGAAAATCCAAATGCACCAATTCTAAAGATAATCATTTATCCATTTTATATATTACTTTCTTAAAGTATGCAAATAAATTAGTCAAATATGATTTCCCTCTCACAAAACCATATTGACTCTGCCTAATTGCACTATAATTTTCTACATTTCCTGCTATTATCTTCTTAATAATGGATTTGAACATTTCCCTTATATGGATGAATACAGTCTAAGAACAGTCAAGAGTTTAGTGCTGTCCAGGACAATGTAGCTGGGGTTGGTAGACCAACCATAACCTTAAACATTCACTCTCTTGACTATTAGCATATTGTAATTCACCAAACACCTTGGACCATAGCCTCCAAACCTATAACTTTTACCATCTGCAAGGACAAGTTCAGCAGATGCATTAAACACCAATGTCTGCAAGTTCTTCTGAAAGCCACACACTGCATGAGATAAAACTATAGTGGCGTTCCTTCACTGTAACTGGGTCAACATCCTGGAATTCCCTTTCTGATGGAACTGTGGATGTCCTTATAAAGAGTAACTGCAACAATTAAAGAAGATTCACCACCACCTTCAAGACAATTAAGGAATAACAACAATGCCCTCCTTGCCATTGATGCTCATAGCCCATGAAAGAATAAATATCTCTGGCACCATCCTGTGAAGAGCCTGATGCGCAAAACCCCATGGCTATGGTCAACATCACAGACTCTGTAAATGCAATCCCCACTATACTCTGAGGTTGCAGTTGCAGCGTAGCAATTGCCAGAATATCATGATGATGGTTTTCTCGAAGTATGCATGTCTCACATATTGTTCCTTGTTGATGTTCATGAAGGAGAGTTGTTCTCTGAACAAGTTGGGCAGATATGGCCTCCTACTAAATTTCCTTCTTTCCCTCCTCTTTCCCCCTTCTTCAGCAGCTTTCATTGCCTATTGGCACTTACATATTTGGAATTAACTAGTTTGTATAGTAGTTTTCGGATGTCAGCTTAAACATCACTTCTTATAGACTTCCCCATCTTGAAACTATAAAAGAAATTGCAAACACTTGGAGAATTATAGCAATAGCCAGAAGAAATTAATTAGCAGTTTGAAGTAGTTGATGATCCCTTGGTACTGATTGGACAGAGGGAGAGTGAGATCTTCCTGCTGCTGAATGCATGCACTTACTGATTAATGTCATGATCTCCCTCCTGCATACTTCGGGTGCAGATTCACTATCTATGTGCTTCTACAACACATCCCACAAGTGTGGTCGTGTGCCACAGATTCTATTTTAGAGTTCTAAGGCCTCACATGGCACTCAAATAATGGATTCTAATGAGTCCAATTTATTGTTGCCATCATTTAGATAATGATGCACATAAACTCACAGGTTTGGATAATTTCGTCCATTAGAAATTAAAGTCCTGTTATGTATAATTTTGCTGACAAATAAATCAGATAAACTTCAATCCCTTCACTTGGTATTACTGGGACAGTAACAATCTCAAAATGGGATTGATAGTCTTGTTGCTCTTTTAATGAAAATGTGGGTGAGTCCATTTTTAAAGGTCTGTACCAGCATGTATCAAAGCACCGGTATGATTAGCATCTTTTACAATGGAAACTTGGACATTATGATGCAAATAGGACCCTAATTCAAGAGCTGTGATTGTTCACTTGACTTATCACTGAAGAGCTTATTTCATAAAGAAAGGTCGAATAGGTTGGGTCTATTCTTAATAGCGTTTAAAGAATGAGAAGTGATTTTATTGAAACATATAAGATACTGAAGGGAGTTGACAGTACGGCTATTGGAAGGATATTTCCTCTCTTTGGGAAGATAAAAACTAAGGCACACAGTTTAAGAATAAGAGGTCTTCTTTTAAGGTTGTGGATAAGAAGAAACATTTTCTCTTAGAGAGTCGTTACTGCCCAATAATACCAAGTGATGGGATTGAAAATTGGTCTTAATTAAATTGTTGGTGAAGTTAGAGCTAGCAGGACTTTACTTCCTACTATTACAATTATCCAAACCTGTGGGCTTATGTGGTCATTATGTGGAATTCTCTTTCCCAGAAAGTATTGGAGGCTGGATCACTGAATTTATTCAATGCCAGGTTTGGTAGATTTTGATACATGAGGAAGTCAAGGGTTATGGGAGACAAACAGGAGAGTGGAGTTAAGACTGCATTAGTTATCATTTTATTGAATAATGGAAGAGGCTCAATGGGTGAATAGCCCACTCTTGCTCCTAAGTCCAAGGTTCCAAATTGCAATTTTAGGACAGGACTGATCAGAACCTGCACTGTTTGATCTTCGGGCTCATGGCTGGTTGCAAATTAAGCTTTTGGCCTTACATACTTTATTACTTTATTTGGGTGAGCTGCCAGCACCAGTCATGTCTTCAGATGCAACACATCAAGAAAGAATGTTGGTTTAAAGCCTGGCTATCACCAAAAATCATCATGGTTACCAACAATCTGTCCTGGCCCACCCATGTTGATGCAATGGTCAAGAAAGTGCAATAATGCTCAGGAGGCTAAGGAAATTCAGCATGCCTGTAAAGACTCTTACCATTGTTTAATAGATGCATCATAGACAGAATCCTATCCAAATGCATCATGGCCTGGTATAGCAACTGGTGTGCCCAGGACTGTAAGGAATGACAGAGAGTTGTGAACACAGCCCTTTCCATCAAGCAAGCAAACTTTCCATCCATTGACTCCATCTCTAATTCTCGCTGCCTCGGAAATACAGCCAACATAATCAATGACTCCTCCCATCCCAGTTATAATTTCTTCCAACCTCTTCCCTTGGGCAGGAAATAGAAATGCTTAAACACATGTACCAACAGATTGAAGAACAGCTTCTTCATTGCGGTTATTAAAATTCTGATGGAACCTCTCAAATATTAAATTTAATGTTGTTCTTGCTATTTGTGCACTTTCTCTGCAGCTGTAATATCATATTTCTTGCTTTGTTCTATTATCCTTATGCACTTTGTATGGTATGATCTGTCTGTACTGCAAGCAAATCAAAACTTTTCACTGTACCTAGGTACATGTGACAATAATACATCAAATCAAATCAAATATCAATGGCTCTAGGCTAAGTTAAACTACAGGAAATCATTCAGTTATGTCAGAGCCAAATGTAAGTCAGTTAGGAATCTGTTAATATCTTCCTACACGTTCTTGGATAATGTTTCCTTTTTCACTTTTTTTAACCACAAGCATACTAACCAGATTTTACAAGTTAGTACATTTTAGAGTATTCATGTAGGAAAATGAAATATCTCAAATTTCAAGAAATGTTAGGCACTTTAGGTTCAATTATTATGTGTTCAAAGGTAAAAGAAAAATTGTCAAATTAATCTAACAATGACAAGGCCGAGGGGGATGGTTGAGGAAGCATGCCTGTGCTGAATTGAAGGAGCAAATTGAAGGAGCATGTTTTGAAAATTATGTTTTGTTGGTAGCTGCTGCTTATGCTGCAGGAGCCACTGCAGATGCTGAGTAGAACAGGCCCAGCACATAGCCCACTCACTACTGTCAAATTCTACAAGAGGGTCTAAAAGAGTCACAAGGCACTAATTTGCTCATAACCAGGAATATTTAGTCCCCAGTCCTGTTCAAACCTAAGCTGTGCCTTTGTTATAGTTATTGTATTGAAGCATTCTATACTGTATAACTTTGTGAATTCTTTGTTACATTAAATCTTACTCATGCTAGAATTGAAAAGTACTGATTTAGGGCAATTCGCAACCTTAATTGAGTACAGTGACACCAAAATTATGCTATCAAAGTCAGTTTAAGAAAATTAACAGATTCATTTGAATCTGCTTTTTCTGCTTTTTAACTGAACACTTAACTGAGTTTCTTTGAAAATAGTGGAGCAATTTTAAATTTAGATTTAAAATTAGAAAATCAGATTTGCTTATGAGTATTCCATCACATAATTTCAAGGCCATTAGCTATGAAAGAAAAAAAACGGGGAAAATCACTTTCTTACTTTAAAGAAAATGATTCTAACCATGCCCTGAAGCTTCAATTGAACAGCAAGTAATTGAAGGTCCAAAGCTAAAAGAAATAGTTCTAAACGACAAGAGATCACTTGGTTATATTAAAACTGTGTCAGTCAGTCAGTCAGTCAGTCAGTCAAGAGTCTGTTAATTTCTTCCTATACTTCCTTGAATGAAGAGAATTTTTAAAAAGCTTTTGTAACTGGAAGCAAACTAACCCGATTATAGAGCATTCATTAAAGTTTAAAGGCTATTCATAAAGTAAAAAAACCCCTCAGATTTCAGGAAATGCTGGCAGCTTGGACTCAGCGATTGAGTTCAAAGATGTAACAAAGTGATCAAAGTTGTAATATAATGTGCTTTGAAGCAGTGTTGCATCAGATTTGAAAAGTTAATTTTGTTTCTCTCTTCACAGATGTTACCAGATCTGCTGGGTTTCTCCAGCTCTCTCTGTTTTTCTTTTATGTAATACAACGGAACATGAATGGTATGTTTAGGAAAAACACTTATGAAAGAAACATGTGCCTGGGTTTTATCATTCCTGGCAGGGTGAGGGAAGCAGAATGAGAAATGTATGATCCACGTGCCCTCACACCAACTATTTCAGCGCAGTCAATCAAGCATCAGCTGGCCACCTAACACTGAGTAGAGATTGTACACTTTGGGATGTGTAGGGTGGGGTGTTCAGCAGGAGTGGATTAGATTGTGAACCAGACGTCAGCCATGGGCCATCCATTTCACAGCATCAGGTTGGTGCAAGTTCCATGAGAAATCTATGTTTGATGATTTCACTCTGAAGACATAGTCAGCAGACAATGATGCACTGGAAAAGCAGCAGACCAGAATATGTTTTCCATTCCATAGCCAGCAATTTTTTTAAACAGGACCATCACTGAGGAGAAAATAACAACTGGGTTGCTTTACTGAATAATGAATATTCAATAAGAGTTTTTTTTGACATTTTAACACTGTCCCTCCACAGTCCCTCCACTCATCCCCTCTTGCAGTTTCCAGGCCAAACGTTGGGATCCAGACAATGGGTAGCCCCATTGTGCAACCATGCTATCCTGCTCATCCTTAGACACATTCTGACATTTGTCGCCAGACGGTGTGACTAACTCTTTTAGATCACGTCTACCTGGGTCTTCCCTCTCTAAAGCTCAAGAATGTGTGTGGTGCAGCAGACTTTGATGATTAGTGAGGCACAAACTGGAGAATGTTGCAGACAGCTGCCTGCAGTGTCCAAGTTTCAAAGTCTCATTTCCAGTATCCACTAGTTGGTTTAGTGACGGCCTGAACGCATAGCTTTTATCATGCTGCAGCTGAGGCTTTTTCTGCAGAATTTTTACTGAAGTCAACAGCCACATCTTCAGAAGGTATTATTTATATCAAAGAAACCAAACCTTCAATGACTCTGGTGGATAGAAAATCTGTGATAGCTGGGATTGCCTAAGGATGTACGTGGTGTGACTATTTCTTGGATAATGGGAATTCACCTACAAGGCTATTTGACAATAGTCACCCACAAGTTGGACTTTAATGGAATGAAAAGCTTTGTGATCAACAAATGCCCCGATCCATGCAATTGAATCTTAATGGCCATATGTGTGCAATCTGTCGCACCCAGAACTTTGGGGAATTCAGCAAACATCTGAAGCCTGTGGTTCCCTTCACCTGACTAATGACACTGATGGTGAAGGAAGTTAAGTCATCTTCTCTCCTAAACATTGCACCCATGATGCCCAGAATTGAATAAAATTCGCCGGTTGAGGCCGAAGAAGTGTTTTATAAAGCTCACAATAACTTCCTTGTATTTTTACTCCTGGTATTCAATTTTCACGTTTGAGACGGCAAGTTGGAATCAGGAAACTTTGCAATGTTGCACTCCTTCCTCATACCCAGCAGTACTAGACAGCAGGACTTTCATCTGGCACACGCATGGTTAGACATGATTGCTGCCTGCAAAGACAGAGGCAGCCTGATGCCTAGGCAGCCGATAAAGCATGCCTCTGTTTATTGAGTTAAAAATCACACAACACCAGGTTATAGTCCAACAGGTTTAATTGGAAGCACACTAGCTTTCGGAGCGACGCTCCTTCATCAGACAATCACCTGATGAAGGAGAGTCGCTCCGAAAGCTAGTGTGCTTCCAATTAAACCTGTTGGACTATAACCTGGTGTTGTGTGATTTCTAACTTTGTACACCCCAGTCCAACACCGGCATCTCCGAATCTGTTTATTGAAACATTTATCGAGTCTATGCAGATGTATGAGACATCCCTCACTCTCATTCTCCTGCCTCCTCACCCACTTTTCAATCCACTGTGACCATCACTGCACTGGCCCATCCCTTAAACCTTCAATTCCTTCCTCACCAATCATTCATCAAGCTACTCACCCAGTATCCACCACGTAGTTCCTACCTCCAAATGAAAATTCAACTCCAGTTCATAACTCCACTGTGCTGGAGTGATTAACCTCACCTACCAAATCTCTCCATCAAGACTGTGGACATTCCAAAATGCCCACATGCCAGCAACGTAGGAATAGTTACTTACAAGCTCCTGCTCAACCCTCTTTCTCACATGGATTAAAATTACTAATTTCAAAAAGCTGTGAGTGCACTTTGGCCCTGTGGCAGGATGGAAAATCCTAGCCTCTACTTTTAAAATACAGGATGCCATATTTCTTTTAAACAGCTTTATAAACCTGCTCTACCACCTTCGACAATTTGTGCACTTTTAGAAAATTCATGCAGAAGATATAGGTATCATTGGCTAGGCCAACATTTATTATCCATCTCTAATTGCCCAGATGACTGTTAAGAGTTAACTGCATTGGTGTGGATCTGCAGCCACATGTAGAGCAAACCAGGTGAGGCTGACAGTTCCCTTCCCTAAAGCACATTAGCAAATCAGGTGGGCTTTTCTCACAATCATTTCATAGACATCATTGGATCTGTAATTCCAGATTTATATTGAATTACAATCACCATCTGCCATGCTGAGACTTGGAGTCGGGTCCCCAGAGCATTACCTGGGTCTCTGCATTAATAATCTGGTGATAATACCACTCTATGTGTACTCCAAGACCTCTCTGCTCTACACTCCCCTGAGAATCGAAGTCTTTACTTTATATTGCCTTTCTTTAGTCTTCCTATTCAAATGCTTCACTTCACGTTTCATGGCATTACATTGCATCTGCCACATTTCAACTTGTCTATACCTTCTTTAAACCTATCACTATCCTCCTTCACACTGTCCTCCTTCAATAGTTCACACTATTTTCATATTTTGTGTCTTCTGCTCATTAAGTTATCAACAAAACATTGATCCTCAAGGCCATAAGACAATTGACACAGGAAAAGAAGTAGGTCATTCAGCCCATTAAGTCTGTATCGCCATTCAATTAGGTCATAACTGATGAGATAATCCTGAATTCTACATTCCTGCCTTGTCCCGATAACTTTTGATTGCCTTACTGATTAAATATGTCTTTCTCAGCCCTCTCTAATAATGAATTCAATAGCTTCACGACCCTCCTCATCGCTATGTTAAATGGGTGTCCTGTTCCTCTGAGGTTATGTTGTTATGGCCGAGATTCTCCCACAAGATGAAATAAACAATCTGCATCTAGGCAAAAGTGAGTACTGCAGATGCTGGAGATCAGAGTCTAGATTAGAGTGGTGCTGGAAAAGCACAACAGGTCAGACAGCATTCAAGGAGCAGGAAAGTCAACGTTTTGGCCTGATGAAGGGCTTTTGCCTGAAACATTGAGTTTCCTGCTCCTTAGATGCTGCCTGACCTGCTGTGCTTTTCCAGCACCACTGTAATCCAAACAATCTGTATCTACCCTGTCAAGATCTCTAAGAATCTTATATGTTTGAATAAAGTCTCCTCTCATTATTCTAAATTCCAGTGAGCATAAGCCCAACCTAATCAATCTTTCCTCATAGGAAAATCCTTCATTGCTGGAATCAACCTAGTGAACCTTCCACAGATTGTCTCCAATGCCAGCATCTCTTTCCTTAGATAAGAGGACCAAAACTGTTCAGAGTATTCCAGGTAGTCCCACTTATAAGGCCAACAGTCCACTTGCCTTCCTTATCTGTTGCTGTACTTGTATGTTAAAGTTTTGTGATTCATGCATGAAGGCCTTCGACTCCATTTGTGCTGCAACTTTCTGTCCCCCTTTGGCCCAACAAGTGGACACCGTCTCTCCAAAGAGTAACCCACCCAGACCCATTCCCCTATATTTACCCCTGACTAATGCACCAAACACTATGGGCAATTTAGCATGGCCAATTCACCTAACCTGCACATCTTTGGGTTGTGGGAGGAAATCAGAGCACCCGGAGGAAACCCACGCAGTTATGGGGAGATGTGCCAACTCCACACAGACAGTCACCTGAGTCGGGAATCAAACTCGGGTCCCTAGTGCTGTGAGGCAGCAGTGCTAACCACTGAGCCACCGTGCCGCCTTTGATTCTTCTGTTTTTCTGACAAGAGTGTACAGCTTTGCATTTTCCAACATTATATTCCATCCGACAAGCTCCTCCCACCATTTAACTGTCCAAATCTCCCTGCAGACACTTTGTGTCATCCTCCCCACTTGTCTTCTAACTTATTTTTGTATTATCCACAAACATAATAATAGTATATTCACTTCTGTCATCCAAAAAATTTAATGTCATACTGATAATTAGTATCAATTTTTAGATAACTGTGACATCAGAACTGGTCTCTGTGGCCATCCTGAAAATATACCATTTATCCCAACAATCTTTGTTCTTTTAATTAGCCAACTCTCTATCCATGCTACTGTATTGACCCTATGGAGGGCTCCTGCGGCACAGTGGTAGTGCCCCAGGTTCATGTCTCACCTGCCCCAATCGTGTGCAATAACATTTGTGAAAAGGTTGTTTTGAAAAGTAGGGTATATACATAAAACATTATACTGCCCCCATCACCCATGGACTCATTTTATTATGCAGTCTAATGTGTTGTAAATAATCAACTATGAAAATCCAAAAATGCTACATCTGCTGGTATTCTATTATCTATTCTGCTTGTTGCTTCCTCAAAGAACCAGAATAAATTTGTCTAGTATAATTTCCCTTTCATTAGCCATTCTGATTTTGATTCATTAGAAGATATATTTTTTTTTAACCAGGGAAATTAAGGATTATTTCTCACTGAAAAATAAAGCAGACAATGTGGGAAAGATTAACGCTTCTCTTACTTGGTCAGCTTCCTTACTTCCTTGTAAACTTATAGAGTCAAAGAGTCATAGAGATGTACAGCACAGAAACAGACCCTTTGGTCCAACTAGTCCAAACCGACCAGATATCCCAACCCAATCTAGTCCCACCTGCCAGCACCTGGCCCATATCCCTCCAAACCTTTCCTATTCATATACCCATCCAAATGCCTTTCAATTAGATTAGATTAGATTCGATTAGATTAGATTACTTACAGTGTGGAAACAGGCCCTTCGGCCCAACAAGTCCACACCGCCCCGCTGAAGCGTAACCCACCCATACCCCTACCCCTACCCCTACATCTACACCTACCCCTTACCTAACACTACAGGCAATTTAGCAATGGCCAATTCACCTGACCTGCACATCTTTGGGACTGTGGGAGGAAACCGGAGCACCCGGAGGAAACTCACGCAGACACGGGGAGAACGTGCAAACTCCACACAGTCAGTTGCCTGAGGCGGGAATTGAACCCAGGTCTCTGGCGCTGTGAGGCAGCAGTGCTAACCACTGTGCCACCGTGCCGTACAATTGTTGTAATTGTACCAGCCTCCACCACTGCCTCTGGCAGCTGATCCATACACATACCACCCTCTGAGTGAAAAAGCTGCCCCTTATTTCTCTTTTATATCTTTCCCCTCTCACCCTAAACCTATCCCTCACCCCAGGGAAAAGACTTTGTCTATTTATCCTATCCATGCCCTTAATGATTTTATAAACCTCTATAAGGTCACCCCTCAGCCTCCGACGCTCCAGGGAAAACAGCCCCAGCCTGTTCAACCTCTCCCTATAGCTCAAATCTTCCAACACTGGCAACATCCTTGTAAATCTTTTCTGAACCTTTTCAAGTTTCACAACATCTATCCGAAAGGAAGGAGACCAGAATTGCACGCAATATTCCAACAGTGGCCTAACCAATGTCCTGTACAGCCACAACATGACCTCCCAACTCCTGTACTCAATACTCTGACCAATAAAGGAAAGCATACCAAACGCCTTCTTCACTATCCTATCTACCTGCGACTCCACTTTCAAGGTCTCTTTGTATAGCAACACTCCCTCGGACCTTACCATTAAGTGTATAAGTCCTGCTAAGATTTGCTTTCCCAAAATGCAGCACCTCACATTTATCTAAATTAAACTCCATCTGCCACTTCTCAGCCCGTTGGCCCATCTGATCAAGATCCCCTTGTAAACTGAGGTAACCTTCTTTGCTGTCCACTACACCTCCAATTTTGATGTCATCTGCAAACTTACTAACCATGCTTCTTATGCTCACATCCAAATCATTTATATAAATGACGAAAAGTTGTGGACCCAGCACCAATCCTTGTGACACTCCACTGGTCATTGGCCTCCAGTCTGTAAAGCAACCCTCCACTACCACCTTATGTCTTCTGCCTTTGAGCCAGTTCTGTATCCAAATGGCTATTTCTCCCTGTATTACATGAGATCTAACTTTGCTCACCAGTCTCCCATGGAGAACATTGTCGAATGCCTTACTGTAGTCCATATAGATCACATCTACCACTCTGCCCTCATGAATCCTCTTTGTTACTTCTACAAAAAACATAAGCAAGCTGTGAGACATGATTTCCCACTCACAAAAACACATTGACTATCCCTAATCAGTCCTTGCCTTTCCAAATATATGTACATCCTCTCTCTCGGATTTCCTCCAACAACTTGCCCACCACCGGCGTTCCCTGGCTTGTCCTTACCACCTTTCTTAAAAAGTGGCACTACATTATCCAGCCTCCAGACTTCCAGCATGGGACTGGGATATCATAACAATAACAGAGATATGGCTTAGGGATGGACAGGACTGGCAGCTTAATGTTTATGGTATCGATGCCTTAGGAAGGATTGAAAAGAGGAAAAGAGAAGAGGGGGAGTGGCATTTTTGATTAGGGATAGCATTACAACT
The DNA here is from genome assembly GCF_047496795.1 of Chiloscyllium punctatum. NCBI lineage: Eukaryota > Metazoa > Chordata > Chondrichthyes > Orectolobiformes > Hemiscylliidae > Chiloscyllium > Chiloscyllium punctatum. Next base: position 35,526,869 of record NC_092747.1, on the reverse strand, counting down.
GTATTTAAGGAGGATATTCCTGGGAATACATACAGGGAAGTTATTTGGGTGGAACTGAGAAATAAGGAAGGGATGATCACCTTATTGGGATTGTATTATAAACCCCCAAACAGTGAGCGGGAAATTGAGAAACAGTGACTATAATTCTATTAGTTTTAACATAGTGATGGAAAAGGGTAGACCGGATCAAAAAATTAAAGTTCTAAACTGGAGGAAGGTCAGTTTTCAAAATTTGATTGGAAGTGGATGTTTGCAGGTAAAGGAATGGCTGGTTCCTTTGCAGGTGAAGGAATGGCATGCCTTCAAAAATGAGACAACGAGAGTCCAGAGACAGTATGTTCCTGTTAGAATGAAGGGCAAGGCTGGTAAGTATAGGGAATGCTGGATGTCTAGAGAAATTGAGGTTTTGGTCAAAAATAAGAAGGCAGCATATATCAGTTATAGACAGCTGAAATCGAGTGATTCCTTAGAGAGTACAAAGAAATTAAGAGTACTCTTAACAGGGAAACCAAGAGGGCAATAAGCAAACATGAGATAGCTTTGGCAAATAGAATCAAGGGGAATCCAAAGGCATTCTACAAATACATTTGGTTCTGATATAATGCAATAGTTCCGTTCTCATGCGGTCTCACTCGATAAGAACATGGCGCAATAACTGTGCCATTTAAGCTAATGGGGCTGGAATTGCGTTAGAGCCAATACAGGTAAGGACAGTTCATGTTCAACAAATAACGGTCTAAATTCTTCAATCATGTTAAAGCCAATTTGTGTTGAAGAAGCATGCATTATAGCAGAATTGACTGTATATTAAGGACAAAAGGATAACTATAACTAGGGAGAGAATAGGGTCCCTTAAAGATCAGCAGTGTTTACTGAGGAGAAGGATATAGAAGATAGATAATGTCAGAAAAAAAAAGTGACATCTTGAAAAATGTCCATATTACAGATGAGGGGGTGCTGGATGTCTGAAAATGCCCAGGACCTGATCATTTGCACCCTGGAACTCTGCGAGAAGCTAGGGAAATGATCAATGGCACCTTGCTGAGATATTTGTATCATCGATAGCCACAGATGAGATGCCGGAAGACTGGAGGTTGGCTAACACGGTTCCAATATTGAAGAAAGATGGTAAGGAAAAGCCAGGGAACTACAGACAAGTGAATGTGACGTCAGTGGTGGGCAAGTTGTTGGAGTGAATTCAAAAGGCCAGGATTTACATGTATTTGGAAAGGGAAGGACTGATTAGGGATAGTCAACATGCAGATGACACCTAAATTGATGATGTAGTGGACACTGAAGAAGGTTACTTCAGAGTTCAATGGAACCTTGATCAGATGGTCCAATGGGCTGAGGAATGACAGATGGAGTTTAATTTAGGTAAATGTGAGGCGCTGCATTTTGAAAAGGCAAATCAAGGCAGAACTTACACACTTAATGGCAAGGTCCTGGGGACTATTGCTGAACAAAGTTCATAGTTCCTTGAAAGTGGAGTTGCAAGTACATAGGATAATGAAGAAGGCATTTGATATGCTTGCATTGGTCAGTGCATTGAGTGTAGGGGTTGGGAGGTCATGTTGCGGCTGTACAGGATATTGGTTAGGCTACTATTGGAATACTGTGTGCAGTTCTGGTCTCCCTTCTATAGGAAGGATATTGTGAAAGTTGAAAAGGTGCAGAAAAAAATTTACAAAGATGTTGCCAGGGTTAGGAGGTTTATACTGTAGGACAGAGTAAACTGTAGGATAGATATACTGGGGCTGTTTTCCCTGGAGTATTGGAGCCTGAAGGGTGACTTTATAGAGGTTCATAAAATCATGAAGGGCATGGATAGGGTAAATAGCCAAGGTCTTTTCCCCAGAGTGAGGGAGTCCAAACCTGGAGGGCATAGGTTTAAGGTGAGAGAGGGAAGATATAAAAGAGATGTAAGGGGCAATATTTTCATGCAGTCGGTGGTGTGTGTATAAAATGAGCTGCCAGAGACGAGTACAATTACAATATTTAAAAGGCATCTGGGATGGGTATATGAATAGGAAATGTTTAGAGGGATATGGGCCAAATATTGGCAATTAGGACAAGATTTATTTAGGATACCTGTGAGGTATGGATGAGTTGGACTGAAGCATCTGTTTCTGTGCTGTACATCTCTATGACTCTATGATTCTAACTAACCTTTTTTTACACATCCACATTATCTTCTGATTTATTCTCTGTACTATAGAACTGCTACAATTACAAGTTTATAGACTACTTTCAACAATATCTTCTTCCCCTTGCCATTTTTTACTCCATCCTTAGGAATTTACATCTTCCAACTGAACCATCATTTCTTGCTGAGGTTTGTGTTCCATCTCATATTAATAAAGCTACTCTACTTCCTTCCCTTAATGCCTATCCTTTTGAAAATTCATATACCTCTGAAGTATCCAGCTTTTATCTCCTTGTGTCCATGTCTCCATAATGGCAATAGGATCATACCCACTAGCCTTTGTTTGTACTGCAATTCATTAATTCTATCCCAAATACTATGTGCATTTAAGTAGAGAGCCAATCATTTTGTCTCTTTACCTTTTGATCCTCCTTTGGCACCATTTGCCTGTTTTTTTTCTTGCTTGTATACATTGTTTCTTCTTATCCCACTCCAGGTACCACTATCTAAATAGTTGCCCTGCAATGCCACCTTATTGCCTTGGTTGTAAGCATATGAAAGCCTCATACCCGAAACTGCAAACAGTTTAAAGCCAGAGGAGGAATAGATCATTCAGTTCTTTGACCCTGCTCCTCTATTCAATAAAATTGTGGCTGATCTTTACTTTTCTTTACCTACTCTAAAAGATTTTGAACCTCTAAAGGTAAACCGACAGACCTGTAAATGCTAAGTTTAGTCTCACACCAATTTGTCAACTAAAGTATACAATTGCAATTCTCTAGTCTCTTGGCACCAGCACTGTATTTAAGGAGGATTGGAAATCTATGGTCGGTGCCTGTACAGTATCGTACATTGTTTCATACCATCCAGTCCTGATAGCTTCTCAACTTTAATTTTTTTCAATTTTTTTGCTCATCTAATGTCTCAACCATTTTGGAAACTGAAAGAAGTAGTAAGAATAATAAACCATAAGAAAGATTCTATAAAACCAAAGATACAGGAGTAGAATTAGGCCATTTGGCCTTTTGTGTCTGCTGTGTCATTCATAGAACATACAACATTACAGTGCAGTACAGGTCCTTCGGCTCTTGATGTTGTGCCGACCTGTAAAACCAATCTGAAGCCCATATAACCTACACTATTCCATTTTTACCCATATGTCTATTGAATGACCATTTAAATGCCCTTAAAGTTGGCGAGTCTACTACTGTTACAGGCAGACTCTCCACGCCCCTCCTGCTTTTCGATCATGGTTGATATGTCAAAAAGTCTTCCTGGAGTTAACATTAGAATGAGTGAAAAAAAGAAACAAATCTTACACCTCATTCTATTTCTATCTTGTTTTCTCTCCCTCTCAACATACGTGCAACCAACACAAGCCCCATATATCTGCTCTCTTGGTTACAGGGCCTACAATATATGGATTCTGCCTGATCAAGGAATGTAACATTGGGATTTTGGGGCTTGCCGGAAGCTACCCTCCATTCTTGCTACTGATCCTATTGCATCCACTCCTCTATGTTCCACAAACCATAAACCAACTTGCATCTGTTGCACGGATGTCTCCTTGATCCTTGGATGCCAGCATGTGATATTTCAGGCATAGAGATGGCCTTAGATACTAGATTACTTACAGTGTGGAAACAGGCCCAACAAGTCCACACCAACCCGCCGAAGCACAACCCGCCCAGACCCTTTCCCCTACATTTACCCCTTCACCAACACTACGGGCAATTTAGCATGGCTAATTCACCTAACCTGCACATTTTTAGACTGTGGGAGGAAACCGGAGCACCCGGAGGAAACCCACGCAGACACAGGGAGTCGCCACACAGAGAGTCGCCTGAGGTGGGAATTGAACCTGGGTCCCTGGCGCTGTGAGGTAGCAGTGCTAACCACTGTGCCACCGTGCTGCCCAGTGGAACTGTCATTTAAAGGAGCTTTCAGCCTCTGATTGCCTTGTGGATCTCTGTCAGCAGTATTTCTACAAGAAAGGTCCACTGATGGCTTCTTAAGTGCCAAAGTGCCAATTAATATAAGTAGCCCTTTCCAGACAAAACATCATGAGCCCTTGCTGGCTCTCTAGCCTGCAAGCAAAACCCTCAACATGTCTGTAAAATCTATCCCTTTGAATTCACTTCATAGATTGCTCAAATACCTTCATAATAGCTGTCTTATGAAATACCTTAAAGATTGCTGAACTTCATGGTGCAATTTTGCTATAAGGGTTGGCAGTGGTCCAATTTGGAAATGACAAAGCATAGCAAATATTTCTGATTTATTGATTGTTTGAAATTCAACCCCTTCCCTCCCGATTATTTCCAGGAAAGTCATGACAAATGAGTTTCTCAAGTCTATGCAGTTTAAAGTAGTTATAAGCAACATATGGTAAGAACAGAGTTGGATATTCGATGGACGTATCCCAGTAGTCTGTCTCAGCTCTTGTAAAAGAGGCTTGCAAATTAGGATAGACGCTTGGGAAAAATCCCATGGAAATTTGTGGTAAAAATATCTTGTGCCACACCCTTGAGGCTGTTGGAAATAATTGAAAAAATAGTTCATGTCCTTATGCATATTTGAACATGTCTATTCAAATGTAATAATGTTTTGGCATTGGGATTTTCATGCAGTTGAATCGATAATCATATACTGATAATGAATCAGCAGCCTGCTTTCCCAGCTAATTCCAGTCAGCTTTCAAAATAACAAAGGTAGGATTGCAGAGCTACAGAGAGAAGATGGCTAACTATGATGTGCATGAAGCACTGTGTATTTTTTTAGGATTGAAAATGTGTTAATATTCAACCTAAACTGATAAATGAAGATATTAATATGGAACAAAACCAGCAATATCTAGACAACTGAATGGATAAGAATGAATTTCCTGATATTTCAAGTTGAATGAAATAGTTGGAACTGTAGATGTATGAAGCCATTCAAACTAAAACCCAATGAATTACAGGTCAAAGAATACAGGAGGATATAGATAGACTGGAGAGTTGGGCGGAGAAGCGGCAGATGGCTTTCACTCCAGCCAAATGTGAGGTGATGCATTTCGGCAAGACTAATTCTAGAGTGAATTATACAATGAACGGAAGAGCTTTGGGAAAAGTTGATGGGCAGAGAGATCTGGGAGTGCAGGTCTATTGTACCCTGAAGGTTGCTGCACAGGTGGATAGAGTGGTCAGGAAGGCATATAGTATGCTTGCCTTCATTGGACGATCTATTGATTATAAGAACTGGCAAGTCATGTTAAAATTGTACAAGACATTGGTTTGGCCGCATTTAGAATACTGTGTACAGTTCTGGTTGCCACATTACCAAAAGGATGTGCATGCTTTGGAGAGGGTGCAGAGAAGGTTTACGAGGATGTTGTCTGGTATGGAAGGTGTTAGCTATGAAGAGGGGTTGAGTAGGTTAGGTTTATTTTCATTAGAAAAAGGGAGATTAAGGGGGGACCTGATTGAGGTTTACAAAATCATGAAGGGTATAGACAGGGTGGATAGAGACAAGTTTTTTCCCAGGGTGAAGGATTCAATAATGAGACGTCATGCTTTCAAGGTGAGAGGTGGAAAGGTTAAGGGGGATACACGCGGCAAGTATTTCACACAGAGGGTGGTGGGCATCTGGAACGGGTTGCCAGCAGAGGTGGTAGAGGTGGGCACGGTAGATACATTTAAGATGCGTCTGGACAGATGCATGAGTAGGTGGGGAGCAGAGGGGTACAGGTGCTTAGGAATTGGGCAACAGGTTTAGACAGTACATTTGGATTGGCTCAGGCTTGAAGGGCTGAAGGGCCTGTTCCTGGGCTGTAAATGTTTTTGTTCTTTGTTCTATAAAGAAAAGGCTCACATTTACATAGTGGATTTCATGACCAAGATCTCAAAAGACTTCGCATTTAGGTACTACCATTAACTGTGAAAGAAACAAAAGCAGAAATTTCTGGATAAGCTCAGCAGGTCTGGCAGCATCTGTGAAGACAAATCAAAGCTAACATTTCAGTTCCAGAGACCCTTCCTCAACTCTGGACCCGAAACGTTAACTCTGATTTTTTTCTACAGATGTTGCCAGACCTGCTGAGCTCTTCCAGCAATTTCTGCTTTTGTTTCTGACTTCCAGCATCAGCAGTTCTTTTGGTTTTTATTAAGGGTGTACGTTCTGCCCTGCTTTGTCTTACCAAAATGCAATACCTCGCATTTATCTGAATTAAACTGAATTAAGGTTCCTGGTATTTATCTACCTTTACACATTTTAAGACTTCCAGCATCTCCTCTTCTGCAATGTGGACTCTTTTCTAGACATCACTATTTATTTCCCTGAATTCTTGGCTTCCATGTCTTTCTCCGTAAATACTGATGTAAAATATTTGATTAGTACCTTGTTTATCTCCTGTGGTTCCACACATAGATGGCCATGCTGATCTTTAAGGGGCTCTATTCTCTGTGAAATCTGAAAGGGTTCAGAAAAGCTTTACAAGGATGTTGCCAGGGTTGGAGGATTTGAACTACAGGGAGAGGCCAAACAGGCTGGGGCTGTTTTCCCTGCAGCGTCGGAGATTGAGGGGTGACCTTACAGAGGTTTATAAAATCATGAGGGGCACGGATAGGATAAATAGACAACATCTTTTCCCTGGGGTGGGGGAGTCCAGAACTAGAGGGCATAGGTTCAGGGTGAGAGTGGAAAGATATAAAAGAGACCTCAGGGGCAACATTTTCTTGGCGCGTGTATGGAATGAGCTGCCAGCGGAAGTGGTGGAGCCTGGTATAATTACAGCATTTAAATGCATCTGGATGGGTATATGAATAGGACGGGTTGAGAGAGATATGGGCCAAATGCTGGCAAATGGGACTAGACTGGGTTAGGATATCTTGTCGGCATGGACAAGTTGGACTGAAGGGTCTGTTTCGTGCTGGACGTCTCTATGACGCTGAGTACTTCTGAAGTGTAGTCACCACTACAATGAAGGAAGTCAATTTACACACAGCAAATTCCCACAAAGAGAATGTGAGAGTGACCAGTTAATTTGTTTTTGTGGTGTTGATTGCAGGATAACTTTTGGCTGAGATACCATGATTAACTCCCCTGCTTTTAGTATTATTAAATCTTTACATCTAACTGAGCAGGCAGCTGGGACACGACCTCCAACAGTGCAGCACTCCCTCAGTACTGCACTGAATTGTTGTCTTTAAGTTTGTGTTCAAGCTTTAGAATGGAATTTCAATCTAACACCTTGTGACTCAGACTACTCTCAATTCAGCCACAACTGATACAAGCTAATAGACAGGAAGGATTTGGTGACCCATACATTGAGCTCTGGACTTCTGCAAGTAGCTGCCTCATCTCTCACTCTAAATGCAGCAGGAATTCTGTAGGAGTCTGTAAGAGGTTATGAATAACTGTTTTCAAGTGTTTACTTTGGGAGTTATGGTAAGTGACCAGTTAATCTACATGAAATGTCAGAGTTTTAATATTTGTAGTTGGAAGTATTTAAAACTGAAAGTAAATTTGTGATACAGCATTGAATGTTTGTCATCTATGTATTTATTAACTTTTGTTCAATTGTACAAAACCATGAATACATAAACAACATCCCTTCCAACAAAACACAGATGTAGAGCAAATTAACATCATGGCATATGGGGGTATACTTTAGGAATAATTAAACAATGGTCAATTGGCTCAATGAGTAGTAGCCTCTTGTGAAATGAATGGGGTGAAATATTAGCTGGTCACTATTGTATTGCTGTTTGTGGCAATTTGCTCTGTGTAAATTGACTTCCTACATTGTAGTAATGACTATACTTCAGAAATACTTAGATGTAAAGTACTTTGAGACCTTAGTCATGAAATCCGCCAGGCAAACATAAGCTTTTGTTTTTTCTCTAATCCATTGGCCTATGATTTGAATGGCCTCTGCGTTACCCACTGCCCTCTGACTGCCCTCTGCATCACTCACTGCCCTCTGCATCACTCACTGCCCTTTATGTCACCCACTGCCCTCTGCTGCCCTCTGCGTCACCCACTGCCTTCTGCTGTCTACAGTTCCAACTACCTTATTCAACCTTAGGTATAAGGAAATTCATTCTTATCCAAATAGTAATCCAGATGGTGGTGGTCAGAATTATACTTAGGTATCAACAGATAGAGATCTGTTTTATTCCATATTAATATCTTCAATTTGTCAGATTAGATTGGGCATTCTATGGTTTGAAAATAAATCACGTTAGGATTAACACATTATCAATTCTGTATGTACTTGGACTGGGAACATGACTAAACAAATACAGAGTGCTTCATGTTTAGTATAGATACCTGTCTTCTCTATATAACTCTTCAATCACAGCTTTGTTTTTTAAAAAGATAACTGGAGTTTTGCAATCCTGAAACTGTTCTTCTCGACCTCTAACCACTACTCTGGAATTCTTCTCTTTCATTCCAATGGTGCAATGGAAAGTACGGGGGTCAGGCCAGGAGCAGGACCAATCATACCTAAAAATGAGGTCTCAATTTGGTGAAGCTACAAAGTAGGACCAGTTGCATGCCAAACAGTATTAATAGCAAGTGATAGACAGATCTAGGTGATTCCACTACCAACGGAGAAGATTTAAACTCTGCACTCCTGCAATATCCAGTCATGAATGGTGGTAGATAATTAACACCTCACTGAATGATGCTGCATAAAAATCCCTCTGTTCAATCACTGGAGGAGGGGTGTGGGGGTGGGAGCAGCACATCAATACAAAAGTCAAAGCTGAAGCATCTGCAATTATCTTCAGTCAGAAGTGCTGAGCAGACAATCCAGCTCAACCTCCTCCAGAGGACCTGAGCATCATAGATGGCAGTCTTCAGCCAGTTTGATTCACTCTATGTGATATTAAGAAGTGGCCACGGGGCACTGGATACTGTAGAGGCTGGCAACATTCCAGAACTTGCCACACCCCTCGTCAAGCTCTTCCAATACAGTTACAACATTGACATCTACCCAACAAGAGAGAATCGAACCATTGTTTCTTGATATTCAGTGGCATTAACATCACTGATTCCCTCACAATCAACATCTTGCAGGTTACTATTGACCAGAAGCTGAAGTGAATGACCTATATAATCACATGGCTACAAGGTAAGATCAGAGGTTCGGAACCCTGCAGTGATTAACTCACCTCTTGGCACCCCAAAGCCTGTCCACTATCTACATGTCAGGAATGTGATGGAATACATGCCTTGATGAGTGTAGCGCCAACAATAATCAATAAGCTTAACGTCATCCAGCTTGCTTGATTGACATTACATTCACAAATATTTACTCTCTTCACCAGCGACACTTTGTAGTACAGTGTGTACCATTATGCAGTGTGTACCTTTTGTAATACAGTGTGTATGCGAAATTGATCAACGCTCCTTAGGCAGCACCTTCTAAACCGATTACCTCTACCATCTAGAAGGAAAAGGGCAACAGATACATGGAAACACCACCATTTGCAGGTTCTTCTCGAAAGCAATCATCGTTCTGACTTGGAAATAGATCACTGTTCCTTAACTGTTACTGGGTCAAAATTTTGGAACTCCTTCCCCAACAGCATTGTGTGTCTACCAACAACAAATGGACTGCAGCTGTTAAGAAGGCAGCACGACACCTTCTCAAGGTCAACCAGAAGTGATCCAAACAGTTACACACAAATCCCTTGAATTAAAAAAAAAACTTAATTGCAGCTCCGAAATCTCAGGTTGGCTCTTTTCTATCTCCTAACCTTAACTGTAATCCCAATTGTGACTTTCTTTACCTAACTGCAATTCTATAATTTCAGTTGCCTCTATCCATAACTGTAGGATTCTCCAGTGCCAGCTCAATCCATCATCTCAGATATAGATAAGATTTAGGTGTATTCTTTTGCATTTGGGTATCATTACGGCTTCCTGTACAATCAAGGGCCAGCAACTTTCCCTTGCTGTCAATACCAGCAAAAGCAGGTAATGCTTCATAGTATTGAGGCAGGGATATTGACACAGATGAATGAGAAGGATTGAGTCAGAGGGAGTGCATTGCTGATAAGGATAGAGCAGCAGAGGGGCTTCCTTAGTAAGGCTATGGTAGTGTGCCCTCTTTCTGAATCAAACACTGAATACTTGTCAAGAGACCTCTCTCCATGTGGCCACAGATTGAGCCAACAAAATTTGTTGGGAGGCCTTTGTGAGCAATTGGAACCTCTTCAATCTAATTAAATCTTGATGGTCTCAGGAATAATTGCCTTCAAGTAGCTCATTTATGAGCCTAATTGACATCCCATTGCCTGTGGGTAGGATTCCTGGGTCAGCCTTTCCCCGCTCCACACTAAGCTGGAGACTATTTTCGTCAATGCCAAGAATCAGAAGTAGGTAAATTCTTCTTCTGGAAACCATTCCCACCCTGTCCCACAGTATTTTGCCTCCTCTAGCAGGTTCCTTTAAACCCTAGCCATAATTAAAGATGCTCAAGAATTAAAATGCACTTGTAATTTAAAAGTTATTGAAGCTTAAAAAAAGATGACAAATTATGTTTATTTTTAAAAATTCTTATTTAAGACCAGAAGTTTTGATAGAACTATTAATTTAAATATATTTCCAGTCACAGAAAATAACATAATTTGAGTGAAACTGGGAGAGAGATTTAAGCAAAAGTAGGTTTTCTAATCCTGTAAATGCCTGGTTCAATGAAAAGCAGCTGCACATCCATCTGTGTTGGATTTCACTGCAGACTCAAATGAAACTGTTTGTGTACAGAGAAACTGTAAAGCCTTTGTTACAATTGGAAAATTCGAATATTTGCTAATATTTACAAATAAGTTGATTATAACATTCTCTGAAAAGAAACCAAGTAAAATATTCTGTTTTCAGTGCAAGTAAATAATTATAGAAACAGTGATGGCAGAGGAATGTAATATACTAACTACATCATAAAAGATACACTGTATTAGATGTGATACTACAATTTTCTTTCGAGGATTTTTTCCTGCAATACTTTTCCTTCTCTCAAGTCAGCATTTTGACTTATGCTGCTGTGAGATGGCACTATGCCTGAATGCCTCCATATTGAGGCTGTCAGTGATTTTGCAGCTGCTTGCATCTGAGTTGTATTGAGATCCATGGCTGCACTGTGCCAAATATTTAGTCATCAATTCCCACCTCCTACCTTTTTTTTGCAAATTAGAGATTTTGTGTGGTTTCTTACCATAGCACAGTGACTGTACTTCAAAGTAATTCATTGATTGCAATGCGTTATGGACATCTTTAAGTCATGAAAGACACAATATAACCAGAAATCTTAATTTTTTTCATTGCTTTAGAACAGTGATAGAAAAGCAAAACAAATTCATCTTTTGTGAATTGCCTTGAGTTTTCACAAGTACATTGAAATATTCAACTTTCTCTTAAATTAACATTTATATAATCAGCCACCTTAAACATTTCTTTCATTTGACTTGGCTTCACTGAACAAAGAGCTTGGCCTAATAAATTCCAAATGCTTGTTTGCAGACGCAAGAACTGCAACGCAGAATTATCCCAATCTGACTGAAGCAGGCAGCATGCAAATTTTCTGCCTGAATGTACTCAATTACTGAATCTCCAGAATCTTCTGGGACAGAGAATTCTAAAGATTACCAACCTCTGAGTGAAGGAAATTATTTCTCATCCTAGTCCTAAATGGCCTGCCCCTGATTTTGATGTAGATGACGTTGCCTGGGAGATAAAGAATTGAAAGCAAAGGGTCAATAAGAAGTTAATTTTAGAGAGTAGAAGGTCCCAGAGGTTGTTCTGTGTTAATGCAGTTTGGGTTTAGTTTAGAATGGTCTATCTGTAAAGCAAGAAACATCTCTTTGAAACAGATTTTCTCTTGAAATGCAGTGCTGGCTAAACTAGTTGAAAGCTCTTATTAATTTTCAATAACTGGTTCAAGTGATGTGGGCTTTGATGGCTGGGGCAGCATTTATTGCTCCAGCTATCCTTGAGAAGGTGGTGGTGAGCTGCTTTCTTTAACCACAGCAGTCCAACTGAAGTGCTCCCAAAAGTGAGTGGATCTTCTATTGATGGCTATGCTAAGAAAAGAAAGAGAACTTTAGTTGCAAGATTCCAAAGTGAAAGAATGTTAGAATCAAGAAGATCAGATCCAAGGTGAAAACACCTATACTGCTAGTGATATCTGTGTTCAACAAGGAGTCTACAACTGTGGGATGGTTGGAGGAGATTTGAAGGGTCAGACTTGCTGGAGACAAGTAGAAGACACAATAAATCTCAGCCCTTCAATGACCAAGTCGTTGATTTTCAAATTTCTGATAAATATTAGCCTAACAAAGCCAGCTGTTTATTGTCAATCTGCATTAGTGGGTGCATTCTTGATGACAATGCCTCTACCAATCAGAGCCCACTTGATATCAATCATCACTTTCTTCTCATGCAGTATAAATGTTGATTGGGGGCTTTGGTGAGGTGCACTGGTAATGTCCCTATCCCTGGATTCAGTGGTCTGGGTTCAAGTTCCACCTGCTCTGGGGGTGTGAAATAACGTCTCTGTACAGATTGATTAGAAAGTAGGTTGAATATTTTTTTAAAAATTATACATGTTGGTTTTCCTCTTGCATTATTATCCTGATAAATTGTATTTATGAGTACAAGACAAAAAGCTTCAGAAGAAAGTGTCTTTGTTTCAGCAATAATAAGGTTTGATATGACCAAATAATTTTCATGAGGTAAAATTCTTTTGAATAAACTGTAAACATTGTAGTCTCATTATTTTAGTAAACATCTGGACTTCCAGATTTAAAACAAAATGAGTAAACTTGTTACAGGTCTTTGTGGATGTTATAATGGAACTGTAGCTGGATCACATGATCATAGACTACAACAGATATACGATGGTATTTGCAAAAGTTTAGGCTAACATGAGTTCATGGTGAATTTTCCAGTAGTAAGTGAATGGCAGAATGGCAGTGTCAATTGTGAAGAACTTCTTTGGGCAGAAATCTTTGTCCCTGAGTGATTTGCTACAATTAATAGAATTCACAGGAGAGTTGAACTTAGAGATAAAAGCAAGAGCTAAACAAACAGATAGTCAATATAATAGTAAAACATTAAGAATTGGAAAAAGCAACGATTAATCTAGATCCATTGTAGATTGAGTTGGTTAGGATTCAAGTTCAGATTAAGCAATTTGAAAAAGAAGAAGAAAGAGAAATGAAAACGCTTGAACTAGAAAAGATAGTTTGATTGGTAATGTGATGGATGTTTTTTCATCTCTTTGCAAGAGAAACTTTTGGGGTTTGTGAGAATTAAAACTTAGATGATTAGGAATGTAAGCTGGTTCCAAAAGCACGTTAGTTAAGATTTTGGGCTGTCAGAAGGCAAAAAACACTTCAAAAAATGGAAGATTCTAGAAGGTTATGTTGTTGGATAGATGGTATAATTCAATGAAATTAGCTTGGATTTTTGAAAATATGATTCTGGAAAATTTTGGGACAGCCTTCCAGTAATTATTAAGTCCTGGAAGAATTTAGGTATAGTTTTCCAGTAGCTAGTAGGTCTCACTTGGAGGAACAGAAAGTTTCTAAACTAAGAGAAGTTGCAGTTTTAGCCATTGGAAATGAGATCTCACATAAACAGCGAAGGAGCCATAAATCCTACATTTATAAATCAATAAGGAAGTTGGAAAAGATTCTGAGTTTAAGAAAAGTTTGAGGCTGTTGTTGTTTATAATGATGATAAGGAGTGTTTTCATTGCAATAATCCAGCACGCATAAAATTGAATTGTTAGAAGCTTTAAAAGAAACTTTTAGCCATTGTACTTGTAGAAAACTTTTAGTAGTTATAGAAACATCTGAAATCTCTTCAGAAAGATGATAAAGAATTAATAATTATACTATAGAAATACTTCAGTTGTAAACTGTCTCTCTGAACGTATTACAGTGGTGGATCTAACTGCTCAGAATAATTGGAAAGATTAGATTTTTCTTTATGTACTGCTGAAGTGAATCAGATTACTGAACAAGATGTGTTTCTGAAAGAGAAGTATACCCTTACTCCTCTAATGAAATAAAACAAATTTGTGTTTTGGTACATTTTGTCTTCCAGATAGTCTGATGAAAGTAAAGGTATTAATAGGTGGTATTTATAGCAGCTATGAACGTGTTCCCTTATATGAAGTTAAACAATGATGTGACTTTGTGCAGAATTATTTCTGTAGAAGTTGATGATTAGTTTGCCTGATGAAAGAGTTTTTTTTTATTGAGAACCAATTTGGTAGATGATATCGTAAATTTTTTGCATTACTAGTGAGATCAATAATGAGGACCCATAAATTTAAGGTAAAAGGCAGGGAGTATAAAGGGGATTTAAGGAAGAATATTTCTCATCAGAAGGGTGGCGGGTGTCTAGAATTTACTGCTTGAAGGGGTTTTAGAGGCAGGAACCATCAGGACATTTAAGAAGTATTTAGACGATCACTTGAAATGCCATAGCATATAAGGCTAGGGACCAAATGTTAGTAAATGGGATTAGAGTATTAAAGTGCTAGAAAACTGCTGTAGATACAATGGGCTAAAAGACCTCTTTCCAATCTGTAGGATTCTATAGACTGAATCACAATTCATTTTGGGCTTTCCAAATTGTGTCCAGATTTTTGGAGGGTTTCTTGCTCCATATCTTACCAAACTCACATCATTAATTGCCCACCATACCCCTATAATGTCTCTCATATCCAGTTTTCACCTCACATTCCATTCTCGTAACAATTTGCCACTCAGTGGATATCAACTGAAACACTGGTATTCTTTGTTCCTCCTCTGTCAGTGAAAACCTGGGACAAGCCCTGGCAGTCCGGACCTGTCCTGCATGGTTACTGACATTTGCCTTGGACTTGGGAGATTGGGAAATCGGTGCCTGCTTGGTGGAGAGACTTTCGGAGATCTTGCTGGACAGGATGATGCTGACGTGGGATTTCCTTTTGATCTAGGACCAGCAATTAGGCCACAATACCAGGCCACGCCAATCTGGTCTGAGGTTATCACGTGGGTCAATGCAGTCTCAGCCATTTGGTGGATTGCCAGTAATGTAGTAAGAAGTTCAATGACCTTCTCCACTTCAAGAGGCTAAGTTCTGATACATCACACTATCTCTGCTACTGTACCCACCTCCCAATTGTTATGGACTAGGCCAGACCACTCAAAACATTCTTAAACAGGCAGCCCAGACCATAACTTTGTAATTTGTTTTGGTAATTGTACAGCAAAAATTACCTGGAATAAGTTAGCAAGGTTGACTAACAGGTTTTAAAACAGACAAAAACTTATTCACAAAATTACAAAATGAAACACAAAGAACAGAATAAAGAACCCCTACAGAACATCCCAGAAATGACTGCCAGACTACTCAGACCCCTTGGCATCATGATAGCCCACAAAACCACTAACACACTAAGACAGCAGCTAATGAATTTAAAAGACCCTATACAGACAACAAGCAAAACTAATATCATCTACAAAATACCTTGCAAAAACTGTAACAAACATTCCATTGGACAAACATGCAGAGAACTAGCCACCAGGATACATGAACATCAACTAGCCACAAAATGACATGACCCACTCTCACTAGTATCCTTACATATGAATGAGGAAGGACACTACTTCGACCAGATCAACCTGAGCTACAAATCTTCTCAAAAATCATTAGAATTTAGTCTGTCCAAACTAGACTTAATTATGCTGTTCTGAATATACACAACAGTCCCACTAAGCAACCCTCCTTAAAACATAGTGAAAAAAATGGAACAGATGCCTACAGGTTGAAGTTAGAAGGGTAGAAAGAGAGAACCCGTTCATACAGTCCACTGCTGAACTCCCAACTAGTTCTGGACTGAACTACTCAGCTAGGGAGCTGACCACTCCCCTTCTATTATACAGGTCACTTCTAAAATATGACCACTTTGACCTGAAGTCTCATCTGTTTACATATAAACAAAAAAGGCCTCTCGATAGCCTTTAATCTCTGTACCAAACCAGGCTAATCGGAACCGGGAGCGAGTTTACAATCCCGCTGAGAAAAACTAAGACACAGTATCCTTGAGAAAAGGAACAGCTTTTAGAAAAAAGGGACCAGCTTTGTGACACAATAAAGCTCATGTTCCACCACTCGCACTATTCTTTGTAATATATTCCTCTCTCACTCTCATCCATCCCAACCCAAAAAACCATTAGCTCTGCATCCCACTGTGCTGTCTATATACATACTCACTTATGACTCATCACAGATCCATAGATATGTGCCACCCTCTGAGAACCCTCATGGCACATTTCCAATTCACTGACAGGACACTCTTCAACTTTGATGCTGCATCAGCAACTCTCGTTGTCATGTGACAGCAAGGGCATTGTGCATTCAAGGGCATATACCCAGTTCAATGACTGGATCAGACTGCATCTCTGCCTCTTATTTACTGTCATAGCACTCACTGACTCGGACCTTACTCGTGCTATATGTACCAAGAAGAATGGCTGTGCCACCCTCTATTGTCATCAATTTTCATAATATCTGTCTTTAATTTCTTGAAGAAAACAGCCCATAATAGGGCAGAAACTCAGGATGAGTGGTTGGCCACCTGTTTTGTTGGCTCTTTGTCCCTATGAGAAGAGGATCCCGCCTTTGACCACCCCTTGCAGACCTGGACTAACATTGGAGACTGGCCTTGACATACTGTGCTGGGAACCCAGAATGAAGGCCTGCTTACAACCATAACAAACTTTATGGATTGGTGTCCTTACTGAATCTCACAGTAATATAGTAGTTATATGAACCTCATATCTCTAGCTGAGGAGGCAAAGTGCAAAAAGGCAAGGCAAGCAAGTAAATGCAAGGCAGAGATGCTGTGAGCATCTATGTATGGTCAGAGTCAGTGAGTGCTATGACAGTAAATAAGAGGCCAGAGATGCAGTCTGATCCAGTCATTGAGCTGGGTGTATGCCCTTGAATGCACAATGCCCTTGCTGTCACATGACAATGAGAGTTACTGGTGCAGCATCGAAGTTTAAGAGTGTCTTGTCAGTGAATTGGAAATGTGCCATGAGGGTTCTTTGAGGTTGGCACATATCTGTGGATCTTGGTTCTATGTGGTTAGTACACATGGAGCATGACCGAAGATATTGATGCCTGTTGTCCAACATGGAGGATGTTTGGAGCAACAGTGAAATGAATCCTCCAGATTCCTATTCTACTTGTTGAGTTTTCCTGATATTGTTTGGTGAATTAGTAAAATAGGAGTTATTTAGGAATAGGAATAGTTAATAGAAACTAATCAGATATTTAAAACTATATAAATGAGCATCAATTGGTGCCTCACTGCTGCCTAGTGACAATCTTAGCACACCACTTGTGAAAAACATAAAAGATGCTGCGATTTTGAGAGCGAGATGGGCCCTGTTGCACTAAGCATCTCACTAAATTCCATAATGCTCTGACCCCTATAAGATTCCACCCAAAGAGTTCATGACTTATTGTTTTCAATTACAGATGTGCTCACTGAATTAATAGATTTCAGTCCCTTTGATTTAATCTTTAGATATATATTAAGAGGACGACTTAAAGATATTAAAGATAAATTTAAGGATCAGGAAGAAGAAATTACTCCTTTAGACTATGTCCAAGTTCCAATCCAGACTGTCAACTGGTTGTTAGTTGCTCAAAAACATCTGAAGGTTTCTCAACATGAAATGATAAAACAGACAGATAAGACAGTTGAAGAAGTCATTTCCTATGATAAGGCACTGGTTCGGTTACCAGTGTGGAGTGAACCTTTAAAGATTAGATTTAGCAGACCTTATTCAGTTAAAAAGACACTTAATAAGGTAAATTATGTCAATAGTATTACAGAAAGAAAGAAATCAATGAGTGTGTCACATAAATGTGTTGAAATGGTGTTATGTCAGCGAAGAAAGTAGGTAGGAGCCTATACTTACAGATAATGAGCCAGATCCTGAAAATTCTCAAATTGAAGCCCAGTAATGAGGATAATCAATATAGTGGTTGGTGGGGAATCAGGAGATGTGTTGGATTTGGACCTTCAGAACGTGTTTATCAAGGTACCTCACAAAAGGTAAACCAATAGACAAGAGCCCATTGTGTTGGAGCTAGTATATTAGCGTGGATAGAGAATTGGCTCATGGGCAAAAAATAGCAAGTGGGGATTAAGGGTTTTTTTTCAGATTGGTGACCTGTGACCAGTGAAGTTCCACAGTGGACCACAACTATTTACAATTTATGTCACTGACTTGGAGGAAGGAAGTGAATGTACTGCAGCTGACTTTGCAAATAGAATCATAGGGATGTACAGCATGGAAACAGACCCTTTGGTCCAACGTGTCCATGTCGACCAGCTATTCCAAATAAATCTAATCCCATTTGTTAGCATATGGCCCATACATTTCTAAACCCTTCCTATTCATATACTCATCTGGATGCCTTTTAAATGTTGTAATTGTACCAACTTTAACCACTTCCTCTGGCAGTTCATTCCATACATGCACCACTTACTGTGTGAAAAATTTGCCCCAGGCCCATCTTAAACCTTTCCCCTCTCACCTTAAACCTTTGCCCTCTAGTTTTGGTTCACTACCCTGGGGAAACGATCTTGACTATTTACCCTATCCATGCCCCTCATGATTTTATAAACCACTAAAAGGTCACCCCTCAGCCTCTGATGTTCCAGGGAAAATGGCCCCAGCCTATTCAACCTCTCCCTATAGCTCAAATCCTCCAACCCTGGCAATATCCCTGTAAATTTTCTCTGAACCCTATCAAGTTTAACAACATTTATCCAATAGTAGGGAGACCAGAATTGAATGTAGTATTACAAAAGTGGCCTAAGCAATGTCCTGTACAGCAGCAACATGACCCTCTCAACTCCTATACTCAATGCACTGACCAATAAAGGCAAGCATACCAAACACCTTCTTCACTCCACTGTCTACCTGTGACTCCACTTTCAAGAAACTATGAACCTATACTCCAAGGTCTCTTTGTTCAGCAACACACTCCAGAACCCTACCATTGAGTGTAAAAGTCCTGCCCTGATTTTCCTTACCAAAATGTAGCACCTCAAATTTATCTAGTTCAAAATCCATCTGCCACTCCCTGATGCATTGGCCCATCTGATCAAGGTCCCGCTGCACACTGACACAAAAGGCTATTGTGAGAGAGATACAAATAATTTGTGGAGAGATATTGATAGGTTAAGTAAGGGGACAAAACATTTGGCAAATGGAGGAAAATATGGAAAAATGTGAAGTTGTTCATTTTGGAACAACAAAAGAACAGAATATTATTTAAATGGAGAAAAACTGCAGAAAGCTGCAACACAAAGGGACTTGGGGGTATGTGCGCGTGAAACACATTCAACTAGCACACAGATGCAGCAGATAATCAGGAGGACTAATGGAATGTTGTCCCTTACTAAAAGGGGTTGGAGTATAAGAGTAGGGAAGTAGTTTTGCAACTATACATGGTGCTGGTGAGATCACATATGGAGTACATGCAGTTTTGATCTTCTTATTTAAGAAAATATATCATTTCATTGCAGACAATTCAGGGAGGGTTCTCTAGGATAATCCCCGGTATGGAGGGATTGTCTTAGGGCAAAGGTAAACAGGTTAGGACTCTACTCACCGGAGCCTAGAAGATTGAGAGGTGATTTCAATGAATTATATAGGATTCTCACAGGGCTTGACAGGTTAAATGCTGAGAGGATGGGAGAGCCTAGGACCAGAGGGCAGAGTCTCAGAATAAAGGAGTACCAACATAAGACTGAGAAAAATGAGAATTTCATATGAGAGTTGTGAATCTTTGGAACTTCTTCTCACAGAAATCTGTGAGCAGAGTCCTTGTGTATATTTAAGGCTGAGATAGATTCTTGATCAGTGGGGAAATCAAGGTTAATTGGAAAGGGCAAGAGAGTGGACATCAAGAATATTGGATCAGCCGTAATCCTATTGACTGGCAGAGCAGACTTGAGGGGTAGAATGATCTTCTACTGTTACTATTTAGAGTCATAGAGTCATAGAGATATACAGCATAGAAAGAGACCCTTCAATCCAACTTGTCCATGCCGACCAGATATCCTAAACTAATCTAGTCCCCCCTGCCAGCACCCGGCCCATATCCCTCTAAACCCTTCCTATTTATATACCCAGATGCCTTTTAAATGTTGCAATTGTACGAGCCTCCACCACTTCCTCTGGCAGCTTTTTCCATGCATGCATCACTCTCTCCATGAAAAAGTTGCCCCTTAGGTGCCTTTTATATCTTTTCTTTCTCATCCTAAACCTATGCCCTCTGGTTTTAGACTCCCCCCACCCCAGGGAAAAGACTTTATTTATCCTATCCATGCTCCTCATGATTATATAAACCTCTATAAGGTCACCCCTCAGCCTCTGACATTCTAGGGAAAATAGCCCCAGCCTATTCAGCCTCTCCCTATAGCGCAAACCCTCCAACCCTGACATCATCCCTGTAAGTCTTTTCTGAAGACTTCCAAGTTTCACAATATACTTCCAACAGGAAGGAGACCAGAATTGCACACAATATTCCAAAAGTTGCCTAACCAACATCCTGCACAGCCGCAACATGACCTCCGAACTCCTGTAGAGAAAGTGAGGGCTGCAGATGCTAGAGATCAGAGCTGAAAATGTGTTGCTGGAAAAGCGCTGCAGGTCAGGCAGCATCCAAGGAGCAGGAGAATCGACGTTTCAGGCATTCCTGAAGAAGGGCTCATGCCCAAAACGTCGATTCTCCTGCTCTTTGGATGCTGCCTGACCTGCTGCGTTTTTCCAGCAACACATTTTCAGCTCCCAACTCCTATACTCAATTCTCTGACCAACAAATGAAAGCAAACCAAATTCCTTCTTCACTATCCTATCCACCTGTGACTCCACTTTCAAGGAATGATGAATCTTCCCTCCTGGGTCTCTTTGTTCAGCAACACTCCCTAGGAGCTTACCATTAAGTGTATAACTCCTGCTAAGATTTGCTTTTCCAAAATGCAGCACCTCACATTTATCTAAATTAAACTCCATCTGCCACTCCTCAGGCCATTGGCCTATTTGAACAAGATCTTGTTGGACTCTGAAGTAACCTTCTTCACTGTCCACTACACCTCTAATTTTGGTGTCATCTGCAAACTTACTAGAACAGAAGCAAGTCAAACAGTCAGGGCAGGCAGGAACAAGGTAGGATTAATAAATTAAACTGCATTTATTTCAATGCAAGGGACCTAACAGGGAAGGCAGATGAACTCAGAGCATAGTTAGGAACATGGGACTGGGATATCATAGCAATTAGAGAAACATGGCTCAGGGATGGGCTGAAGGCTTTTGCCCGAAACGTCGATTTCAAAGCTCCTTGGATGCTGCCTGAACTGCTGTGCTCTTCCAGCACCACTAATCCAGAATCTGGGATGGGCAGGACTGGCAGTTTAATGTTCCAGGATACAAATACTACAGGAAGGATAGAAAGGGAGGCAAGAGAGGAGGGGGAGTGGCATTGTTGATAAGGGATAGCATTACAGCTGTGCTAAGGGAGGATATCCCTGGATATTCCAGGGAAGTTATTTGGGTGGAACTGAGAAATAAGAAAGGGATGATCACCTTATTGGGATTGAATTATAGACCCCGTAATAGTCAGTGGGAAATTGAGAAACAAACTTGTAAGGAGACCTCAGCTATCTGTAAGAATAATAGGGTGGTTATGGTAGGGGATTTTAACTTTCCAAACATTGACTGGGACTACCATAGTGTTAAAGGTTTAGATGGAGAAGAATTTCTTAAGTGCGAACAAGAAAATTTTCTGATTCAGTATGTGGATGTACCTACTAGAGAAGGTGTAAAACTTGATCTACTCTTGGGAAATAAGGCAGGGCAGGTGACTGAGGGGTCAGTGGGGGAACACTTTGGGGCCAGTGACCATAATTCTATTTGTTTTAAAATAGTGATGGAAAAAGATAGACTAGATCTAAAAGTTGAAGTTCTAAATTGGAGAAAGGCCAATTTTGACTGTATTAGACAAGAGCGTTCGAAAGCTGATTAGAGGCAGATGTTCGCAGGTAAAGGGACGGCTGGAAAATGGGAATGCTTCAGAAATGAGATAATGAGAATCCAGAGAAAGTATATTCCTGTCAGGGTGAAAGGGAAGGCTGGTAGGTATAGGGAATACTGGATGACTGAAGAAATTGAGGGTTTGGTTAAGAAAAAGAAGGAAGCATATGTCAGGTATAGACAGGATAGGTCGAGTGAATCCTTAGAAGAGTATAAAGGAAGTAGGAGTATACTTAAGAGAGAAATCAGGAGGGCAAAATGGGGACAAGAGATAGCTTTGGCAAATAGAATTAAGGAGAATCCAAAGGGTTTTTACAAATATATTAAGGACAAAAGGGTAACCAGGAAGAGAATAGGGCCCCTTAAAGATCAACAAGGTGGCCTTTGTGTGGAGCCACAGAAAATGGGGGAGATACTAAATGAATATTTTGCATCAGTATTGACTGTGGAAAACGATATGGAAGATATAGACTGTAGGGAAATAGATTGTGACATCTTGCAAAATGTCCAGATTACAGAGGATGAATTGAAACGGTTAAAGGTGGATAGGACCTGATCAGGTGTACCTGAGAACTCTGTGGGAAGCTAGAGAAGTGATTTCTGGGCCTCTTGCTGAGATATTTGTATCATCGATTGTCACAGGTTAGGTGCCGGAAGACTGTTTTATAAATGATGAAAAGTAGTTGACCCAGCACCGATCCTTGTGGCACTCCACTGGTCATAGGCCTCCAGACTGAAAAACAACCCTCCACCACCACCCTCTCCCATCTACCTTCAAGCCAGTTCTGTATCTAAATAGCTAGTTCTCCCTGTATTCCGTGAGATCTAACTTTGCTAACCAGTCTCCCATGTGGAACCTTGTTGAATGCCTTACTGAAGTCCATATAGATTACATCCACTGCTCTGTCATCATCAATCCTCTTTGTTACTTCTTCAAAAAACTGAATCAAGTTTGTGAGACATACTTTCCCACGCACAAAGCCATGTTGACTATCCCTAATTGTGATCTTGGAAAGAACAGTGGCCAAGCCATGCCATGATAGAATTCTTTCTATGGTACATCTATAAAAGTGGTAGAAGTCCTTGTGGACATACTGAATTTCCTTAGCTTCCTGAGGAAAGAGAGACATTTTTGTGCTTTCTATATCATTGCGTCAACATGCATGGACCAGAACAGAATGTGGTTGATTATCATTCCCAGGAACTTGATGCTCTCGACCATCTCCACCTTAGCACAAGTGATACAGTATGGGGCATGCCCTCCACTCTGTTTCCTGAAGTCCACAGCCAGCTCTTTTCTTTTGCTGACATTAATGGAGAGATTGTTGTCTTTACACCATGGTTTTATGGTCTTAAAAAATTTGGATAAAATATTATGCTATGTTCCAGAGGAATCCCAGAGAAACGAGGTGATCTTTTTAAACAACCTGCCTCAGCAATTGGCAACCATCTCTGATCTACATCTGCACCGATGCCTTGCAATAAAGATTCTGCCATTCAGAGGAGATTTGTTCCTGAGATTGATGTAGAGACCCTCAGGAGCGAAAATCTAAGCCAATATCTGAATACGACAGTGGAAACCGGAGTGAACTTGTAAACTGGAGATTGTGTAAATTATTTGAGTGAAATTCCAGCTTCTCCCAGATTCAGTCTTCTGCTGATATCAGTGATCAAAGCAACTTCAGACTCTCATGGATGTCCTTTAGCCGATTACTAAGATTGCTGAGCACCATCATGGTACACTGGCAGTTATTTCTTGGATCATGGAATTACTACCTCTCTCAGGATGACAGTATTCTTGCTGTCACCGTTGTTGCCTGAACAATACTTCATGCCCAAGCTATTGCAAGCCAAAGTATGACCTTCAAGGACCAGAACTGCTTGATAGTACCCTGCAAGTTTGTCTCCTCCAGTGAAAGCGAGCAGCCTTCCTTCAGCCATATTGCAGCCACTGAAATAACACTTGTTATGGGCATTAAGCTTGCAAAGTGATCTTCAAGGCAGCATAGTGGAATGCACATGGTGAGTAGAACATTTTTGTAAGCTTTTGTAAAAATTAGTGATGAGAGTTGCTTTGGAATGTACCTTTTTGCATGTTGTCTTTTAGTATTATGACTAAGAGGATGCTGTGATGGCCTATAGAGGGGGATGTAGGGAATAATGGAGCAGCACTAATATTTTCAGGGGCATCAGAGTCTGAAACTCTGATGCACAGTCTACCCAAGATCCCACTTTCCTTCCTTGTCTTCCACTTTCTTGCCCATCTTCCTTTTTGCCTACACAGGAGATCTCTGGAGTTTTATTAGCAAGGTCCTCCTGAGTACCAGGCTATGGCTCGTACGCTTTTTGGGAGAGAAAAAAAAAACATGTTTTGTGTTAGTGTGAGGAGCTATGTAAGAGTTAAAAAGAAAATTCATGGTAAAAAAGTGAACATGGAAGGAAGTTGCTTTTAAGATTCGCAATTAAAAAAGTAGATCAAGCAGAATTTGGTAGTAGGAGTAACTAAATTCCTGGATGTGGTTCTCTGTTCAAGCAATTTGAATGTAGTTTAGAACAATCTGCCTATACAGCTGGCCACATCTATTTCCAGTAGTATTCAGCCAGAATTTTGGGTATTGGCCAATAACTAAAGGACTCCAAACAAAGGATGTATCTATGAGTGAGTGAACTTTACATCGGGTAAAGGCCAATTTTACAAAGCTGGAAAACAGTTTGGCAAAACTAAATTTGAGAACAGCTACTTGAAGGTCATTTAGTTTTAGGACAATGAGAGAATTTAAGCTGGAGTTAGAGAGAAAGAGCTCCGAACAAACATGTTCCAATAAGATAAAGATGAGAATCCCAAATTTAGGACTACCTGAATGTCAGCGCAAGAAAAAACAAAAGATTATGTTAGATATCAACAGTTGAGTGCTCAAAGGTGACAGGAATGTAGAAATGTAGGGATGGAATTAAAAAGGAAATAAGATAAACAGAGAGAGGGTGTGATAAATAATGGTAAGTCAAATCCTGGAAAAAGAGCAAGAGGATAAGAAGGGAATAGAAAGACTTATTTGAGATCAAAAAGGTAATGTTTGTGTAAAATGGAAAATGAGGGCATGGTTGGTAATTATTATCAAACACCTACCTTCAAAAGAGGGAGTGATTTTAGTTAAGGAGGAATACAAAAGATTGGATGGAGAAAAAACATACTTAAATAGGAAAAACTGAGAGTTATGGCATCTTCAAAGCAGTCAAATTGCCTTGCCCATATGAGTAATCTGGGGCTTTTTTCCCTGGAGTGTCAGAAGCTGAGGAGCAACCTCAGAGAGGTTTGTAAAATCATCAAGGGCATGGATAGGGTGAATAGCCCAGGTCTTTTCCCTGGGTAGGGGAGTCTAAAACTAGAGGGCATGTGTTTAAGGTAACAGGGAAAAGATTTAAAAGGGACCTGAGGGGCAATTCTTTTCACGCTGAGGAATGAGAATTAGAATTAGATTTTATTGTCATGTGTACTCAAGTACAGAAGCATGAATCCAGTGAAAAGTGTACAACGTCATCTTTCCTGTTGCCATCTGAGGTAAAAAGGCACCCAGGTAGAAGGGTAAAAAAATAAAGAAACAAAGTTAAAAGTTAAACATCACAGTCCTTCTTCATATTAAGTAGAAAAAGAAATAAAATTAAAAGTTCAGCAGTTTTTCTTATTTGCTTAGCCATGCTGCGCTTGCACTCCCTCTAAGGAGTCAATCTCCTCCTCTATGGCCCACTCTCCGGGAGACCTTGGGCTGCCTGCTTTCACCACCACTTCCCTCGCCTCCATTTTGGGCTCAATCTTCCTGCACTGGGCTCGATCTCTGACTGTCAAAGTCCCAATCCCAGCTAATCCCAAGAACAAGAAGAGTCATATTGGACTCAAAACATTAACTCTGTTACTCACTCCACAAATACTACCTGCTGAGTGCGAGCTCA